>NW_012106297.1:1852995-1853644 GCF_000951045.1 Mandrillus leucophaeus | reverse complement strand
CTGGCTTGCTGGAACCAGAGGGATGGAGGCAGGAAAGAGGTGCCCTACCCAGTCTGTAACTGTGCCACCAATACAGGCTCTGTGGTCCCAGTTGCACTACCTGGTTTGGGACTGGGGATGGCTTTCCCAGCCCTGATTCCATTTGTGTCACTAGTACTGGTTGCAACAGGCCCATCTACAGCCACAGGTTGAGTGATAGGATAGTGTTAAGTTTGTTTTTGTTTTGTTTTCTTGAGCTTCCTTAACATAATCTTCCAACTCTTCTAATGGATTTTGTAAATTCTGTTTTGGTATTTTAAAGTTCTGTTGACTCTTGTTCTTTAAAACGTCTTCAAAACAAGCATTATGTTATTGTTTCATGGCAGTAAATTTTTTTTCTTAAGATAATAAGGTTTATTCAACAGTGTATTCTTTCTTCTGTATAATAGCACTGAGACTTTTGATTTCCTTTTTGCTGTTTTTCACATTCAGGCTTACGTCACATTTCTGGGGATTGTAGGTTCACCATTCAAATTTACTACTGAGGAATTTTAAAATGGTAATGAGAAGTTCCGTGCTGCATATTGCTAACGGGTTTCACTGGCAGGAACTGGGGCCTCCTCTTCTCCTTCTTCTCCTCCTCTTCCTCTTTTTTTTTTTTTTTTTTTTT
>NW_012106297.1:1852198-1852799 GCF_000951045.1 Mandrillus leucophaeus | reverse complement strand
ACACACACACACACACACACACACATACTGTGAGGGTCTGACGTGAAAAAAGTCACATTACTTTAAAACATCAAACTTAATTAAATCTCTGTTTTAACACATATAAAATAATAAAAAATTTAAATTTTAAATAGACCCTTGAAGTTAGTGTGTAATTTGAGTAATTTTCAGTGATCAGTAAACTTTTTCTTCCTATACGTTTTTCCCCTCTTTTT
Organism: Mandrillus leucophaeus; assembly: GCF_000951045.1. Taxonomy (NCBI): domain Eukaryota; kingdom Metazoa; phylum Chordata; class Mammalia; order Primates; family Cercopithecidae; genus Mandrillus; species Mandrillus leucophaeus. Next base: position 1,852,584 of record NW_012106297.1, on the reverse strand, counting down.
ACTCATTCATGAATATAACCAAATAAATATAAAGACAATGATGAGTAGAAAGAACAAAATAAACACTCAATAGACTGTGGGGGAACGCTTAACTTTAAAAAATCATATATAGGGAGAGGATGTAAAAATTAATATTTTCGCTAAAAGTTTGTAAACTATCGGTAGTAAAACCACAGACACAAAAATGATTGCTATTGGAGCAATATTTTTCAAACCTGCTATGATGTAATGTTTGCGGTAAATTTTTTTTTATTATACTTTCAGTTCTAGGGTACATGTGCACAATGTGCAGATTTGTTACATATGTATACATGTGCCATGTTGGTATGCTGCACCCATTAACTCGTCATTTACATTAGGTATATCTCCTAATGCTATCCCTCCCC
>NW_012106297.1:1848827-1851463 GCF_000951045.1 Mandrillus leucophaeus | reverse complement strand
GATGGGGTCGTTTGTTTTTTCTTGTAAATTTGTTTGAGTTCTTTGTAGGTTCTGGATATTAGCCCTTTGTCAGATGAGTAGATTGCAAAACTTTTCTCCCATTCTGTAGGTTGCCTGGGGTAAATTTTTTATTGTGACTGAGAGTGTATCAAATAAGATGAGGTATTTTGCAGTAGTGGTAAAATAGAGTACTTGAATATAAAAATAAAAGTCATATGAATATACTTCAAATGGAGAAAGAGCCTGCTTTGACATATTTCTTTTTCCTACTCTTCTTTTCATTTTTTGTTGAGCAAAAATTACATTTGCTAATAATAAATGCACATTCACGAGTTACTTTATGTTTAATAAAACATTTTGGATGATGAAAAGAGAAAACTATACTTTATCAGTCATAATCTAGGGAAACCAAACTGGGATTTTTCTATCAGAAAATGTTAGAAGTCTGTGGGGGCCCAGAGTAGACTAAAGCAGCAGGCTCTGTTTTAGTAGCCATCTCCTATCTATTGCTGGAACAGGATGTTTATACGTTTGTTCAGGTGAGCCTGCTTCATTGGTGGGCTCCCACTGAATCAGAATTTGATCTGCCTGCTGAGCTATAGCTTTAATTAGGTTTAAAATGGTGTAGGCTTCTTACCAAAATGTATCACAGACACTTCCTGCTTCTCCTCCTTGTACTAATTATGACTTTTGTGCACAGCCTTGATTCTGTACTTTCTCTTTTTTAATCAGCCTTGGTAAGTGCTGGAGATTCCTCAAATGTGACTTCACAAAAATCTGTGGTGAACAGAGATTGAGAGAAGTTTGCAGATTGCTCATTATAGAATCTACTCATTCACCTTGCCTATTGGTTCTTAAAATTGGCTATATATTTTAATCCCCTGGCAACTTTAAAAATATTAATATATGGGTCTCATCTGTAGAGATTTCCATTTGTTTTGAGTAGGGTGTGATTTGAAGATCAGGTTAGAAGACTCTCTCTCTAAGGGTTTCTAATATGCAGCCAATGTCCAGAATTATTGCCTGGAATCTTGCTTTATTCTTTCAATTCCTTCAAATCACAGGTGCCCTTAATTTGTATGTTTTTGAGTTTGATGTAAAGAAAAATTTGATATTTGATTATTACAGCAAATATTATGTTACTAGTGTATTTCTAAAAATGTGTAACTTTTGAAAGTGCAATAAAGGAATTTGTGATGTTAATCATTTTTAGAAAATATTGTAGGTTACGTGATATACTTAGAAGAACACAGGACTGAGAGTTCACTGCATGTAGAATCAGCAATAAAGCAATGTCTTGATTTATAGATGAAAAAGAATCTGGAGAAATTATTCCATAAGTATTGATGCTAACATATAAACAACCGTAAATATTTTATAGAAAAATGTGCGGATTGTTTCATCCCGCAATACCTACCCTTACTTACCATTAATTACTTATTAGGGTTGTTTTATATACCTTTATTTTTAGGATTTACGCATAAGCATTTTGTAAATTTATGTTACATAGGAGAAAGACAAAGGCATTGCAATTTAACTGTTCATTGCAAAAGGAAATGTTGGATTTGCACTTATATAAAGCCAAAGAGTTTCATCAGTTAACGAATAAATGTTTGTAAAATACACTGAAAATGTGTAAAATTAAAAGTAGAAATATTTTTTAACAAAGAGAACATCCTTGAATATTAATGTCTATGCATAAGCTATCAACATTAAACATATTTTTAGTAAGGTTGGCCTGGACAGGTCTGTCAGCACATAATGGAAGATTTTTTAAATCCATATATAAGAAAAATAATGGATTTTTCTAAGTATAAAGATATAAGTAATCTGAGAATGACTATTAAGTCCTGGCTACTATATTTAATAGTGAGTGGAAAAGTAGCCATTCATAGTTCTCAGGATAGTCTTTATGGTGGTTGATACTGAGTGTCAACTTGATTGGATTGAAGGATGCAAAGCATTGTTCCTGGGTGTATCTGTGAGAGTGTTGCCAAAGGAGATTAATATTTGAGTCGGTGGACTGGGAGAGGCAGACCCACCCTCAATCTGGGTGAGCACCATCTAATCAGCTGTCAGCATGACTAAAATAAATCAGGCAGAAGAAAGTGGAATGAGCAAACTTGCTGAGTCTTCCAGCCTTCATCTTTTCTCCTGTACTGGATTCTTCCGGCCTTCGAACGTCAGACTCCAACTTCTTCAGCTTTTGGACTCTTGGACTTACACCAGTGGTTTGTTGGGGTTCTCAGGCCTTTGGCCACAGACTGAAGGCTGAACCTTTGGCTTCCTTGCTTTTGAAGTTTTGGGATCTGGACTGGCTTCCTTGCTCCTCAACTTGCAGAAGGCCTATTGTGGGACTTCATTTTGTGGTCATGTGAGTCAGTTCTCCTAATGAAATCCCCTTCATCTTTACATGTATCCTATTAGTTCTGACCCTTTAGATAACCCTGACTAATACAGTCTTGATCCATGATAGAAGGAATAGAAGATGCAGGCAATGCAGCTTCACGGTTTAGCAGACTCAGACATGCAGTAACTATTCTAGTTGCATCTGTCTCCTCTTGGCAAGTTCATTCATCTTCACATATTGTTGACCCCTCTCCAAATTTTCACTGACCTTCTAAATAGTCTTTTTT
>NW_012106297.1:1832184-1847782 GCF_000951045.1 Mandrillus leucophaeus | reverse complement strand
TTGGAGGAACTACAGAATATTATGAAAGAAAAGAATTCTATGTGATACTAGTTAGCATGATTCTCAATATTTCTGAGAATATTTTGGCATCATTTTACTGAAGGGAATATGGCTGACAGAAAATCTGAAGGTGATGAGGGAAAATGCTCTTTACATTAAATATATGATGTCTTGCAAACATACTATGTAGTACTCATTTCAGAGTTAAGAGGCAAAATCATCCCAGATGTAAATGTTTCTTCCAGGTATCCACTCTTGACTATATGCTAAACAGTTATTTAATGTTTTATTCAGGGTAACCATCAAAAAAGTATGCCTAGTACAGTAAGATTAGATTTTCTGTAATAAAATATTTCAACAACACCATGTTTTATTAATAAGTAAAATGAAATAAAAGTATAGGCAACTATTTTCTTACATATAAGAAAAACAGGGGCAATCTAATTTAGCCTTAAAAGTAATCAATATTTTGTAAGTATTACTATTAGTACTACTCCCACTTACAAAACAATGATTCATGTATTATTTAGTATCCTTTGATTCAAGTGAGAAAAGCACACGTTGAAAAACATAGGCAATAAAATTAAATGGATCACCTCTCTGAAAGGCCTGATACTCAAATACGGTCACATCGAAGATATTGATTATATTTGAATATCAAGTCTTTTAGAGAGATGATTAAGTTAAAATGAAGTCATCAGGATGGACCCTAATCTAATATGACTGGTGTCCTTATAAGAAGAAGAAATATGGGCACTTAGAGATATGCCAGAGGTGTGCATGCCCAGGAGAAGCCCATGTGAGGACAGGGTGAGAAGGCAGTCACTTGCAAGCTAAGCAAGAGGTTGCAGAAGACATCAAACTTACTGATATCTTGATCTTGGACTTTTAGCCTCCAGAAATGTGAGACACTAAATTGTTGTTGTTTAAGCCACCCACTCTGTGGTATTTCATTATGGCATTCGTAGCAAACTAATTCAAGTTCCATGATTGACTTTGAACCCTGACTCCCCCTGTGGCCATGGGAGCAAAATGTCATAACTGTCAGTTTCCATTAGAGGCATGGATATAGTGGTGGTTAGAATAGTCCTATGAATTTAAAAAAGGGGGAAAGAACATTTCTGGGAAGGAGAAACGAATCCTCAGCAAACAAACAAAAAAAAAGTCTGTAATTTATCTAATAATATTAAACTGTATATGGTAAGTATTATATTTTTATATTTGAATTAGGAAATATATCACATATAAGAATAAAATCATAAAAATGGTTTGAATACCAATAATAAAATGAGACACCACGTACTCACAATCAAGATAAAGAAATCGAACATTACCAATGTTTGAAGTTTATCATGTGACTTCGATCCTATGTTCTTTCCTCCCACCATTGCCTTGAGAAATAGTCATTATTTTGAATATTGTTTTTTATTCCCTTTCTTTCATTATAGTTTTATCAACTATATATCCCCAGAGATAGATAGATAGTTAGATAGACAGATAGATGATAGATAAATAGATAGATAGATAGATAGAGAGATAGATAGATAGATAGATAGAGAGATAGATAGATAGATAGATAGAGAGATAGATAGATAGATAGATAGATAGAGAGATAGATAGATAGATAGATAGAGAGATAGATAGATAGATAGATAGATAGATAGATAGATAGATAGACTGATTGATTGATTGATTTGGTCTTGCATCTTTTCATATTTTACTTAAATGGAACAAAACTAAGTATTCCTTTGAAATATTCTTATTTTCTCAATAATGTGAGTATGAAATGCATGCATGTTATTGCATTTAACAGTAGTTTCTTTCTTTTTGTTTAACACAATAGTGAAATTGTGTAATATTCCATTGTATTAATGTGTCATAATATACTCACAAATTTTCTAGGATTATATCTAATTTTCTGTCTTACAAAGAGCACTCCTCTGATTCACGTGCATGCCTCCTAACACAAATATACAAAAGTTCTTCTGCCATAAATCTCTAGGAGTAGAATTGTGGGCTGTACAGCAGTAACTTCTGACCAGGAGTGATCTTGCTTTCCAGGAGACATTTGACAATGTTTGAGGACCGTTTTGACTGCCACAGCTGGAAAGGGAGCAGGTGGAGTGTTACTGGCATTTAGTGGCTAGAGGCCAGAAATTCTGCTAAGCATCCTACAATACACAGGGCAGCCCTCTACAGCAAAGAATTATCCAGCTCAAAATGTCAATAGTGTGGTGGTCGAGAAAGCCCAGTTCAAAAGATGTGCACCTTCAAATTTGTGGTCCTACTGTTTTATCAGAAGGCCATAGCTTATAAGAGCTCCTTTTGCTCCATATCCTGTCAATATGTTATATTGACAGACTTTAATTTTTTATAATTTTCTTCATTTTCTGAAGTCTTTGAGAGTTTGGCTCAATTTTGTGTTGTTTTCTTGACGACCCTGACTCTTTGTGAATCTTTTCATTGGTTTTGTAATTTTTTTTATATCTGAACTTATGCATGGTATTTTTACAATACAACTTCCCATCTTTCCCAGGCCCCCAGCTTTATATTTTGCCTCATGTTTAGAACTATTAGAAACTAAAGCTCTCAGCTGGCCTGGGCAACATAGCAAGACTCCATTGCTACATAAAATTTTTTTAAAAATCAGACTGGAGTGGTGGTGTGAGCCTGTAGTCCTAGCTACTGAGGAGGCTAAGGAAGAAAGATAGCTTGAGTATAGGAGTTTGAGGCTGCAGAGAGCTATGATCACAGCCCAGGCTACACAGTAAGTGGAACCCTGTGTCAAAGAAGGAAAGAAAAAGGAACGGTAGGGAAGAGGAGGGAAGGGGAAGGAAGGGGAGGGAAGAGGAGGGAAGGGAAGAAAAGGGGAGGGGAAGGGAGGGGAGGGGAAAAGGAAGAGAACAAGGAAAAGAAAGAAAGGGAGAAAAAGGGAGAAAAGGAGAGAGAAACTAAAGCTCCAGGCCAACAGGGACAGCAGCAGCTGCAATTAAGGGAACCAGCCACCGAACCAGCTGCAATACTTGTAATTTGCTCCAGATTTATGCTTTCTTTCTTTATTTTATTTATTTCTCTCTACTCCATGTAATTTATTTCCTTTTCTTGGCTGTGAATTTATAAATATTTAAAACTATATTTTATGCATATTTTTGGTGTCTTATACGAAGCAGATTTCACTGGGTATCTAGACTGTAATAGTAGTTAAAATAAAAGTTTGGGATCATGTCTTACATGCATTTTGTAAAACTCAAAGCGGTATACATAAATTGCATTTTACATTAATGCTATTTTTTCTCCTAAAATCCTATGGAACTTACTAAATGTAAATGTTTCAGTCCTTAATTACATGTTTGCAAGCCATAATTGAGTATGCATAAATATATTATTTGCTGAATGTCAAGAAGATCTCCATTACCACTCAGGCTGCCACTAAACCTTAACACATGTGCTGTTCGTTATATTCACAATATATGTGAATGTTATACCAGATCTTCTCTCTATACTCTTTCTGCAAATTCCTTCACTTACACTTTCATCATCTCTCTCTTTGGTTGCTGAAAGAGGCTGCTTTCTTCTCTCCCCACAAAAGGGGCCATTTTTTTTCACTCTTTTGCATGACTTATCCTCATATGACTATATCTGTTAACTGCAAGATAGACCTTTGTTGTTGAATCTATCTAGACTGAGAACAGATAAGAACACATTGTTTCATTCAGGTGACCCCATATCAAAGAGGAAGCAGGGAGGCTGAGCTATGCATCCTTCTTCTCAAAACTTACCCAACGACAAATGAGAGAAGAACATGAGAAGGCAAAGGAAAGAAAGAGCACTGTGTCACTTAAACACAAAGCAAGGAAAAGAGTCTTCCTACTGCCTATGTTTTGCTGTTGTCGTTGTTGTTTTCCCTAATAAAATGTTTATTTTCAAGACTGCATTGTTTGAAGGAAAAGCCATATTTATTAATCTCTGTAACTTTTATATCAACCATTTACGTAGTATTTTAGCTAATATCATAGACTTTAGAGCTAAAATAACAGATTTTAAATCCCATTTTTTTCATGTGTAACATAAAGATAATATCATACAATATTTTTGTAAAGTTTACATAAATTAATATAAACAATGCCCTTATTGAATGGCATGTAAGCCTCAGTTAATGCTATTGAGTTTAACATACATTTAATTGTTTTCTACAACTGATATATAAAAGATTTCCTTTCCCCACTCCCTTTTGTTCCTTTCAAAAGTTTAGATTAAACAATTTCAGATATTTTGTTTTGAAGTTTGGCTCAAATCAAATGATTAGGAAGACAGAGTAGAAGGTCAGAAAAACCCAAGAAAAATGGAGAAACAGTCCAATATGAACATGGGAAGGAAAGTAAAATCTTCCTTACCTTTCTGACTTTGGTAAATGAGGTGCACTACTTAAGTAAATTTTCACCATAAGTGAGCCTGAGACTCCAGTTGTGCCCATGTTCAAAGAGTCTGGATTCAGCAGCTGCCACAGACTGAGCCTCCCTGCAGAAGTGAATGGCTCCCAAGCTTCTTCTCTGTGTTAACAAGGACAGTGAGGTTAACCAAAAAGCTGGTTAGATATTAATAAAGTAAAATTTGATGCAAATTTAATTTTAGAGCATTATAAACGAGGCTGCATTTTCTTAAGCAAATGTTTGAATTAATACTGAATGAATTGTAACTACAGTTTAAGTTAAGATCCATATTGCAGAGGATATATAATTCCTTATATTTAAATATTAATATACTGTAGATGACTTCCAAGCTTTACGCTAAAGCCTAATAAAAAGCCCAAAAGTTTTCTCTTAAATCAAAAAGCTGCTGCAAGTTATTTGAGATTTGATGCCTTTTTCAAGTATATTTGAAAAAAAGAGCCCGTATTAGTCTACCTTTCTAGAGCAGTGGGTTTTAAATGATGCAAAGAGTATGGGAAAAATCCAAATGGAAATTCAGCAATCTCATGTGAAAATTAAATCTTTTTGTGTAAAATATGAATTACAAAAGCAACATTTCACAGCTTTCGAGTTTTAATTCAATTGGAAGAATCAGAAAGGGCTCATTGTGTTCAAGGGGAGATGACCTGAAGGAGTTGGGCAAAAGGGCAATGTGACTTAGAAAGAAAGAGAAAAGTGATTACATTAATTTTAATGGCACAATAGCAGTTTTCAATAAGCTTTATGACAGCAGAAAAGATTGATTTTTTTTGGTGCTAAAACGTGCAGTGTCCTAAACTGCATTTTGCCAGAAATCTAATACCTATAATTTACTGTATCCCATATTCTCAATGTTAAAACAGGAAAGAAGGCAAAAGTCTGAGGGCTTAAAATATAATGGACTATAGATTCATTGCTAAAACTCAATTGGAGCTGAAAATTTCCTTTTAATTTTGAAATGCACTTAACAAGAATTAAAAGGCACAGGAATAGCTATAAAATGGTGTCAGGACCCTGTGTTTCCCACATTCCTCCTGTAAAAAATGATTTGAGTTTCCTGAATCAAAAAGTGGAAGTAAAGAACCTTGAGCTTAAATAGAAGACATGCTGTTCTGAAAGAGACCTCCAGTCTATTTGAAACATTTTGCTAGGCTCTGAGAAGGCAGGAACCACATTATTCTCAGGTAAACTTACTTTCCAGCCTAGCCATCAACATCTCCCTCTTGTTTCTTGGTCCTTGTTCATAGCCTGCAGTCAGAATTACACTCTCCAGGTTTTTTCTGCTATTCACCAATGCCTTGGACACTACAAAATATTTCTTTTTGGAATTTTTTTTCTGCTTGTCAGATATATGGTCTTGGTAACCACAGTAATGATTTTGATTGAAACTTTAAGAAAGTATGGAAAAACCTAAAAATCGTATCCAGAGATGACCTAGATCTTTCGAGTTTCTTCAAGCTTAGTATAAGCCAAGCTTGTCCAACCCACGGCCCATGGGCTGCATGTGGCCCAACACAAATTCATAAGCTTTCTTAAAACATTACGAGATATTTTTGCAATTTTTTTAGCTCATCAGTTATTGTTTGTGTTAATGTATTTTATGTGTGGCCGAAGACACTGCTTTGTATTCCAGTGTGGCCCAGGGAAGCCAAAAGATTGGACACCCCTGGTAAGCCATCACTATAAAGTAGTTGCTAAAAGGTATAAAAATAAGACTGTCAATAGACATTATTGTTCAGATTAGAACTAATATTTTAGGCAGTGTCAAAGGGACAATGATAATTAGAGTACCTTCGAAGGAGGCAAAGAGGATAAAAAGTTAGAAGTCATGCCATGTAAAGACTTTCTTAGAATCCCCAAAGGGCCTTCTGTTGAGAAAAGATTTGGGAGAGGGTGGTAGAAGGATTTAAAAAGTAGCTTCATATACCTGAACAGTTTTCATTCAGAAAAAGGGTTAGAGCTCTGGTTAGCTTCTGATGGCAGGTCCAAGACAAAGAGGCGGAAGTTAGGAGGAGGCAGATTGTTACCCATTATTGAGGACTATATAACAATGAGGGTTGTTTTGTGATAGAAGGAATAGTTTCAAAACCATATGATCGCCTATCACTGGAAGTCTTCAAGAAGAAACTAGATGTTCTAGGAGAGTAAAATGATTCTAGTAATGACATAGTGACAGCACAAATGGTGTCTTTACTTATGCTTAGCACCTAGTCATTGTGGTTTATCTTTTAGACTTATCAAAAGAAGAAATTGTCAAAAAAAATTGTCACAGTTTTATTTTATAAACATGTAATTATAATACATGTCTCACACATGTGTCACAGAATACCCCCAAATACATAATTTTTTAATTTAACAAATATTTATCCAACAGCCATTATGTCCAGGTATTTGGCTAGATAGTAGGGATAAAATAGGGAACAAGAACAAACAAGGTCCTGGGCCTGTGGGAATTCTCTTCTGCTGGTGGTAGTCTCCCATTTCATAAGCACTAAGCAAGGGAGGGTTACCTGTTATAATTGAGGCACTAGATAAGTATGCTAGCTCCGGGATTTGTGTATATAGAAGCAGGTGATCTATAAAGTACTTTTTCTGAATATATAAAATCCAAGTGAGTCATGCAGGTTAAATGGTAGGGTAGCTGACTGAAAGGAATTGAAGGATTAGGGGAAGGGACTGAACATGAATATTTCAGGCAGAGGGAACAGCATTTGTGAAACCTCAAAGATGAAAAAGGAGTGAGAGACATAAACACCACATGTGTTTGAGGAACTGAAAGAAATTCAGTAACTATATGACAAAGCTCCCTGACATCAACAACTTTCTTTGAAACACTGCATCCCATTGCTCAGCACATGAGCTGTTAAATAAACTATTTGTTGCATAAAAATGGACTCATAGGTATCTTGAGTGGAGAGGTGGCATTAATGGTAGTTAGACTCTTACAAAGGTTAAGCAAGGAACATCACATAGGGCCTATGATATAGTTTCGATGTGTGTCTCCACTCAAATCTCGTGTTGAATTGTAATCTCCAATGTTGGAGGTGGGGCCTGGAGGGAGGTGACTGGATCATGGAAGCAAATTTGTCATGAATGGTTTAGCATCTTGCTTTGGTACTGTCCTCTCAATAGTGAGTTCTCACAAATCTGATTGTTTCAAAGTGTTGGACCACCCCCTCTCTCTCTTGCTTCTGCTTTTGCCGTGTAACATGCTTGCTCTGCCTTCACTTTCTACCATGATTGTAAGCCTCATGAAGCCTCCCCAGAAGCCAAGCAGGCATCAGCATCATGCTTCCTGTAAAGCCTGCAGAACTGTGAGCTAATCAAACCTCTTTTCTCTATAAATTGCCAAGTCTCAGTTACTTCTTCATAGCAATGTGAGAACAGACTAATACAACCTAGTAAGAAATGTTAAAAATTTTTGATCCTAAAAGAAATGAAGGGCTAGGAAATGGTTTAATCGTGTACTCAGTAAAGGGCTGTTGTTTTTTAAAGGACCTAACACGAGGAGAGGTCCTATATTTTATTATTATCAATTTAAAATATATCAATTCAGATCCTTTAAAAAAAACTTGTATATCAATCATGTCTTTAAATATGCTTCTTGGTAGAAACATTGCCAATATCAGATTCACAATACCTGAGTCAGGATACATTTATTTTTAATTTGTAGAATTGGTTTTACTTTTATTAAAACAAAAATACAACTTCAGCTTTTCACTTTTTATTTAAGTTTTAAAATGTTTAAAAATACTTTTGCTAATATTTGAATGTTGAGAAATGCAATATGGATTTTTGGGGCAATTAATTTCTAATTATTACTAAAATAAACATAATTACTTCAGGATTTTTTTAAATTTTACTTCTTTTTTTGAGATGGAGTCTTTCGCTGCCATCCAGGCTGGAGTGCAGTGGCGTGATCTCGGCTCACTGCAAGCTCCTCTTCCCAGGTTCACCCCATTCTCTTGCCTCAGCCTCCCGAGTAGCTGGGACTACAGGTGCCCGCCACCACAACTGGCTAATTTTTTTTTTTTTTTTTTTTGTACTTTTAGTAGAGACTGAAGGCTGAACTTTCGGCTTCCTTGCTTTTGAAGTTTTGGGATCTGGACTGGCTTCCTTGCTCCTCAGCGTGCAGAGGGCCTGTTGTGGGACTTCACTTTGTGATCATGTGAGTCAGTTCTCCTAATGAAATCCCCTTCATCTATACATGTATCCTATTAGTTCTGACCCTTTAAAGAACCCTGATTAATATAGTCTTGATCCTTGATAGAAGGAATGGAAGATGCAGGCAATGCAGCTTCACGGTTTAGCAGATTCAGACATGCAGTAAATATTCTAGTTGCATCTGTCTCCTCTTGGCAAGTTCATTCATCTTCACATATTGTTGACCCCTCTCCAAATTTTCACTGACCTTCTAAATAGTCTTTTTCCTTCATCCATTTTGTCTTTTGTTGAATCAATAAAAATAATCATAGAAATTAGATGTGTCCTCTTAATACGGGACTTTGTCTATTTTTTGTTTGTTTGCTTGTTTGTTTGTTTGAGACGGAGTTTCACTCTTGTCACCCAGGCTGCAGTACAGTGGCATGATTTCAGCTCACCACAACCTCCGTCTCCTGGGTTCAAGTGATTCTCCTGCCTCAGCCTTCCAAGTAGTTGGGATTAGAGGCATGCGCCACCACGTGTTTATTTATTTACAAAAAAAAAAAAAAATTGTATTTTTAGTAGAGACGGGGTTTCACTGTGTTAGCCAGGATGGTCTCAAACTCCTGATCTCGTGGTCCACCTGCATCAGCCTCCCAAAGCGGTGGGATTACAGATGTGAGCCACCGCGCCTGGCCACTTCAGGATTATTTTTAAAAACTGAGCTTCAGCTAAGAGAAAAAAGAAAAGAGAGGCCTAATTAACACATATTTAATACTATGGAGATGAGTGAGCATTTAAAGAATATGGGTTAGCATTTCACACAAAAAAAGACGTCATTTGCTGAATTATACGCTAGTGCTCTGCCCTGGAAGAGTTAATTTGCCTAACATAGGTAAACAGTTTCCTCACAGAAATAGTTTTCTCTTTTTAAACCCATGATATCACTTGAATAAAAGAATGGGTGGAAAAAATGGATAGAAGCTTTCTTTTTTGCATTTATTACAATTAATATTAATCTCAGTGATTGCTATGATAGATTTATTCCTGCTAAAATGGCGGATTCTTTGCTTTCAGAGTTAACTTCTTATTTTCTTTTTACATATATATTAGTCTTTCACAGGGTAGCCAATTAATTTCAGCATCAAATTAGCAACCCATCAAACATTTGTCTCATTAAAAACAGTCACTGGTAAATCTAGAATAAAATAGTGCTTAACTAAATTCATTCCTAAATCAGAATCATTGTTCATGTCAACTCAAGTTAATTCAGCATCGAATAGTTGATTGATAGAATTATTGTTTATACCTCACTCACTACTAAGAAAGAATTTGATTTGTTCACAGTAAATAATGTATCCACTACTAGGACATTCCCTTTAATCTTGCAGTAAAACTGTAGCTAAGGAAAGCATCTTACTGTAGTAGGGTGCAGTTAGCAGAGGCAACATAGAGAAATGATATTGCAACATCCCGAGAGATAACAAAACAAACTCTTCAATGCAAGCATGAGAAAATTTAAATGTCAATACTCATGAACAGTATTGACATTGTATAGTAGAATGTGGATGAATTATAAAAGGGGCACAGTCAAATTAATATGAGCCGATCACTTAGCTGTTGAATGTACAATAATATAACAATTGTAACAATTGTTATTTGTTATACACATATAATATTTAGGCCAATTACCTTCCAAGGTTTAAGTGATCATTGTCATAAATAGATACTGCAAATTCAGCATGCTGACTTTCATTTATACAGACTCAGAATACTAAGATCCAGTTCAAGAGCCATCTGTATCCTAGGAAAACAATTTTCTTTGTGGCCCAAGTCCCATTTTTCCATCCATCAATTTCAACTATCGTTCTGAAAATCTTAGTTCTCTTTAAATTTTGTTCAATTTACATTTATAACCCTTATGGGGGATCATAGGGAATTCTGGAAGGAGTCTTATATCTAGAAAGAGCTCATAATCCTAAGAGTTATGGGAGCTTAGAAAAATACCTTATTATAGGGGAAATTGTGTGCTCCAGAAATATTTCTTTAATTTTGAAATTTTATGCTTTAATAGTCTAAAACAGGCATAAAATTCAGTGATGGCAATATCTTCAGCCCCCTAGTTGTATATAGTTCATTGCACCCACTACTTTTGACACATATTTTTACATTGAGAACTCTATTCCATATTTTAAAGAAGCATAAGATTAAGGATGCACAGATCTGAGCTGGGAAGTGATTATTACAAGCGGTCATACATTTACTTTCTCCTAACTCAACTCTATACACTACCAATTTAGTTCGTTATGAAAAACTTAGATATCCTAAAAGTAGGCACAGTAATTAAACAGTTAAATTAGTTAGACATGGCAAGTGGCTATTTACTAATGTTACTATTCCTTTAACAATTTAGCTGAAGTTTATCTGTAAAGAAAGTAACTTTTCTTGGCCAGATGCAGTAGCTCACACCCCTAATCCCAACACTTTGGGAGGATAAGGTGGGTGGATCACTTGAGCCCAGGAGTTTGAGACCAGCCTGGGCAACATGGTGAAACCCCATCTTAAAAAAAAAAAAAAAAAAATTAGCTGAGCATGATGGTGCACACCAGCTACTTGGGAGGCTGAGGCTGAACCCGGAAGTTGGAGGCTGCAATGAGCTGTGATCGCACCACTGCACTCCAGCCTGGGTGACGGGGTAAGACCCTATCTTGAAGAAGAAAATAACTTTTCTTCTCAACTATAACTATTTGTTTACCCTGAAACACAGTTAGTATGAAAGGAGTGGAATAAGTTGCAGTTGTTTTCAATAGTTTCCGATGAGTTATTTGCTTGTCATTTGATTTTCTATTTATTTGAGAATCATCATGAACCTATGGAGGTTTATATATTCAATATGTTTTTGTCATTGGCATTTATTATTATTTTTGTTGCTCAGTCACATCTTTGGTAGATATGAGCCCTTTCAAGTTGGTCCCTCTGTTCATTTGACAAAAGCTCATACAATTTCTACCCCAATCTAGAATTAGCCATTCATCAAAGAAGCCGTTGTTCCCTTTGCGGGGATAGCACTTAGAAACTATAAACTGGGCACAATAATAGGGAATGATATGTGAATTTTCCCATCATATTTTTTCAGGGTCCATGTGGATAATTTTTTGTTGATAATTTTTTCCAATACACGTATTATAAGTGCTATAGAAGCAAATATATTCTTTGTGCTTTTTAATTTATTGCCCTTAATTCATTATCTAGTTACATTTTTCTAAATTATTTTCATTATCATTACTTCAGGAATCAACAGAAGTACGTTATATAAGTACAGTATATAATGTAGAAGTAAATTATTAAAGTCATTTTACCTAAGAGTAAAAAAATCAGCTAATATCCTCATTAATGAAAGCTCTCAGATTGATAATATCACAAATAAGAAATAAGATGGAAAGGTTGTAAGAGTAAATTTTCAGTGTGAAATGTTAGACTGTATGCTCTGGAAGATGATAATAGTTGCCTTCAATGCCTCTTTTCTTACCATTTCCCTGGGCATTGGCAGTTATGGTAGCAGCAACATATGTGATTATGGTCCAGGGTCCTGTTTTCTTTATGAAAGGTAACTTAAATAATTTTTATAGTTTATTTAGGGAAAGATCTACTTATAAAACGTTCCTTTTGCTATTCCAATTGGACCAAAATTAAAACATTGCCAGAAAAAGTCTCAGAAAATTTAGAGCTTAAGATACTAAGAAATATCTAGGCAAACCCTTGATGTAAGAGGAATCTAGTGGTCAAATGATTGGTTACTATCACAAAGCACAGGGATCCAGCAGTATCATGAATTCAGCTCATGCTTCTCAACCATTACATGTTCCCCTCTAGTGAGAAAATAAACTTATTTGTTGTGTTGTTTCAGTTCTTTATATCTCCTAAAATACTATAAGGAGAGAATTGGCCTTTCAATTTCAGGTATTTTTAACAACCATAATATTCTCTTCATATTTTCATATAGTCTCTAAAAGTATGTATAGAATACAAAAATTAAAAGATGAAGTACAACTAACCCTGGCCAGGTGCAGTGGCTCACGCCTGTAATACCACCACTTTGGGAGGCTGAGGTAGGTGGATCACTTGAGGGCAGGAGTTCAAGACCAACCTGGGCAACATGGCGACACCTCGTCTCTACTAAAAACACAAAAACTAGCTTGTATTTTTGGTGCACACCTGTAATCCCAGTTACTTGGGAGGCTGAGACAGGAGAATCACTTGAACCAGGGAGGCAGAGGTTGCAGTAAGCTGAGATCACGCCACTGCACTCTAGCATGGGCAACAGAGCAAGACTCTGTTTAAAAAACAAACAAACACCACCACCAACAACAACAAAAAACAGAAATACAGCTAATGCTAAAAATAGTGTCTGCTATATGAGAAATTTCGATAGTGTGTAAATATGTAATTGTTACTTAACTAGGATGTTTTTCTTTCTTAAGACACGTTCACAATTCTGTGAATTATCATTGCTTTGTTTGCAGGAGATATGAGTAATCACATTGTGTTGTCTTATTAAACAATTTGGAAACTGACCCAAATTCAATCACTGATATACAAAAAGAAAATTACTTTCCAGATATCAGTCTGACTTTCATCCTTCAAAGAACACTCTGACATTCTATGTTGATAGTTTAGTAGAAATTTCAGAGCCCAAGGCTGTTTTACAGCAGCTGCTTTATTGATCCAGACCACATTTAGTTATTTGTCATAGTCTTTTCTAGAAACTTAACTTGCTTGTGTTCAGAGGTGGAAGAAAAGATCAACAAATACCTGTTGTTGCCTCACAGCAAAATAAAGTGCAAGCTCTGCTATTACCCAGTGACTTGAGATTTTCCCCATCTTTGATCAAATATTTCGGTAAAGTACAGATTTTTAAAATTGCTTAGAGGATAAGCACTATAGGAAACAATGCATTATAAGTTTAATGATATGGTCTCTAGATTTACATAGACAGAATACCTTATTAGCTATGTAAATCTTGGGCACATTCCTTAGTGTCTACGAGCTTTAGTTTCCTCATTTGTAAAATCAGTATAATAATAGGTGCTCTGTAATAATATTATTCTGAGACGATGCATGTACCATGACTGGCTCATAAAAACGTTTCAATAAGGATTAGTTATAATTATTAAAATTAGTAATGTAGAGAGAATTATACTACTAATGTTAATAGTAGCCATTTCCCTTATCAACTCAGTTCATTGGTTTACAAGAAGTTTCAGAAAAGTAAGTCTTAAAAATTTTATTATTATTAGTTGGTGACAAACACTGAAAGTAAAGGAATTGAAATGTGTTTGGTGTGATAAAGGTTGTTTTCACAAGTTTCTTGGTTGTATCTAATTTAATCTTTCCAAAACCCTGTGACATAACTATTAACTGCTCAAGATCACATAGCAGGTTTCTTTTCATAGTCAAGCTCATGGTAGGTAAAATAAAGGCAATGATGCATTTAGAAGAGATTATACGTATTCTCTACTTGGTGGCTAGCTTATGCATGCAATGATCACAAATGACAATAGATGTCCCAACTCAATACAATAATTTCTTTAACGTAAATTATCTCTTGTTCATGACCAGCCTGAGCAACAGAGAGAGACCCCATCTCTACAAAAAATACAAAAATTAGCAGAGTGTACTGGCACGCCTGTAGTTCCAGCTGCTCAGGAGGCTGAGGTGGGAGGATGGCTTGAACTTAGGAGGCAGAGGTTCCAGTGAGCCAAGGTGGCACCACTGCACTCCAGCCTGGGCAAAAGAGCAAGAATCTGTCTTAAAGAAAAAAAAAAATCCCTCTTAAGTAAAATAAGTGTATCTCCTTTTAAAGACAAACATTCAAAAGAACAAGACAACCAATAATTATCTAATTTTACCTATGTAATATGAAACTTATGGCTGCATTCTAACTCCACTATTTAACTCTAACTAAATACATTGTTTTTTTATGCATATACACATATTTCTATGTATAGTGAAAGTGTGTTTTTCAAATTCAGATGCTTCTGCATTAAAATTTGCTGCTGAGTGCCTGCAAGAGTCCCAGGAAGTGTGTAGACAAATGTAAAAGGCCTACTAACACTAGGAAAGAGGTACGGACAAGATGGCCAGAGAAATCCTGATGTATCTCAGACCTTATATCCTCTAAAACTTGCAGCATAAACCTGAAGTGAAGTCATTTAGATGATATGCAATATTAAGGTCTTTAATATTTAGACATTTGAAGTTGCAAAGAATTTTCACTGTTTTAAGAAATACTGGTTATGTTGAGATCTTATGGAGAAAATATATCATTCTTTTACCATGTTACAGACTGTGCTGCATATTTTGATACTCAAATTAAAATTTTAGGTTCTCTATATGACACACTTTAAAATTAAATAATGGTAATGATAATGTGTTACTCTCTTACATTGAGTTAGATAGGTTCTATGTGGACACTATCTCTGTTAGTCCTAACTATACCATGAGATTATCTATTAATATCATAGTCTCATACTTGAGAAAAACTAATATTGAAAGAGGATAGTAACCCAAACAGGTTCACACAGATAATCAGTGTTGGGTTTGCACAAACAGAAAAATTTGTGAACATTTAAAACAAAGAAGTGACAAAGCAGAGGAAAATAGAGATTAGAGTGTGAGATTTTGCACAAAATTCAAACTGAAAAATATGAGTATCTAAAGCATTTGAAAATAATAGTCACTGAATAAGAAGTTTAAAATTATAAAGTATTATACAAATTAGAATAAATACAATGATACATTCAGGCTTATGCAATATCTTTAATAAAGTCTTAACTTTGACTACACTTCTTTGCTTTTGGAGATTAAAAAAGAAACACAATGTGAACCCTCTAATGATTTGAAATATTAGAAAGGTCATACACAAATGATGGGAGAGGGCATAAAATTAAAATTAAAAGATTAAAAAAAAGAAAATGTATTGACTTTTAAGAATAGTGTCATCAGAG
>NW_012106297.1:1814586-1832134 GCF_000951045.1 Mandrillus leucophaeus | reverse complement strand
ACTGAAAGTAAAGGAATTGAAATGTGTTTGGTGTGATAAAGGTTGTTTTCACAAGTTTCTTGGTTGTATCTAATTTAATCTTTCCAAAACCCTGTGACATAACTATTAACTGCTCAAGATCACATAGCAGGTTTCTTTTCATAGTCAAGCTCATGGTAGGTAAAATAAAGGCAATGATGCATTTAGAAGAGATTATACGTATTCTCTACTTGGTGGCTAGCTTATGCATGCAATGATCACAAATGACAATAGATGTCCCAACTCAATACAATAATTTCTTTAACGTAAATTATCTCTTGTTCATGACCAGCCTGAGCAACAGAGAGAGACCCCATCTCTACAAAAAATACAAAAATTAGCAGAGTGTACTGGCACGCCTGTAGTTCCAGCTGCTCAGGAGGCTGAGGTGGGAGGATGGCTTGAACTTAGGAGGCAGAGGTTCCAGTGAGCCAAGGTGGCACCACTGCACTCCAGCCTGGGCAAAAGAGCAAGAATCTGTCTTAAAGAAAAAAAAAAATCCCTCTTAAGTAAAATAAGTGTATCTCCTTTTAAAGACAAACATTCAAAAGAACAAGACAACCAATAATTATCTAATTTTACCTATGTAATATGAAACTTATGGCTGCATTCTAACTCCACTATTTAACTCTAACTAAATACATTGTTTTTTTATGCATATACACATATTTCTATGTATAGTGAAAGTGTGTTTTTCAAATTCAGATGCTTCTGCATTAAAATTTGCTGCTGAGTGCCTGCAAGAGTCCCAGGAAGTGTGTAGACAAATGTAAAAGGCCTACTAACACTAGGAAAGAGGTACGGACAAGATGGCCAGAGAAATCCTGATGTATCTCAGACCTTATATCCTCTAAAACTTGCAGCATAAACCTGAAGTGAAGTCATTTAGATGATATGCAATATTAAGGTCTTTAATATTTAGACATTTGAAGTTGCAAAGAATTTTCACTGTTTTAAGAAATACTGGTTATGTTGAGATCTTATGGAGAAAATATATCATTCTTTTACCATGTTACAGACTGTGCTGCATATTTTGATACTCAAATTAAAATTTTAGGTTCTCTATATGACACACTTTAAAATTAAATAATGGTAATGATAATGTGTTACTCTCTTACATTGAGTTAGATAGGTTCTATGTGGACACTATCTCTGTTAGTCCTAACTATACCATGAGATTATCTATTAATATCATAGTCTCATACTTGAGAAAAACTAATATTGAAAGAGGATAGTAACCCAAACAGGTTCACACAGATAATCAGTGTTGGGTTTGCACAAACAGAAAAATTTGTGAACATTTAAAACAAAGAAGTGACAAAGCAGAGGAAAATAGAGATTAGAGTGTGAGATTTTGCACAAAATTCAAACTGAAAAATATGAGTATCTAAAGCATTTGAAAATAATAGTCACTGAATAAGAAGTTTAAAATTATAAAGTATTATACAAATTAGAATAAATACAATGATACATTCAGGCTTATGCAATATCTTTAATAAAGTCTTAACTTTGACTACACTTCTTTGCTTTTGGAGATTAAAAAGAAACACAATGTGAACCCTCTAATGATTTGAAATATTAGAAAGGTCATACACAAATGATGGGAGAGGGCATAAAATTAAAATTAAAAGATTAAAAAAAAGAAAATGTATTGACTTTTAAGAATAGTGTCATCAGAGTTCAATTTTACAGACACCATTAGAGACAGTGTAAGCACTTACCTTCCAAATCTAGTACTCTCCAAAATGAAAAGCATGAATGAAGGAAGATCAATACAGAACAGATTACAGCAAGAAAGCACTTGGCCACTTCAAATAAGTTCCAGCCTCTGAGCCCAAACTAAGTAAATTCCAATACACCAAAGGAACTGAAGGCTGGTGTTCTTCATTTACCATATATTAAGTGAAGTGTCAATGACCAAAAGATGAGTGTTTCATAGCATTTTGAAACTCAATGTCTACTGCAAAGAATCCAGGAAAATTGGAGGCAAGTTGTAATATAGGAAACAGGCAAGAAAGGGCAATCCCGAAATCTATTTTGTGAAGATATTCTTCAATCCCTGCCACATAATGAGGTAAAGATTTCCTCTGTTGTCCTATAGGTTTGTTCATGTACAGGTTCTTATTTTATTGCAATTATTAATTTTGTAGTTAAACCTTTGATAATACACACACACTCACGCACACATTTCTCTTTCACAAGGACATATACAGAGTATCAGTTTATTCTTGCATGTTTTATAGGATATGGTTCCGCAAGATTGGAAGTCTTTGTCAGAAAACAATAAATAGTGATTTAAATAGGATTGAAAATTTATTCTACTTTTACTTCAAAGTCTGAACTGGTAGGGGGGATAAACCACCAGGGGATAATGGAGTTCTTCTCCATAAAGTTACCCAGGAACCCCAATTCCATGTGTTTTTTTCATTCCATCATCATTTAAAGTGTGGTCTATCTCTTTGTAGTCAGGACCAGCTGGCTCTCACTGTGTCCACAGTTTAGCCAGTGAGAAGAGGGAAAGAGGAGGTGAAGCACAATTTGCTTTCTTTTAAGCTTTTGTGACAAACAGCACACATCCCTCCACACTCAGATTCTACTGAGCAGAAGTTAATTACATGAGCATTTCTAGCTGCATGGTATATACATCAGCAAATGTAATCTCTAGTTAAGCAGTCAGGTGACTGTTAAATGTAGGAGATATTGTGCTTAAGAGGAATAGGCATTAGGAAATCTATGAGCTGTCTCTGCCATATCATAGTAAGGGAAAAAAAAATATTTCCTAAAGGCAACATAATCTTCTAAGAATTATCTGGGTCAAAACTATGATGACTTTTTTAGATTATGATGCATTACAGTTTTTGATTCCTGATAATGAGTCCACTACTATCTGTCCCCATTCTTCAAAACCATTTACCTGCTTTGCAACTCCCTTGCCCACAAAAAGAAGTATGTGTCAAGGGATACATCAGACATAAATTCCTGCCCTTATACAACTAACAGGCATCACAACTATCAAAAATTTCCCAATGGATTAACCTCTAAATCCTAAGAACGTAAGGAAATGCAGTATGGAGAAAAATGAAATCTTATGAGAATAGTTCTTAAGAGATAAAATTAAGAACCGTATTTGTTCTTTAACATAATTCTCATTTTCTTTAATATAAATGTGATTGGACTCATTGATTTCTAAAATTTCTCACAGATCTCCTGTGCCATTAAATAATACTTTGATATCTTTAATTATTTAGTGTACTGCTAGAGAGGTTAATTGCTCAAATCTAATATTTTTTTAAATAAATTTGCTAACACTTTTAAATATTCACTTTCCTTTTTAGACAGAGTCTCGCTCTATTACCCAGGATGGAATGCAATGGGGTGATCTCGGCTCACTGCAACCTCCCGAGTTCAAGCAATTCTCCTGCCTCAGCCTCTGGAGTGCTGGGATTACAGGCACCACCACACCCGGCTAATTTGTTATATTTTTTGTAGAGATTGGGGGTTTCACCACGTTGGCCAGGCTGCTCTTGAACTCCTGACTTCACGTGATCCACTCTCCTTGCCTTCCAAAGTGCTGGGATTACAGGCGTGAGCCACCACGCCCAGTCTAAATATTCATATTTTAATGCAGATTCCATGAATTAAAACTAATGCTCGTGTGAAATCATTAAGTTTAGTGGTACTAAGATGATATAAACATATGTGTATTTTTTAACTGAATCCTTACACCAGATTTAATTTCTTTTGTGTTGTGTTTTATAAAGTAAAATGTAGTATAAATAATTATATTGTCCACAAATAGTGACTCTATAATTTCCACTCAGAGCCTATTAGAATACCTGACCTCAAAGATGCTGTTAATGCAGTTTTGAAATTTAATTTTGATGTATTGATTTTTTCCTAAGGGATAAGAACTATTCCAAATGGAAAATGTGATTTGTAGTTTATTCTTTACTAGTAGGAAAAAAGCCTAG
This sequence comes from Mandrillus leucophaeus, assembly GCF_000951045.1. NCBI lineage: Eukaryota > Metazoa > Chordata > Mammalia > Primates > Cercopithecidae > Mandrillus > Mandrillus leucophaeus. The sequence continues at coordinate 1,828,145 of NW_012106297.1, read as the reverse complement.
AGCTAATTTTAATAAAATAAGATCTAGTTATAAAATAAAATTAAAAACAGAATTAACTTTTATTTGTACTCATGCTGGTTGTTGTAGTAAACCAGTTAAGGTCATTTGGGCATTTGATTAATGCTTTGGGAGGGGGTGAATCATGATCTGCTTTCATTTGCGATATTGTTGAAATTAAGACAATTGATTCACCTTATAAAATTAATCCCTTCATTGAGAAAATAGAGTTACTTAGCACAGTTTACAACATTGTTAGAAAAGTAAATGAGATTTATAAATTATCTTTTATAAACCAACATAACTAGTCTTCGAGAGGGAAGCACCATTATGTTTTTTATAAATTAATGTAATTTAAATAAGTGAAATTGTGAAGAACATCTCCGAGCACTCAGACATCAAAATCATCTCTTCTTTATCTTAGCACCCAACCTTCCTGGGCATCTTATCATTGTGCTCTAGTCATCTGTGTGCTTCCTTCCTTATTCATTATTCTCTTCAGTGCCAAGTACAGTTTATGAAACATGGTAGGCACTCAACAAGAAAGTGTGAAATTAGCCTGAATTGGATCTTAAAACAATAGATGTAGTTTAAACTACAACTCTGCATTATATTCACTAAAACATAAAATTTTACCTATCTTGTATATTTGTATATCTCTTGTATATTTGTACAATTTCTTTATGACCTAATACTCTTTTCTCTTATAAGCTAAGGGTAAATTGCTTTGTTAAAGTGTCTTTTAGCAAATGTGGAATTTTATATTATTATTATCAGTCATACTCGCTTTACTTTTTTTTCTGTTGAAATATCTGCTCTGGTGTATACAAGGTCGGGGATTCTTTCCCAATGTTTTCTGATCACTTCTGCTTTTCACTGCATACTTAGAGCTTCTTACTTAATGTGTGCCATCCCCATGTTTCTGTCCAGGGGAAATGACAGTGTCTTTCTGGAAGCCCCAACACTTTTCAATGCCTGGTATCTAATAGGCACTTGCTAATAATTTCAAAAAATAGAATAATTATAAATTACAATATTTTATTTTTATCATGATTTGGGCAATACTTACCATTTACAATACTTACCAGTTACAAGACAGCTAAGAGAGACAATAATGTAATACAGAAGGGAGAGAATATACCCTTCTGAGATTGGCCACAGAAGCTGACCCTGAGATTCACCTTGGCAATGTGTTCACTGGAGATTTCAATCTAGAAGTATATACAGTGTGCTTATTCTGCTGTTTTGCAACTGTGCTGCTCCCAGGAGCAAAGTACACCTGCACTGAGGCCAATGTACAATTTTGTGACTCTATTAAAGCCTTTCCTTGTGTTCAGGACATCCTTGAACCCTTCTGGGAGCCAGAAGGAAGTGCTTACAGCACTCTTTCCTTAAGGGACTGACAACAAAATAAAGAAACTTGAAGTTTCTTATTTTTATGGCCACAGAGTTAAATTTGCTAAAGTTTATTATTCATAAGATGTAAATATTGCATTTGTGTGCAAAAGGTCTGAAACCATCATCTGTATATATTCCAAGCAAATTAATCTTAAATGTAATTGTTTCAAAGTCAAAAGAAACTTACTGAATTTTGATGAAATATAAATGTTTTGATTCACTTAATTTAAGACGTAAGGTTTATTTTTCCTCTCATGAAAAACCAGTATAATTTAAACCATCCTTTTAAGAGTTGTTGATCTGGTTTCACTTTTATAACACACAGTTTTCAAATTAAACTTTTTTATAGCTTATCAATATGTCTAGACTCCATCAGTGCAATCTTTTTAATGATTCAACCGATTCTGTTTACAGGGTAGAACCCACTCTTATTTCTGAATTTCACATCTGAGGACACTTCATTACATTTCCTCAGTAGTGATTTCCTGCCAACAAAATCAACCAACTGATAAAACACTTTAAAGAATTCTTTGTTATTCTGACAACTGGCTTGCTTGTAAAACTTACAATTAATCCTTACTTATAGTTTTATTGCCAATTGTGTCTTCCCCTTGTGAACAATCTCTTTAATTTTGTATTTAAAATATTTCTGCAGGTATATTATAAACACAAACTATAACTTAAAACTTCTAGCTTTTTAAACGTTAATCAGAATTTGTAAATTGTATTTCAAAAATAGTTTATTTGAATTCAGTGTGTTAGTTGCTGTGCAATAACATATTATTTGGTCATACAATGCAAAACAGCAACACAGATGCAATAAATCTAAGAGGAACTAGGTGGATAAAATAAGATCATAATCACTATGTACACCTAAATGTAGAACTTGCATTTTAGAAGAGTCGTTGTCTATTACACAACTTCTCGGTCACGACTCAGAGCCTCACCCTGTGCTTTCTCTCCGCCTCATTTCCCTGCAAAATCCTACCTTTCAGTTGGTATTTATCATTTCCCTCAAACTGTAGCTCTTTCAGGAAGCATTCCTGGCAGGCCTGTACTGTAAACAAAAGCTCCTAAAATCAAACAGTAAAATTTCAAAATGTGAGGCAAAGCAAAAAGAATGAAAGCAATCAAGCCAACATTCCCATCTCAGTGTGCGGGAACAATGGAGAAAGGCAGGGATTCTGTCAAACTTAAGATGTTCTGGCCCATTCCAGAAGACTACTTGCTGCTTCCCTCTCAGTAGGACCATCTCATTTACATAATTTGTGGGTAGCAGAGCAAAATAAAGATGCCAAGTCCCATGTTCGAGAAGCAGAAAAGGCTTTTTTCCTTCTTCTCTGTGATTTCTCTCTTGACTTGTTATGGTATATTGTTGTTTAATCCTTTACTCCTTCAGGCACAGAAATACTCATAGGCCTTGAGCAGATCCTACCAATTGCCAAGAGTTTGGCCCAGCGACTTGGTGCCTGGAGTGTGCATGCCTGACCTTGACCTCCCTGCACTCAGGCCCAGGACTCTAAAGAGGATGCTTGGTGACTAGGGTCACTGGACAGGGTCAAGGAAGCGGGCACGGCAATGTGTAGGGGACAGCCATACTTAAGCTGAGTGCATGTTCAGTTGTCCCATCTGACCTCACTTACAAAACAAAAATTCAAAGATAAAGTTACAAGCCAGGCACGGTGACTCATGCTTGTAACCCCAGCATTTTGGGAGGCCAAGGAGGGTGGATAACGAGGTCAGGAGATCAAGACCATCCTGGCTAACGTGGTGAAACCCCATCTCTACTAAAAATACAAAAAAAAAAAAAAAAATTGGCCAGTCGTAGTGGTGGGTGCCTATAGTCACAGCTACTTGGGAAGCTAAGGCAGGAGAATGGCCTGAACCCAGGAGGTGGAGGTGGTGGTGAGCCGAGATCGCACCACTGCCTGGGTGACAGAACAAGACTCTGTCTTAAAAAAAAAAAAAAAAAAAGGTAAAGTTATTATCAATTTCAAGGTAGCGTCAAACCCGAAGCATGGGGCATACTTCCAGGCATGGATCCCTGTGGGACTATGTGGCTCATAAGCCCATGAAACAGGCCCTGACTCTAGATGATTGTTGTAGGAAGATTTGTGAGGAAGACGTGAGTAGGAGAAGGGATGAGTGAGTAGAACTAGGGATGGAGGATGACATCATTGACATTCAGTCTTTTCCAGATTTGAGCTAGGTCTTAAGGCTAGAATGATGTCACTCTTACATCCTATCTCATAACAGCAGCAGTAAGCTGTGATCTTTCTTCTCAATCACTGACACACTACAGATTAAGAAATGAAATCAAAGGATATCCCTGAGTGGCTAGTTGGGCCAAGTGAGGCCATCTGTTTCAGCATGATGACCAGTAGCTACTGGGAGCTGCAGAGCTCCAAGCTGCCAACTGTGAGCAGAAATTATTATTTTCTCACCATCATCTTCATCAAGGGCCCTGCTGGTCTCAGTGCTGCTTAAACCTCCTTGTGCTTAGGATCAGCTTTTAAAATACGTTTTAAATAAAGTATATGTTAACACTGCACATACAGGGAAGAGTTTTCTCTCGGGTGGGTGGGGTGGCCTGCTTCCAATCAATGTCTTTTTCTTTTTTTCAGAACAGAAAATACTTCCCTCCTATGTGTTAAGGCTTTAGTCGTTTCCCATTGTTTTTAGATTAAAGTCTGATTGTTCTCAGCAGATATCTTTATATAGCTTTCTGGTATTCCTCCTATATGTCATCTATATTCACAATCTCCCTTAGGAACTACCACTGTTTGCCAATATCATAACCCTATGGCACGTGGCCTTTTTGCTTATATATTATTTTCCCTATTGGTTTTAAACTCTTGAAAGGAAAAATGTTCTCTTTTATATTATTGAATCCCTAGGGCCTCATGGTGCCTGCCACATCAGAAGCTCAATAAATATTAGTCAAGTGAATGGATATTGATTTAAGAATTTTGCCTATGTGGGAGTGGGTACAATAAGCTGACGAGATTTTGGAGAGAGAAAATACTAAGAATATTCATTACAGAATGAAATCATCATAACCCCAATAGTAGCAGCTGGCACAACTGCTTCTCTCTCTATTCTCCCTACTTGGCACAACAATGGAGTGAGTATGGTGATTGAATGTCCATCAACCCAGCTTCATGATCTTTTGGAGCCATTTAGACTCCTCAACAGGCTCCATCCATGGAAGGTCTGCTGCAGCCACAGCTGCTACTCTTTCCACTTTGAAGGCTGCTTTCCATCGCATTGGCTGGATCACATCAAAGGCACTTTAAAACATGGGAGCAGCTGCTGTAACATCTGCCACAACCTGACAGTGGACCTTTCCCAAGAAGGCTCATCAATTTTAAAGCACGTTCACAGCAAACTGCAGAACAAAACGAAGAATCCGAGAGCAGAGGTGGCTGTACTACATATCCAATACCTTCAAAATCTGTGCCTGCTTGTTCAGCTTTCGTGTACTCACTAGTAAAAAGTGCTTTCATTGAACAGTGATCATAGTTACAGCTACCACGTACTTGACTTTGACTCTCTTAGTTGATATTTATAGGGGGATAGTATGACACCACATTGAAGTATGGATCACTGTTGCCCTTTAGACCAAAATTTTCAATATTTTAGTTTTCCAGGTCCAGACTTCACAATTTTTCTGTACCTATATACAGCCTGTAACAGAATTAATATAATAAAATCTGCAAATTAATTGGTTCTTTAATTTTAAAGAAAGGGGCTGGGCCTTGTGGCTCACATCTGTAATCCCAGCACTTTGGGAGGCCAAGGCGGGAGGACTGCTTCAGCCCAGGAATTCGAAACCAGCCTGAATAACATAGTGAGACATCGTCTATTTTTTTTTAAAGGAAATTTTATATCACTAGAACTAATGGAAAAAATGAATAAAATTGTAATAAATAGAAACTATAAAAATAAACAATGGAAATTGATGTAATCAATTGAAAATCAACATGAATAATAAAATTTAAAATAAAGAAAATAATAATTAAGATAATCTGTGGCAATGTCCCTTTTAAGTTAAGGCAAATGAGAAGATCTTTATTAAGAATAAAACTGTTTATGTGCATGTATATGTTAGTGACATCTGAGAATTACATCTCACATGTGTATCCTGGTCCTCCTTCAGAGTTAAGTACTACTTAGTTTCAGCAAGAAGTTAGTTAACTAAGACTAATATTGAGATATAATAAGGGGCTCAACCAATTAGCTAATATTGTTTTAAATTATGTCCTCCGATCTGGAGTACTAACAATAACGTACTGATTTTCTTTCTATTTTTTTTTTATTTTTCAAATTGTTCACAACAGAATGAGAAAGAGGGCCACTATTATGGGAAGTGGTCCTCTGTGACTATCAACTTACTGAACAGTAAGTGCTTATTTCTACTATGGTTTCAATGTCCCCTCCAAAACTCATGTTGAAATTTAATTGCCATTGGGAAGGTATTAGGAGATGGAACTAAGAGGTGATCAGGCCATGAGGGCTCCACTTTCATGAATGGATTAATATTGTTATTGCAGCAGTGAGTTAATTATCATGACAGCAGGTTGTTATAAAAGTGAGTTCAGGCCCCTCTCTCTCTCTCTCCTGTACTCTCTTGCCTTTCCACTTTCTGCCATGGGATGACACTGCACAATGTTCCTCAACAGATGCCAGTGCCATGCTCTTGGACTTCCTAGCTGCCAGAACCATGAGCCAAATAAATTTCTGTTCATTATCAGCTACCCAGTCTGTGTTATCCTGTTATAAGCAACACAAAATAGACTAAGACAATTTCTAACAAGAATAATGTGATTTTATTGAATTTCCTTACTCCCATAAACCAGGTGAAATGATTTCTAGAATTTTTCTTTTTTATTCTGGATATGTTCATTTATTTGGTTATAACTGAAAGTTGATGGAAGAGATATTTCTTATCTGCTCCCATCTAATTTAGGTAAATATTTAAAGATAATTTATCAAGGTTTTACGGTGCTTCTCTATAATGTTAAAATATTCTCAGAGAATTTTGTACATAAGTTAATAATAAAGTAATTCAAAAAGCAAAAATGCTTACAACACTTTTAGTTTATCGTTCCTGTAAACAGTTCAAAATAAGTTTCTTTGACTCTGAAAAACAAAACAAGATCAGCAATATTCCAAGCAAAAGTCAAAAAGGTTGCTTCAGCTTTCTGACTTCTGTCCATTTAGTTAACTCTTGTTTTGCTTCATATTCTTGAGCATTTCAGCTCTTTATGAGTCCTGTACATTTTTTTTTTATTCCAGTGTTACAGTCTCCAAAGTTACCAGAGGCCTATATTTGGGAGTGCCTGTTAAAGTCATATAGCTTATTATAACCATCTTTTGAAAATGATTAAAATAAGACAATTTTCTGTGAATAGAAAAATGTCCAAGGTAGTTACTGTTAGAAACACGATGGACAAAGAAGTTTGGTTACCTCCATGGTTTACAATAACTTAACATAACAACCTTAATTATGATTGGCAGCATATACTTAGACATTAGAATTTTAGAAAGCCCATACAATTTTGGAACATATATTAGCATTATTTACCAAGATATAACCTAAAGAAGATTGAACATCATTTTGGCAATCCATGTATCTAAACATGTCAAATAACCCTGTTTACCTCTCTTTTATGGACACTTCAGGGGCCCTCTGAAGTACTCCAAAAGCCAGGTGCCAGGGAAGACAGTTTTGAAACTGAAGGTTGATTTTGGGGAGGCTGTCAAACATGTTCAAGATATCAAATATCAAAACACTTGATATTATGAAATAGTGTTCCAAATTGCCACTAAGTTATTTATTTTGCCAAAAGGATGACTCAGAAATTTCAAAGAAGCAAAAACCTTTTATAACCTTATAACCCTTTTGAATTTAGTTAATATGTTCAACCTCTTCTGCAAGATTAATTTCCACAATTATCTCACCACTTGTTTGAAACTTCAGCTTTTTCCTAATTTAAGCAATCCTTTAATCCTAGGCAAAAGTATACATTTCCATACCTTCTTATAATATTTTACAAAAAAAAAATATTTTACTGTTTTTACACACCTTGCATGTAAATCTATTTCCTGTTGTCTCAATTACATGTTGGAATAGTAACTCCTAGCAATTTTTAACTTTTAAGGTAAAGACTTGGTAAGCTGTTTAATTGTGTGCTAGGTGGAGCCAAGGTTTGACTCCCAGCATAATTAAGAGCGAGGTTAGTTCCATATGTCCCCAGGCCTTACCAATTGTGAAACCTTCAAGTAATAGTTCTCAAAACCCAAAAAGCAGTTTTGAACCTCAAAACACTTAGAAAACCTTGCATCTCCCCTGCATTTTACCAATAGTCTTTAGGGCTGTTTTTATTTCTCAAAGATTAAAGTCATGTGAATTGAAAGGTACCACAGCTTTTAACTTCTCTTAAAAAAATACTTGATACAAGTGCTTGTCTTTCTTTAGGCCAAATTAATTAGAGCTCTTTCTACAGATATCACACACAGTACACACACAGAAAGGCAGAACAAAATCCAGTCACTGGGTGGGGCCCTTTAAGAGACAGGCGTAGAAAAACATGCAGATATTGGCCAGAGAGGGCTCATCCCCTAAGGCAGGATTGCTAAACAAAGTCCTGCCAAACAGTTATGGGCCATGCCCCAGGATGTGTAAAACAAGATGGAGGCTTAGAGCACAAACCATACAGACACAGGAAGCATAGCAGATAGACCACAGCCCAAGACTAGCCCTACAAGTCATTTTTCACAATTAAAGCTTTACAGAGAATATCCACAGAGATTCTTATCATTTCTCGCCTAGTAAAATGTCTTCTAGAAAGAAAAAAACTTGCTTAAACTTAACTGCTGATACTGTAGAGAAGAGGAAAGAAAAAAAGGTTTTAAAATGCCTGGGGAAGAACCTCTTATTCTTATGCAAGTGTTTCCTTCACCAGGGAGATAAGTTTAATTGCTGTGGGTTGGAGCTGGGCTTCCTGACTCCGGGAGGAGGAGACTGCATGGGCACATGGTGGAAAACGCCAGCCAGCCTTCCGCTGCACCTTGAGCCATGTGTCCCAGCCCTGGCAAGGAGGGGAGAGTGGCAGGGAGCTGATGATCCGTCCTGAAAAAAAAGGAAAAGGTCATGGAAACACCCGCGAGCTATGAGCGTGGGAGCACGGTTTCCTCCACCCTGTGAAATCCAAAGATAAAAGGCTTAGAAGCAACAGTGAGAAGTTTTGAGTCCCCATTTCACTCACCGCTTCTCCACTTGAGCCCCTAAGTTGTGCGTCAAAAATGTTGCAGAACTTTTCCATAGTTCAGCTAACGATGGGGTTCTTCGTCCCATGGCCATGAAAATTCAGGCTGCCAAACAATTTGAACGGTTAGTAAAACAGGGTTTTAGTGGGTGAAAAGAGAAGAAAAGGGGAAAACAGGGACAAGTCCAGAGTGCCTACTAGAGGGCTTCCACCTGGCTTTTTGAATCCCAGGTTACACCCAGGAAGAGGAGGAGTCAGGCTCCTTCTTGCTGCAAAGAGCACAAACTTCCTGAGGCTCCACCCAAGTGCGCTGGCCGTTTTGAGTTTTTCCAAGGATCCCCCTCCCATCTGGCTTGTCTCACTAGAGTCCACGGTATAAAATACCCAGTACAGTAACGATAATTACAGCACTTTCCATATATTAGTAGCCGTCTAAGTTCTAGAGAGTCTCCTTTAATTTTGACAACAACCCATGAAATAGGTATTCTTATTTTTTTCTTTTTACAAGATTAAACCAAGGCCAGAAATGTGGGATGGAGATGCTCAGAGGGCTTCCCATGTACTGAAGGCAGACTGAACAAAGGCTTAAGAAAGCACATGGCATACACTGAAGGTCAGGCAAGAAATTCTGTTGAATTAACTAAGTGAATATGTTAATTGAGATGCTGAAGTATCTGAAAATCCAGACACATGGGATTAACCTGTTATGGTTGACAAGGGAAAGGAAAGGAAGGTAAGTGACTTTAAATAAATTTCTTCTATTAGCCAGGCAGAGGATTAGGCACATTGAAATGTTGATTCTTTTCATTCTCATGATACTCTGCCAAAGAGATATTTTAATTTCTATTTTATAAAAGGAACAAGAGAATGTAAGTTTAGCAACTTACTCTCAATCACACAAATTGATAGATTTTAGATTTAAAGTATACCCCAGATTGAACCTACAGCAAAGTGGAGCAGTTAGAAAGAGGAATGAGTAAGAGAGAATAATTTCAGTTTGAGTAAAACTGCATTTAAGGTGGTCATATGTTGTCATGTGGCAAAATCCTGTTTATTAGTGGATTGTAGTACTGTAGCACTGGTTAAGGCTTAACAAGAATACTTGACAATTATATCCCAGTAGTAGTAGAAGATACCATGTCCTCATCTTTTTTCCCTACCCCATGTGCACCTCAAGAATTGATTCTCCTCTTCCCCATTTTGTAATAATCAAGAGGTGTACATGGATTAAGTTTACCCTTCACTCCAGAGAGACCCTTAGCTTCATGAAAATTGTGTCTTCATTACTGCAGTTACTGGGTCAGAAATGATCAAGTATATGGTGAGCACGGGTTCCATATTCTAATTCAAGGGTGGTCCAATCAGTATAAAGCTCAAAATGTTTATCTGAAATTTTAAAAAGCTCCCACCCACCATACCCTCTTCTCTGTCTGAATGAAGACATAAGCTTGTTGCTTTTAGAACACTCTTCCTACCATGGGAGAGATCTGGCAGAGAATGGAGCAAATACAAAGACACCAGATACACTAAGCCTGAAAATTAGCCTATCTTTGGAAGTTTTCACTGTCCAAGTCTTTAAATCCACCAGTTAATTCATTACTAAACCAATTTGGATTGAGTTATCTTAATTGAAAAGAAAAAAAAAATTCTAAAATTAAATTTGACCTATTGTATTTTTATAAGAAACAGACCCTAAAATGTGAGCCAAGTTGGGAAGTAGGGCAGAGGCAGTGAATAGCTACTTAATCAGGAACCAAGATAGCCTTAATATTCCAATCAGATCAACTAATATTTAAAGAGGCCTTTTTCTGACTCTAGGCCACTGGCCTCCCTATTTCCTAGAGCATTAACTTTAGAACCCTTATAAATTCTTTCCCTTCGAGATGTAAATTGTTTAGAAAGTCTCCTGCCAATGTTACAATCCAGGAATGTCTTTCTCAAGGACCTGAGAGACATCCCTTTTATTTCTAACTTTTAAAAAATGATTGATTGATTGATTCATCCATTCATTCATTTACTTTTGGATACAAGGTCTTGGGGTGTCACCCAGGCTGGAGCACAGTGGGGCAATCACAGCTCACTGCAGCTTCCAGCTCCTGGGCTCAAGTGATCCTCTGGCCCCAGCCTCCAGAGCAATTGGGACTACAGTCACAGTCTCCAGGCTCATTGTTGGGAATAAGAGTTTGGAGTCACAAAGAAAATGAGCACTTAGACAGACAACATCTCTCCAAGGCAAATTTACCTCTGCAGAAGGGTGCATCTCACGTATGGAGCAATGGCGAGAGCACACAGAACAAAGAAAGCAGGGGATTTTATTATCTCTAATGCAGTTTCTGCTTCTGTGTCTTTCCCCTATTGGCTAGGGTTGGACCACACAGTCTAAACTAGTCCCGATTGCCTTAACATTTGAACTTTCTTAAACTTTCTTAGATAAGGTAGGCATGTAAGGGAGGTGAGAAGAGAGAGAAAGGGGGTCATTTATGGGGCACTAGGAAGGTAACCTACTCCGTAATAAGGAAAGGATTGTGGGCTGGGGTTGTAGCAAGTTCAGGCATGCCTAGGTTTATTCAGACAAGTTGGGGCACAGCAAAGACAAAGGGGTATTTGGAATTATAGGATAGAGAACGGGGAAACTGGATAAGCTGTTTGAAGAGGAAACCTAACTGTATCTAACAATTTCCTCCCTTTTGATATTTATAATTTTTTTATCTTCAAACCTTTTTAACATGTCTTGACTTTGTTCTGCCTGATCTTCTAAAAGAAACAGCTTATCTGAATAAGGCAGGGGAGAATTGAGGAAGGTTTTGGTGAGAGTTGTTTCAATAAGTCTTTGTATTAACTGTCGAGCACAGGGTATGAGGCAACATCCAACAAGAATTAGTACATTTATAACAATTGCCAGGGAGGTGACTATTGAAGTCATTCGCTTTTTCCACCCACTGAACCACTTTTCCATGAGGCTTCTAAAAGGGTCATCTATTCCAGAGCTTTTAGCCAGTTCATCTGATAGAGAGGTAAGGCCCTGCAAAGACTTTGTAATTGTCCCATGAGGGACTGTGTTGTTAGGGATGAAACTACAACACTGGGATTTGATCATGACACAAACTCCACCTTTCTCTGCTACTATCATGTCTGATGCCATTCTATTTTCCCAGGCCATTGGACTGGTGGGCCCTAATTGTTCAGCTATTCCTTTAATGGCATCTCTGGTATAGTCAATAAATGATTGCTGGTTATAGTAAATGTAATTTATCCAGTCTACATTTTTATTAATACTTACTCACCAGAACAATGTGGATTGAAACCCCGCAGCTATTTGGTTTCAAGCACTAAATTCATTTGGCACTCTTCATGGAAACCTGATGGCATCTATGTAAACTTGAGGATCAAAAGACTCATGAAGGATCTCTTTCAGTTTACAGCACTTTGCTTTTACTTTTTCTAGTTGATGAAATGCCAGGGTGAAAGGGATAGCCAATTGAAATAGAGCACAAGTTCTGCTCCAGATACTTGGCAGAGTGTCCACAGGGGTCTACCACAATACCACCATACATCCACTCAGAGATGGCTAAGGGCAGACTGATGGGTAAGCTCTTGGAAGGGCCTAAGCTCTTTCCATCCCTCTAACTCTCCAAGGAACGCTAAGGTTTCCCCCTGTTGTGAGAGACACGAGATAAACTTCGCATTGGAAGGTGGAGGCTGGATGGCCCTTGGGGCCTGACCTGCAGGGTGTTGAACTTTCGGGAACAGCAGAGAAAGAGCTTGGCACAATTTGTCTTCCCAGACTGTGGGGTCTTGAAAAAGAGCTACCATACAGCTCCTGCCCAGTTGGCAGGGAGGCTATCCAAGTGGAAAGGGGACAATCTGGGCCTCTGGTCTACCATGTGCATAAGTGTAACAGTCACTTTTGCTTAGGGTGTGGACAGAATATTTAATCCAGTCCAGTCAGGTATTTATATCTCAGTATCCTGTCTCAACTGCTAGTGTTTGTTTTAGATCTTTTACTTCTATAATGAACACCTTGGTTTTATCTGTAGGTACAGGAATAACAGGTGTATGGTTCAAAGCTGAAACTATTGGGGATGGAGAAGGCGGGCAGGAAACAAAGTGTATCTCAAAAATGCCTATATGATGTCTCTGTTAACATAGTCCCCTATACCATAGAGGTGGCTGAGGGCAGGCCTAGAGTCAGTAGAGGTAGGGATAGTAATGAAAATGAGGATGGGGTTGCATTGGTGAGACTGGCAATCAGGGGAAGCAGTTCCTTTAGTAAAATGAAGGTAAGGTTTTAGGGAGGTAAGGTTTTAGCCAAGGCTAGGCTTCCTTCTGAGGAAGGACACTTTGGAATGGCCTTAATCCTGGGTCCCTTCCTCCATGGGGTGAGCTTCTTAGAGCTGGAGTGCAGTGGCGCTATCTTGGCTCACTGCAAGCTCTGCCTCCCGGGTTCAAGCCACTCTCCTGCCTCAGCCTCCCGAGTAGCTGGGACTACAGGCGCCCGCCACCATGCCCCGCTAATTTTTTTGTATTTTTTAGTAGAGACCGGGTTTTACCTTGTTAGCCAGGACTGTTTCGATCTCCTGACCTTGTGATCCGCCTGCCTCAGCCTCCCAAAGTGCTGGTATTACAGGCGTGAGCCACCATGCCTGGCCTTCTTTTGTTTTGTTTATGTATTAGGCAACTATCTCTAACTTGTTTTGCCATAATATAAATTTTTATACATCCATAGACTCTGAGAACTGCATTACATATAGCTTGGGACTTAGGCTGCTGAGTGGGGAGATGGTGGAGGTGTCCCCAATAGGGACTAGTTTAGACTGTGCTGTCCAACCCTAGCCAACAGTTGAAAGACACAGAAGCAGAAGCTGCATTAGAAATAATAAAAACCCCTGCTTT
>NW_012106297.1:1806260-1813466 GCF_000951045.1 Mandrillus leucophaeus | reverse complement strand
TTTATTATTTGCTGTTTTTTTCTTATGTCTAGTCCTTTCATTATCTTTCCAATATTTTAACATAAGACCTAGGGGGATAATAGGTATCATTGCTATTATTTCTATCCTTTTTTACTTCCTGTCTTACTTGGGACATTTCCCATGTTGGGTCCTGGTTAGGCTCAATCCCTTGCACTAGAAATTTCTTGCCTGTCCTTCTCTGGAGGCTCACTGAGGCTCAATCCCTTGTAGTAGGAATTTTCTGCCTTTCACACACTTTCAACCTCCAAGATCTCCCGACCACCAAGGAGTACTTCACTGCCCCCAAAGCTTTTCTTGCCTTGGTATGTCCCAACTCAAGGAAATAGTTTGCCAACTCCTGCAATGTTTCTTACCTTGGTCTGTGCACAGTTAACTGGTCGTCGGGGTATTTGTAGGCCTTTTCTTCCTGCATTGCTGAGAGTCTGGGTTTATTCTTCACACTGGGTGAATCTCAAAACTTTACCCCTGAGGCCACCACAACAAGGCAACAGGACATGTCTCCTCATGAGTGAGGACTGAAGACCGCCTCCCTGGAGGTGAGTGGTTTCCCTATATGGGTCACCAAATTGTTGGGAATAAGAGCTCAGAGTCACAAAGAAAAAGAGCACTTAGATAGAGAACATCTCAGCAAGGCAAATTTAATTCTGCAGAAGGGTGTGTCTCACATATATAGCAATGGTGAGAGCACACAGAACAAAGGAAAGCAGGGGTTTTTATTATTTCTAATGCAGCTTCTGCTTCTGTGTCTTTCAACTGTTGGCTAGGGTTGGGCAGCACAGTCTAAACTAGTCCCTATTGGTTTAACATTTAAACTTTCTTAGGTAACGTAGGCATGTAAGGAAGGTGAGAAGAGAGAAAAAGGGGGTCATTTATGCAGATACTAGGACGGTAAACTATCCCCTAATAAGGAAAGGAATGTGGACTGGGGTTGTAGCAAGTTCAGGCATACCTAGGCATATTCAGACAAACTGGAGCATGCAAAGGCAAAGGGGTATTTGGAATTATAGGATAGAGAACAGGGAAAGTGGATAAGCTGTTTGAAGAGGGAACCTAACTGTATCTAACACTGATCCCTTTGAAATGTAAGCACAAGGAGGAGAGAGCCTCTATCTCCCAGTCTGTGTGGAAGGGCAGGTGTCTGTCTTTGGTGGGATTCTTATTCCAAGTTGTAAACTATCTCCTGTTATAGAGATACAAGAAAATTTAATTTGCCTTTGAGTAAAGCCAATTAGCAAACACAGATGGCCTATGACACTCTTCCATTTCCCTTCTATGATCAGCTACCAGCTCTTAAAAACTCTCCTGCTCCTTGTTTTACCCAAATTGAGCTCCAGCTTAGTTGTGATATTTCTTTCCTGTTGTAATAACATTGAAGAGTCTTTCCTGCCTGCTTCACTTTGACTGGTACAATTTTTACTTTGATGCCAGCCCCTGAAGTCAGCGAGACTTATTAATTATCACAAAAATTTTAATGAAATTGTAGCCTATTTGTATCCTATATTTCTTTAGGATTCAGTAAAGCAGCACTGGTAGATTTTATAGTAGCAATATTAGGATAATTTAGTGTGCGATCTATTTTATACATGTTTTAGTAAGGTTCTACTGGAAAGCAAGATACCTTGAAACTAAAAACAAAAATAATGAAATCTGAAATTGCTAAGGGAGATCCTTTCTGCCTGCAGGCTACAATTCAAAGTTATTTTTGGTCCATTAATTTGGAGACCCTCAGAAGGAAAAGCAAACTTCTCTAACTAAAACTCAGATATGTGTGAGGTAGGTTGATGAGAGATATAGCAGGAGATGGGATTGGAACCTAAGACAAAGCTGACCCCTTAGGCCTTCCCAAGCTTTTAAATTATTATTTGGCTCACAGAAGGAATAATCACTCTAGCTTCAGTGAGGCCTGAGGGCAAATGACTGCTTAGCTGTATCTCTCCACCCCAAAGCCTTATTTCCAAGGCAGACTCTATGTATTTGTTAGATTATAGAAATAGATACTAAAATGTTGTTCTACAGAAATTTTAAGTTAAATTTCCAATATTTTGAACTTCAAATGTCTTTGTATTTAAGGCCTCATCATCATGTCAAAACATTATCTAGTTTGTATACTCAAAGCAGTAGTCCTACTTTTAACCTACATAATTGTGGCTAGGTTGTATCATACAAATTATATGTTACAAAACCTCATCCATCCCCATTCTTCAGTAAAGGATATGAGTATTAAAATCTTAACTGTTCTGCATATTTAATTATAAAATACCCAAGTTATTTATTCAGTTATAATCTATTATGGGCGGAAAGTATATAATCTGCCTGATGATTTGCTTGATAAATGTATTTGTCTTTTTAATGAGCTTCTTTGTTAAGGTGGTTAGAATGATTAATGTGCTAGAGCAAATCATCAGTAACCTTGAAAACCAAAAGTCAATATTTGGGAAAAATCCTTATGCAGTGAAATACAGTGCTTAAAACTGCAGAAATCTCCATGGGAATGCCAGCCCGTTGATTAGCAGACATGTTTGACATGTTGCTATTTAAACAGGATTAAGTGTATTGGGTAAGTGATGTGGGGGAAAAGACAGGCATGGGGAGGGGCTTTGAAAAGCAATTATAACACAAGAATTGATAAGCTCCATTATCTCCAAATGGATTTGATTGTTCAGATTACTAATTGCCCTGTCAGTATGCCTTGAAAATATAGCAAAAGAGCTATAATTTGCTCAAAGAAAAAATACTTAAAAGGAAATATGCTTTCCATAGCATATTCATAATTATCTTTCATTTTAATCAGTTGCTTGACCCCAAGGATTGCACATGACTTTTTGTTTTGTTTTGTTTTCTATGGATGAGAGATATTTAGTCCAGGATATAATCATTTTATATCTTGGGAAGTTACAGAAAATAAAATTCATAAAATATAAAGCAATAAAGCAGAATAAGAAATTAATATTAAAAATGAAGATTAAACATTTCTTGTCCATTGTTTTGCAGATTTCTTCTGAGCCTGCAATTACTATATGTAGCCAAATAAAATGTACCTGACACCACACAGATTCACTTTTGCCAAATTTTTTCTTCTTCTACTTTTTCTGCTCTCTTTATTCGCTATGTTTGTATATAAATTCTTCCATACAGCACATATTCATATAAAGACAAAAAAAAAAAAAAAAAAGAGGACAGGACTGCAAAGATAAAACGTATTTATATTTTTGTAAAACTGATTTTCTTTACATTTACAATTTTGTTAAGACCCCAGGTGGTAGAATGAGTTGCAATTTCATGAAAAAGATATATTATCATACATGTTTAGATAAATTGCTAAACTCTTTTGAACTAATGTACATAGGAGCTACTGGATTATCTATTTTGCATGGCTCTTTGAGTTAAATATGTCAAACTATTTGGCTTCATGTTTTAAGCAGTGGCAGCTTGAATAGAACTGAATTGACATAATTTCTGCTTATATTCCATCATTTGAAGACAACATAAATTAGAGAGCATGGAGTCTTGGGCCAAACACTCTGTGTTTGAATTTTGTTTTTACCCCTAGCTGGTTGTGTAACCTAGGAATTGTGACATAGCATCTCTACATCAGCTTCCAGAATTAGAATAGTACCTTGCTAATTTCAAAGGCAAAGACTACTAGAAAGTACACCTATGATTAAAAAAAAAAAAAAAGAGTTAAGTTTATTAAGTCTACTGTGGCAAAGGAGGCAGCCATGTCACCATGTGAAACATTGAGGCACCTTGATTAAAAGGAGTTAGAAAAAGCTTGTTATTACAGAACTTAATTTAGCAGAAAGTTGAAGGAAGAGGGTGTCCCTTCTGGATTGAGTGCTACCAAAAAATTGGTACAATTTTGTGTATGGAATCTTGTCTGTAAGGGTCAAGAAAAGCAGATGAGGCTAGAGTTATCATGAAAGAAGTAGCAGTCACTTGTATAAATTGGAAAGAGGAGATTTTGGTAATATTTAGTAGTTAAATAGAGTGTGTTTTTATCTTTGTTCAGTCATGACTATGAAATTGTCTTCATGGTTGCAGAGAGTTCTCATCAGATGCTGATATTGTATGAAGTCGACTGTGCTCATCAGGGGAATACTACGGCCTTGTTGGTAGCTATTGGGTCACCTGTTAGCTGACGGCTCTCAGTTATTTCTTTTTTTCCTTTATCTTTCTTTCCTTTCTTTTCTTTTTTTCTTTTTCCTGTCTTGGTAAGTCTTTGGGCCGAGGGCTGATAAAGCTAGGCTGTAAGGGATTGTTGAGAATTTGCTAATCAGAAAGTTGTGCAGGTAATATTTTATCTAATTGAACTAAAGTTAGTCTTCCCTGTTTCAGGATAAGTTATCAAACTAATTTGATAATGGCTACACAGTAACTTTTAGGACTCTGGGAAGAACTTATCATCTAACTGCAGTGCAGGCATTCACCAGAAACAAAATGAGTATTAGTTTTTATAATAGAAGCCAGAGGCCTAGATGACCAAACTCTGACTACAAACCACATTCCATAGTTCAGATGGGTCTTTTTCAGAGTCAAGTTATTGCTGTCAAGTTATATAACTCTGTCAAGTTATTGCTGCTGTTGTTATTGTTTGAGAAAAGGTCTCACTCTGTAGCCCAGGCTGGAGTGCAGTGGCACAATCTCAGCTCACTGCAACTTCTGCCTCTGGGCTCAAGCAATTTTCCAGGCTCAGCCTCCTGAGTAGCTGGGACTACAGGCACGAACCACCAATGACCATCTAATTATTGTATTTTTTGTAGAGATGGAGTTTTACCGTGTTACCCAGGCTGGTCTCGAACTCCTTAGCTCAAAGCAATCTGCCCACCTCTGCCTCCCAAAGTGCTGGGATTACAGGCGTGAGCCACCACACCCTGCCAAGTGATTTTATTTGTTTGTTTTTGTTTTAATTGACCTGTTCACAGGCTGTTCCATATAGGGGCACCAAGAAGTTTTTGCTATACCGTGCTTTCTTGTCTAGCCAAAAGAAAATCAAGGGCTCATGTAATAGTACCTGACAACACTGGAGAATTATAAACTGGTTTATTGGGTTTTCAGGGAAAAGTTGGTGTTCGTAGAATAAATAGTACTGTAGGATACAGAATGGATCAGAAATATAAAAATCATGTGTGGCAACAGGGGAAACAACCTTGTATACCTTAAGGAGAACAGATTTTCTGAGTGAAGTTAAATAGAACTTACAAAGTAGCAAGCTGAGTGTGACATAAAAGGATAGTCCTGCTATTGATGGGGGAATTATGAAAAAAAGTACTTAGGCAGATAGTGAGGGTACAGAAGTCCCTTGGTAAGGTTTTCCTTTACCTTTACTGAAACAAAAAGCAGCCCCAAATTATTTTCCTTTCTCACAAAGAGCAGCCTGTGAAATCGAGCTGCAGACGTAGATGCCGGTAGTTGTGCCCATCATGCTCAAGATGGCAGCTCCATCTTCCCTTCTCTTTGTCAGTGGTGCGTACGGTAAGGAGCAGACAAGATGGCCCTGGCTAATGGGGAAAGTTCATTTACATCATAAGATTAGGGTGGGGCAGCCAGGCTTCCCCAAGCACTATGTAACCGTCATACCTGATGGAACGAATCTGTGAGCTCTATGTAAATCAGACACCACCTCCTGAAACCTGACTATAAAATCTGGCTCATCTGCTGCTGGCTGGCCTTTTCCTCTGGGAAGTCCCCTCTCACGAGACAGAGCTATTTTCCTTTCTCTTTCTTTCTCTTCTTGCCTATTACACCTCTGCTTCCAAACCCGTCGTGTGCATCTGTTCTAAATTTTCCCGCATGAGACAACGATCCCCGGGTATTTGCCCCAGACAGGGTAGCCACTTCGCTATTAGTTTCCACTCTTATCAAACTTAGTTTTGATGAAATGACTGTACTAATCTTATTAGAAGCATTTTGTTGGCAAGGGATCAAAATCTACTTACAATGAAATTAAAAGTTAGATTAATAATGAAAAAAAAGGAAGTACTTGAATGAACATGAAGAAGAAAATCAGCGTTCTGAAGAATTTAAAGAACAGTAGTTGAATTTTGAGCAGCAGGATCAGGTGAAGACTGACACATCAGCAATCATTAGGCTCAGATCAGTAGTTATGATATGGAAAAAAAAAACTAATAAAAGTTTTGTCTTTTTTTAAGTGGCAGTTAAAATACTATGGGGGTGGAAGTACAGGAGAGCATACTGAAAACTCTTTAATTGATTACCAGAGAGCACAGAAGTATAGCAGACAAGATTAGTAGTATAGAAAAGAGAAAAAAAGCATAAATGTATTGGAAAATTCATATTAACTCAACTTGGTTGGAAATTACCTACTTTGGGTTGTCATCTAAACTGATATTTTGAATCAGCTATCTATTGGAAAAGAAAAACCACACTGAACAAGATTAGTAAGCAGAAATTGATTCTATTCTGATACTGTTGCAGCAATAGGGGAGAAAGCACATACCAAGACTGGATACACAATTCTGTGGTGGTGATGGCATAAACAACTTTTAAGAGCTAGAGTAGGGAGACTCAGGCCAGCCTTGAGTGTTTACTAATTTGCTTTACTCAAACAGAAATTAAATTTTATTGGCTCTTCATGGCAAGAGACAATTTGACAAGTTGGATCAAGGGGCCTACCAAAGTTAGGCTCTTACCGTTCCACAGGGACTGGGTGGGGGAGTCTATCTCCTTCAATAATTGCATTAGAAAGAAATTGCTTCCAAGTTCTTGAGAAAGACATTCCTGGATTGGAAAACTAGCAAGAGGCTTTAAAAAGATTTACATTTTAAAGGGACAGACCAGGGATTTTTAATGAAAGCTTTCTAATGTAAATGACTAGGAAACTGAAGGTTGGGGGCTTAGTGTCAGGAAGAAAGCTATCTAATAGGTTCAGTAAAACTAAAGGGAATATTAAGGGAGTCTTGGTCGTAACTCCCAGGCTACTTTGCTTCTGGAGGTTCTGAAGGCTACTCAGCTGGAAGTTTCCCAATAGTATCCAAGCTCAGTGAAGCAGAAAAGATGGCTATGTCTTTTTAATTGGAAAAAATAAATCCAAAGATCGATTTCTTGGAGTTTTAGTGCGTGTAAATTATCATGAATTGTTAACAATACCAATAACATTTTTTTTAGTGATCATTATTAATAGTATGATAAAGTACTTTCCATAGATGTTGAAGAATGGATCTCTCT
>NW_012106297.1:1800799-1803305 GCF_000951045.1 Mandrillus leucophaeus | reverse complement strand
TTTTTTTCCTATTTTGTTTAATGCATATCCAAGAATATTGTCTGCTTCTTAGTAGTCACCCAAATATTATTTAATGAATCTCAGAGATTGTTCATACAAAATTCATCTCATAAGTGAGTGGATGCATTCTGTCTTAGGCTAAATCACGTTCGTTTCTTATGGAGTATACTTTTTAAGAAAGGTGGAAGTTCTAGGAATGGAGGTTTACAAGTGGAATAAGGGAGGCTGGATGCAGTGGCTCATGCTTGTAATCTCAGCACTTTGGGAAGCTGAGGCAGGAAAATCACTTGAGGTCAGGAGTTCGAGACCATCCTGGCCAACATGGTGAAACCCCATCTCTACTAAAAATACAAAAATGTTAGCTGGGCCAGCTATTCCGGAGGCTGAGGAGATCGCACCACTGTACTCCAGCCAGGGTGACAAAGTGAAAATCGGTCTAAAAAAAAAAAAGAAAGAAAGTGGAATAGGAGGAGTGGGTAGAAAGGGCTGGTATCGGTGCATTCATGACAACCAGCAAATATACATAGGAAAGGTAACTGCTCCACAATGAACAACTAGAAACTTCCTCTGACCTGTGAGATAAGTGAAAGCAATGTTGACATTAATTATGTTCACATCTATTTCTGTAAGATGAATCACATTCCTGAAGGAGGAAAAAAAGGGCTGGGTGCAGTGGCTCATGCCTGTAATCCCAGCACTTTGGGATGCTGAGGGGAGAGGACTGCTTGAGTCCTGGAGGTCCAGACCAACCTTGGCTACATAGGGAGACCCCGTCTCTACAAAAAATATTAAAAATTAGCTGGGCACCATGGCACATGCCTGTAATCATAGCTACTCATGAAGCTTAGATAGTAGGATCACTGGAGCGCAGGAGGTGGAGACTGCAGTGAGGTGTGAGACCCTGTCTCAAATAAATAAATAAATAAATAAATAGCCCAGGACTTTTCAGGAGTTGTAAGTCTGGGTCTCTTCCATTTTTGGAGACTACTACTACTACATTAAAAAGGTCAAAAGCTATCTAGAGAGTTTAAAATGTGGTGTATTTAAAACGCTTATATTGAACAAAATAACATACTTGGCAAATACACACATACTAACATACACGCAGTTTCTATACATATGCTTCATTTGAAGACAAAGACAAAGTTCACATCCTGAGCCTGCTGTGAATGTGAGGCACAGGCCAAATAGTTCTTTGGCACCTTCGCAAATAGACCTTGCCCCTGGCAAACCCCTCACTCCAACTCTCCCTTCCAAAGCCTTCCTTGATACTCTGGGTAGACTTGGGTGCACCTTCAAATCTGTTTTTTTTGTTTGTTTATTTTTCTTTTAAAATTTTTACTGCAATAATATACAAATCATTTTAAGTTTTTGCTTCTGTGTCTATTCCTCCTGATTAAAAAGTCTGTGAACATGAGAACAATGAGCAACATAAAATATTCTTCTCCCCTGTCCAAAGAATGAATGAATGAATGTATCTTGTCCCCATGTTGTTTCTCCTTCTTTTGAATTTTTAATTCTATTTAACTCTCCCAAACAAGGATGATGCCTATGGCTTAGTTTGTCAGAATAGTCTTTACTATCTAACTGCCCACCTTTATCTAAACACTCATTCATATTATGAGAACCATGTTAGTATCATTCTTCCAAGTTAAAATTTTAAGAAAATATTTTTGTCACATTCACTTGATTGTCTAGAATGGCCCTTTAGCAAAATTAAATGGTCCAAGAAATAATTTCATTCAATATAAAGGGACAGATCAAAGTTTGAAATAGAAAATTTAAAACTGAAATGCAATTTTTATGAGTAGTATTTACTTATACATGATATGTATGCAGAAATTCAAGAAGTGATATATTATGTTTCTCCCTGGGGCTCCACAATAATGATATGGAAGCTCTGCTTCATTGTGTGGGAATGCTTTACTGTGACTTATTCTGAGCCTTTGTATATTCCCATACTTACAAACTGCGTAATAAAAACACTAATTTTTGTTCTCATCAATCCATCCCTGACTTAACTATGTTTTGATTATTAGGATATTTGTATTCTTCTGTCTCTTCTTTATTCTCTGAATTTTGTTACAGACATTCTCTTTTCCGTTTACAATAAAATGAAAATATTACACAATACAAAAGAAAATTTCTGTGGGTTTTATATGAAACCTATTTTTCTCAATATGCCAGAAAGCTAGTGTAGACTAAGCTGTTGTACTTTTTAATGTATTCTTTATTGAAGCTGGGAATGGCTTTTCTTCATCTATGAAAGGAACAGAAATCTGAAAAGGCTCAAGTTCAATTTAAAGCCCAGTATCTAAGCATTTTGAATGGATATTAAATGAAACAAAAAAGCTTTTCCTCATTTCTCTTGAATTTGTTTTTATTTTTATTCTACTAAAAAGGTGTGATCAATCTCTTCTTTGTACCTAAATAATCACATATTGCTTCAGTCAGCAGGTGAAAAAGGGGGCAGTTTTCACAAAATGGCTTTATGACCAGTTCTATA
>NW_012106297.1:1797767-1800198 GCF_000951045.1 Mandrillus leucophaeus | reverse complement strand
CTATGTCTTTTTAATTGGAAAAAATAAATCCAAAGATCGATTTCTTGGAGTTTTAGTGCTGTGTAAATTATCATGAATTGTTAACAATACCAATAACATTTTTTTTAGTGATCATTATTAATAGTATGATAAAGTACTTTCCATAGATGTTGAAGAATGGATCTCTCTTTCTTTCTTGCTCTTTCCTCCTCTCTCTCTCTCTCTCTCTCCCCCTCCACCCCGCTTTCCCCCCACCTCACGTCTCACAGGAGCTGTTTATGCAGATATCTTTCAAAAAGCTGCATTTTTCTGGCTTAATTATTAGACTTTGTTTGTATAAGGTAAGAGTTGTTTGTATCTGTTTTGGCTTGCTGTAGGATAGCATCTCTGATCAAACATGAGATTCTGACAGGGTATGGGGTAGTCTTTTCTTAGCTCTTAAAGAGAAATCTCATAGCATCAAGGCTAATAGAAAGCAATGAAAGTTCTAGATAGCATTCTCTAATGTAACATTTTATATTGATGGAAATATTCTTATTTATGCTAATTAATATTGTAGCTATTAGTCTCACGTAACTATTGAGCACTTGAAATACAGCAGGTGCAATTGTAGAACTGGATTTTTATTTTAAGTTTAATTCAAATTTAACTTTAGCCACATATGGGGTAGTGGCCATCTTATTGAACGCAATTTTAGACTTCTTATAGCTTTGCCAATTTTGGTTTTGGAAGTCCATTTAGTCTCTACTTTGGTTTTAGAAGTCCATTTACTCTCTAATGGTGAAAAAGTGTTCAACATTTTTTAATAAAAGCTCCAGTAAAATACAATTTACCAGCAAAGAAAATACTCAATTCATACTGGAAATAAAAGAAAAAATAAAACAGACCAAAGCATTCTAGAGCATATTTAAGTTTGTATAAATAGTAGTTCTTTTTTGTTTTGCTACCTAGTAGGCTCAGTAGAAGGCATTTAACCCAGCCATTGGAATTGATTTAACTCCTGGGAACTAATATTTAAAAAATAAACTTGAATCTGTGATAATAGTGTCTGCTGAACAATTCCCAGTTTGGGTTTTTCAGTATGATCCATTAACTAACAAAATTGAATCAGGATTATTCCATGGAGTCTACAGAAGTTTTGTATAGGGTGTAGATATTTTTTTAAGAGGTTAACCAAGAGAGAGATTTTTGTTCCTTAAGCGGAGGAAGGAGATTGCTGGTTTCAGATTGTTACAGTGATAGTGATCTGGGGACAGGAAAGGAATCATGAGGCTATTAGCATAATTCCAGGGCCTTTAATTTATCCCATAGATACTTTCTGATTGACAATAATGTTTAAAATTGGATATTTGGAAATAAATATTTTATAGACAGTTATTATACTAGGTTTTATTCTTAAATATGATAATTTTTAAACCTCTATTTTTATTACCTTATAAATAGTATAGAAAATATTTCTCCCAATAGTTTTAAAATTGTTAACTTTTAGAGAATATCAAACCAGATTACTTTTGTTTTCCCTATCCTTTCTCTTACCCTTAAAAAAAGAAAAAAAAAAAAATGGGAGGCTGAGATGGGAGGATCACAGGAGGTTGAGGCTGCAGTGAGCCATGATTGCACCACTTCAGCCTGGGTGACAGAGCAAGACCCTGTCTCAAATAATAGTAGTATTTTATTGGTCAACAGTCCAGGAAGCAAAAAATAATAATTTAGGCATAAAAAGATGTCTTAACAATTTTACTATTCTGAATTTGTATCTAAATTCAGAATTTTTCACAACAGAAACATTATGAACATAAGGCATTAGTAAATGATTACAAACAATATTTTGACTACATCAAGAAATAATGATTAATAAGAGCTTTTTCATTGTCTTACAAAATCAAGAAGTTAAAAGAACATTTATTGAAATAAATCTGTTATGTAGAGTATAACGAAGTTTTACAAAAAATACATATTTTAATTTTGTAGGGGGCACAACTAATAAAACAATTTGCAAATAACAAACATATTAATATCCTATTATGTGCATATATAGAGATATGCTGTTTGCATAAATATGCAAATCCCTTTTTTTACTCTACCATTTTCTGGGACATCGTCTTTCACCACTCCAGGTGGAAAAAGTTCTTGCCTTTATCACAATTATATTTCAGAATATAAGAATAAGAAAGAGAAAGTGAAAGACAAATAGCCTTCTTCATAAAGAAGAGACTTGAAAGTTACATATATTAATTCTTTTTGCCTCTCATTGCCCAGAATTTAGTCAGCTAGTCAGTTTTTGATATAAGAACGGTTGGAAAATAAATCCCGTAGCCAGGTTTCATGTGCCTTTCTAAAGGCAGCAGGAAACTTGAGAATGGGAGATGATGATGATGATGGGATTCTACTAAAAGACAATTCTTTGTTCCATGCTGTTAAAGAAGCATTGCTAAATAGCTAGATATGTCTA
>NW_012106297.1:1794400-1797717 GCF_000951045.1 Mandrillus leucophaeus | reverse complement strand
TATTAGCATAATTCCAGGGCCTTTAATTTATCCCATAGATACTTTCTGATTGACAATAATGTTTAAAATTGGATATTTGGAAATAAATATTTTATAGACAGTTATTATACTAGGTTTTATTCTTAAATATGATAATTTTTAAACCTCTATTTTTATTACCTTATAAATAGTATAGAAAATATTTCTCCCAATAGTTTTAAAATTGTTAACTTTTAGAGAATATCAAACCAGATTACTTTTGTTTTCCCTATCCTTTCTCTTACCCTTAAAAAAAGAAAAAAAAAAAAATGGGAGGCTGAGATGGGAGGATCACAGGAGGTTGAGGCTGCAGTGAGCCATGATTGCACCACTTCAGCCTGGGTGACAGAGCAAGACCCTGTCTCAAATAATAGTAGTATTTTATTGGTCAACAGTCCAGGAAGCAAAAAATAATAATTTAGGCATAAAAAGATGTCTTAACAATTTTACTATTCTGAATTTGTATCTAAATTCAGAATTTTTCACAACAGAAACATTATGAACATAAGGCATTAGTAAATGATTACAAACAATATTTTGACTACATCAAGAAATAATGATTAATAAGAGCTTTTTCATTGTCTTACAAAATCAAGAAGTTAAAAGAACATTTATTGAAATAAATCTGTTATGTAGAGTATAACGAAGTTTTACAAAAAATACATATTTTAATTTTGTAGGGGGCACAACTAATAAAACAATTTGCAAATAACAAACATATTAATATCCTATTATGTGCATATATAGAGATATGCTGTTTGCATAAATATGCAAATCCCTTTTTTTACTCTACCATTTTCTGGGACATCGTCTTTCACCACTCCAGGTGGAAAAAGTTCTTGCCTTTATCACAATTATATTTCAGAATATAAGAATAAGAAAGAGAAAGTGAAAGACAAATAGCCTTCTTCATAAAGAAGAGACTTGAAAGTTACATATATTAATTCTTTTTGCCTCTCATTGCCCAGAATTTAGTCAGCTAGTCAGTTTTTGATATAAGAACGGTTGGAAAATAAATCCCGTAGCCAGGTTTCATGTGCCTTTCTAAAGGCAGCAGGAAACTTGAGAATGGGAGATGATGATGATGATGGGATTCTACTAAAAGACAATTCTTTGTTCCATGCTGTTAAAGAAGCATTGCTAAATAGCTAGATATGTCTACAGATCTTCATACGTAGTAGTGCATACATTCTTCTTACCTCTTGGTGAGTGAAGTTTCCCTTTTAAGTGAGTTTACTTTTTTTCCCCTCATCTGCCATGTCTTTACTTACTTCCCTTGCTCATAAAAGAAAGACTAAAACGTAAGTCCAGCCACAAAATGATTCATACGTCATAGCTTCTTTGCACACAGTAAATGCTCAGCCATATGCACAACTGAAGTAATTAAGGAAGTTGTGGCAAACATCCTACATTGCTGGGTAGCAGCTTGGCTCTCAGTGGTATCATAACATCTCCTGCTGGGCTAAATAGATTCTGAGAAAACAAATGTGTTGCTGGGCAGCGTGAGAATTCAAAGCCAGCTTGACTATTTAGTGTTCCAGTACGGAAGCCAGCAGTCTGTCTAAGTACCTCTTTGGGAAAGTAGAATTCTACCTTGGGAGAAAAGTTACATGTTTGCAAGTGAATTTCCAAAAGTAAAAACTGTGAAAATACTGCCTTAGAATTTATATTACTTTTCCCTGTTACTGACAAAGAATTTCTTCCGAAAGGGAATAATTTTACAAAAAATTATGATAGTTTTCCTGAGAAAACAAATCTCTCCTAAATATTTTTTTCTGTTTTAGGGTTCTTAACTTAATCACACAAGCCATTTCTATATGTTTATTCTAAACCTAGCCCAATGAGAGAGCTGGCAGTAAGGCCATTCATTCCTTCTTCTTTCTGTCATTTTTTTCTTTACAAGATATGCTATCAAAAAACCATTTAGTGATCAAGTTCTGTATGAATTGAAAATTACATAAATAGCAGGTAAAAATATACTTTAAATTATAAATTCCACGCCAGGCACAGTGGCTTACGCCTGTAATCCCAACACTTTGGGAGGCTGAGGTGGGCGGATCACGAGGTCAAGAGATTGAGACCGTCCTGGCCAACATGGTGAAGCCCCGTCTCTACTAAAAAATACAAAACTTAGCTGGGTGTGGTGGTGCACATCTGTCGTCCCAGCCAGTCAGGAGGTTGAGGCAGGAGAATTCCTTGAACCTGAGAGGTGGAGGTTGCAATGAGCTGAGATCGCACCACTGACTCCAGCCTGGCGACAGAGCGAGACTCCATCTCAAAACAAACAAACAAAATATAAATTCCATTAGTGTTTTTTTTTTCCTATTTTGTTTAATGCATATCCAAGAATATTGTCTGCTTCTTAGTAGTCACCCAAATATTATTTAATGAATCTCAGAGATTGTTCATACAAAATTCATCTCATAAGTGAGTGGATGCATTCTGTCTTAGGCTAAATCACGTTCGTTTCTTATGGAGTATACTTTTTAAGAAAGGTGGAAGTTCTAGGAATGGAGGTTTACAAGTGGAATAAGGGAGGCTGGATGCAGTGGCTCATGCTTGTAATCTCAGCACTTTGGGAAGCTGAGGCAGGAAAATCACTTGAGGTCAGGAGTTCGAGACCATCCTGGCCAACATGGTGAAACCCCATCTCTACTAAAAATACAAAAATGTTAGCTGGGCCAGCTATTCCGGAGGCTGAGGAGATCGCACCACTGTACTCCAGCCAGGGTGACAAAGTGAAAATCGGTCTAAAAAAAAAAAAGAAAGAAAGTGGAATAGGAGGAGTGGGTAGAAAGGGCTGGTATCGGTGCATTCATGACAACCAGCAAATATACATAGGAAAGGTAACTGCTCCACAATGAACAACTAGAAACTTCCTCTGACCTGTGAGATAAGTGAAAGCAATGTTGACATTAATTATGTTCACATCTATTTCTGTAAGATGAATCACATTCCTGAAGGAGGAAAAAAAGGGCTGGGTGCAGTGGCTCATGCCTGTAATCCCAGCACTTTGGGATGCTGAGGGGAGAGGACTGCTTGAGTCCTGGAGGTCCAGACCAACCTTGGCTACATAGGGAGACCCCGTCTCTACAAAAAATATTAAAAATTAGCTGGGCACCATGGCACATGCCTGTAATCATAGCTACTCATGAAGCTTAGATAGTAGGATCACTGGAGCGCAGGAGGTGGAGACTGCAGTGAGGTGTGAGACCCTGTCTCAAATAAATAAATAAATAAATAAATAGCCCAGGACTTTTCAGGAGTTGTAAGTCTGGGTCTCTTCCATTTTTGGAGAC
>NW_012106297.1:1784344-1789910 GCF_000951045.1 Mandrillus leucophaeus | reverse complement strand
ATCTCTTCTTTGTACCTAAATAATCACATATTGCTTCAGTCAGCAGGTGAAAAAGGGGGCAGTTTTCACAAAATGGCTTTATGACCAGTTCTATAAATATCTATAGTTTATCTCCCTTGAAACTGTGCATTGTCAGATGACCTGGCAAATGCCTGCTAAGGGCAATATCTGGATCTATGCATATGTGCCTACATTAACTACTTGCAGGGGTTCATCCCCACAATATTCACAAATTAAACTGAATTACACATTTGTTCCTTTACTATGTCCTTGACTTTATGAGCTAATGAGAAAAAGTTAGGTATAGGCAAATATGACTTTAGAATTCATTGTAACTCTTAGATAAATTGACTTTTCCAGTTATTATTAGACTTGCATTTTGCTTGGACCTTTACATGCTAATTGATCAGGAGCATGGGGAGGAAGGGAAGAATTTTAAAGCATATTTTCTGGCAAGAGAATGACAATTTGATATTTAATATTTGCATTGAACCAATCTTAATCTTGTGCTGCAGGATGGATTCCCCAGGAAACCAGTCTCTGGGATGAAGATTAGTGAAAATGAGATTTACATTGGAGGGTGTTGGAATAATCACCTGTGGAAGGGAAGAAATAAATTCCACAGAAGGAGGAAGTCAAGCTGTGGTGTGATCTCAATAAAGACTCAGTTGACCTTACATGGAGTTCTATTTGCATTGAGGAGAAGGAGCTTGGCCTGTTGATCATACTGATAGTTGTTATTGGATAAGGACAGCCTAAAGGTGTAGCCTTGGGCACAGTAGCTCTCTAAAGTTAAGACAGACCCTGAAGGATTGACAGCTGAGGGCTGCCTGTCAGCAGGCCTTCCAGAGCTGGGGGAACAAGTCCTTCATTTTCAAAAGGGGATCTGGGTAACACAGTGTCCACCGCAGATGGGCATGCCATATGTCGTGAATTAGTCATGTCAATTGTCTCCATTTAGATTCAAAATGAAAAATCTTACAGGAAATTATGTTAGTAGTTTAAAGTTCATTAAGCAGCATAAGCAAAATTATTCTAGTCAACAGTATACCTATTATACTAATTGCATTTTCTGTGATATTTTGAATAAGAAATAATTTGTGTTATTTTTGCAATAAGCATGTTAGAGATTAAGGAAACAAAGATGAAAGATAATAACATAACTCCTTCTAACAAAGAGTTTACCCCGATCTAACAGAGTTTAGAGGAGACAGGATGGTAACATGAGTAAGTATTGAGTAATGATGGATGTTTATATGTAGGAGCAGAGAAAATGTTAGGACTTGAGAAGAGTTCAGAGTTCACTGCACAATAAATGCTTCACATACCTAAGGTGCATTTGGACTGGGCTTTGATGAAAGAAGAGTGATACAGTTTGGGTGTGTCCTCACCCAAATCTCATCTTGAATTTTAATTCTTACAGTCCCAACGTGTTGTGGGAGGGACTCCATGGGAGGCAATTGAATCATGGGGGCAGCTATCTCCATGCTGTTCTCATGATAGTGAGGGAGGTTTCATGAGATCTTATGGTTTTATAGGGGGATTGTCCTTTCTTCTCTCTGCACTTCTCCTTCCTGACACCACGTGAAGGAGGATGTGTTTGCTTCCTCTTCTGCCATGATTGTAGGTTTCCTGAGGCCTCTCCAGCCATGCTGAACTGTGAGTCAATTAAACCTCTTTCCTTTATAAATTACCCAGTCTTGGGTATGTCTTTATTAGCGCCATGAGAATGGACTAAAACAAAGAGGGTTTGGTTATTAATAATAGATACTGCTTAAATGGGGCAAGGTATTATAATTTCAGTAAAATAAGCAAATACATGAGTTTAAAAAGAGCTGACTGTGGAAGATATATCAGTATGGTCAGAGCAAAAGGTGTGTGATGGTGAGAAGATGATGATAGTGTGAGTCAAGTTAAGCTGAGGACAAAGAGAGGTAAACTCTAGCTTTTAGGTATAGGAATTTTAGGTTTTTTAGTTGTAATGAGTGAAAAGAAAAAAATAGAGTCAAAACTTTCAACTGAGACTTTTATACTCTGTGAAAATATCATTCAAAGATTAAGACAAAATAAAAATAAAAAACAAATCAAGATAATTGCTGGCTAGAAGTCTTTCATTACAAGGAGTACTAAAGGTAATTCTATAGACTAAGGGGCATTAATTTCAGAGAGCAGGATGGATCAACCAGGAAGAATAAAATACATTAGCTATTACAGTGGTAAATATAAAGACCTTTTAAACTTATATTTCTTCAAGATTGTTGACAATAAAAAGCAAAAACAATATATTGTGAGTTTTACTATGTACATATATACACAAAACAAATGACATCACAGATAATTGACAGGACAATGGAATTGCTATTGTAAAGTTAGTACATTGTAAATGAAATGGTATAATGCTAATTCCAAATAGAATGTTTTCAGTTAAAAATATATTTTCAAATCCAGAGCAGTGTTTCAAAAGGTATTTTCAGATCCCTAGCAAGTGTTTCAAGAGTGGGGTGTCTTGACTTGCAACGTCAGCATTACATGGGAACTTGCCAAAAATGCAAATTCCCAGAGTTTTTTAATACCTACAAAATTAGAAACTTTGGAAAGAAGTAGTGCCCAATCACTTATATTTTAGTAAGTCATCCACTTTTTTCTGATGCCTACTAAGATTTGAGCATCAGTGTGGGCATGAGCCCAGGCATTGCCACATACCGATGAGGGTGTTTTTTATTGATTTAAATGTTCGCGAAGGCCATCTGGTAATGTATATGTTCATGCCATATTACCAGTTTCTCTGATAATTTTTTATCCATAAATTTACTTGAAATTTAAATTTGCAAAATGTGCATTAATAAATGCACAAAGATATTCATTGCACATGATTTACAATGTCAAATACATGGAAACTATTCTCAGCAGAAAGGAAAATGTTAGATCAAGTATAATACAGTCAAATTGTTCTGCTATTAAAATGGATGTTAGGCCTATTTTTGTGGACAGGAAAAGCTGTCCAAAATATGTTATTCAATTAAAATACAGATTGCAAAAACAGTATGTGTAGTGAAATTCTATTAATGCAAATATGCATCTGTTTATAGCTTGGATAATTGTATTTCTGGATTTTAAAATTATGGTTGTAAAAGATGAGTTTAAAACATGGTTAAAAGGAAAAAAGCAAAGAACTCAACAGAGCCCAAAATGAAAGTTTTTAAACAAATCATCAAACCTTGAATTCTCCTTCCCCTAAGTTAATTATTTTATATTGTTTTATTTTATATATATATATTTTGAGGTGGAGTCTCACTCTCTTGCCACTGAAGGGCAGTGGTGCAGTCTCAGTTCACTGCAAACTCCCTCCTGAGTTCATGCAATTCTCCTGCATTAGCCTCCCAAATAGCTGGGATTGTAGGCATGTACCACCATGCTCAGCTAATTTTTTTTTTTTTTTTCTTTTTTAGTAGAGACAGGGTTTCACCTTTTTGGCCAGGCTGATCTCAAAATCCTGACCTCAAATGATCCACCTGTTTCCATCTCCCGAAGTGCTAGGATGACAGGTGTCAGCCAACAGGCCCCGTCTGAAACAAATTATTTTAAATGCTTCTCTTAGATCTAAAGTCACTCGTAAATTCTAATATGCTTGTATCTCTATGTCTTGATTAATCAAGTTTAGACAGTAAACATTGAATCTCTACTTCAAACAAGAAAATATGAGTTCAAATGTGTTTTCCTTAAACTACATTCTTCCCTTCTCTACATTTATTCAATTTGTAATAGTTTCTTGGATCAATTACCTTAAAATTTTTAATTATGCACTTCAGCTTCTGATTCTTGACCAATTTTAGGCAGCTAATTCCACAATATACAAAATAAAAAGTAGCAACTTAGATTGCCTTCTTTCTATTTTCTTTCTTTCATGTTCACTTTCTGCCAACTCTACCATTATTTTTATATTGACAATTTTGTGTCTTCTCTTCAGTTTATTTCATCAGTGTTTTATGGTTTTCATAGTAAAGCTCTTTCACTTCTCTGGTGAGATTTATTGCTAGGCACTTTATTTGTAACTGTTTTCAATGGGGTTACTTCCTTGATTTCTTTTTCAGATTGTTTGCTGTTGGCATAAAGAAATGCTAATGACCTTTGTATGTTGATTTTATATCTTGCAACTTTATTGAATTTGTTGATTAATTCTAATAGTTTTTTGGTGGAGTTTTTCAGTTTTTCCAAATATAAGATTATATCATCTGCAAACAAGGATACTTTCACTTATTCTTTTCTAATTTGGATGCTATCTGGATGCTATTTGGACAATCCCTTGTCTGATTGTCCTAGCTGGAACTTCCAGTACTATGTTGATTAACAATGGTGAAAATGGGAATCCTTGTCATTTTTCAGATCTTAGAAGAAAGGTGTTCATTCAGTTTTTCCCATTTAGTGTGATACTAGTTGTTGTTCTGTCACATATGGCTTTTATTGTGCTGAGATATTTTTCTTCTATAGTCAGCTTTTCGAGGTTTTTTTTTTTTTTTTATCACGAAGGGATGTTGAATTTTATCAAATGCTTTTTCAGGATCAATTAAAGTGACCATTTGGTTTTTATTCTTTATTCTGTTGATATATCACATTGATCAGTTAGCCTATGTTGAACTATGGTTGCATCTGTTGGATAAATCCCACTTGATCATGATGAATGATTTTGTAATGCATTGTTGAATTCAGTTTTCTAATATTTTTGTTGAAGATTTTTGCATCAATGTTCATCTGGGAAATTGGCCTGTAGTTCTCTTTTTTGATATAACTTTATCTGGTTTTGGTATCAGGGTAATACTAGCCTTGTAGAATGAGTTTGGAAGTATTTCCTTCTCTTCTATTTTTTGGAATCGTTTGAGTAGGATTAGGATTGGTACTTGTTCTCTCTTATATGCATGGTAAAGTTCAGCAGTGAAGCCATCAGATCCCGGGCTTTTCTTTGCTAAGTTTCTTTTCTTTTTTTTTTTTTTTAATGACTTCAATCTCTTTACTTGTTGTTGGTCTGAATCCAAAATTCAGGTTTCGGATTTCTTCGTGGTTCAGTCTTGATAGGTTGTGTCTAGGAATTTATGCATTTCTTCTAGGTTTTTTGATTTATTAGCATATAGTTGCTCGCAGTAGCCTCTAACAATCCTTTGAATTTTTGTAGTATTGGTTATAATGTCTCCTTTTTCATCTCTAATTTTATTTGGGTCTTTTCTCATTTTTTGGTTAGTTTTATTCAAAATTTGTTGATTTTATTTACCTTTTCAAACAACCAGTTTTTGGCCTGGCATGGTGGTTCATGCCTGTAATCCCAGAACTTTGGGAGGCCAAGGCGGGTGAGTCACCTGAGGTTAAGAGTTCAAGACCAGCCTGCCCAATATGGCAAAACTCTGTCTCTTCTAAAAATACAAAAATTAGCAGGGTGTGGTGGCAGATGCCTGTAATCCCAGCTACTTGGGAGGCTGAGGCAGGGAGAATTGCTTGAACCTGGGAAGCAGATGTTGCAGTGAGCCAAGACTGCACCACTGCACTCCAGCCTGGGTGACAGAGCAAGACTCCATCT
>NW_012106297.1:1781392-1783294 GCF_000951045.1 Mandrillus leucophaeus | reverse complement strand
ATTTCTAAGTAATATGTATTCTGACCACAATTTTTTTAGAAGCTTTTAAAATTTTTCCTGGGGTTTCTGATTACCTTTCTTTTTCCCTAAGCAGCTACTTTTATTATATTCTTAACATGGAAATTAAAAATTTAAGCTATTTATCATATGGAATCCATATTCTTCAAAAGGGCATCATTGTTAGAGGCCTATACCTTTCTGCTAAAGCATGAAATATTTGCTCCAGGGGTTGATTGCATAGTTAGCTATTAATCTAGGATTCATTTGTCTTTATTTACTGCTTCTTTTACATCTTATACTTTCCTTTTTTGGGTTCTTTGATTTTAATTATTATACAATATTTTTTTCTAGGAAAAGTTTATGAAAGGTAAGCTTTCTGAGATTATGTAGATATAAAAATTGATTTTGTCCTTTTATTTGATCATTATGCTGACTGCTTATAAAATTGTAGGTTTATAATCATTTTCCCTAAGTATATGGAAACATATTTGTACTGTTTTCTAATATCTGATATTGCCAATCAGAATTCAGATGTCAATCTTAATTTTGTTCCTTTATAGGGACAGTTTCCAAAAGTCACATTGTGTCTGGGTTAGTCTTGTGTCATTCTTATTGTTCTGCAGTAATTTTAGATGCGACACTTTAGCTATAAAATTATCCAGGATTGGGTTATAAATTACATAGTCATTCCTTTTAGAAATTGTCCTTATATTCTTAAGGTTTTGAGGTCCATGTACAGGGCCAACTTTTGTTTATGGTATTTGGCACTCAAAAGTATCTATCATTTGAAGATTTATCTTTAACTACTGAAAATGTTATTCTATGTATTTATTAATATTGTTTTATTATTCTACTTCATGTTCTCTATTGTCTCTGTAATTCAAATTTATTAAATTTATTGACTATTGGACCTCTTAAATTTGTTAGGCTTGTTATCTTCTCTTTTTCTTTTCTGTTCCTCTTTCATATCTTATGACTTACTGCTTGTAGGCTAAATTTTTAAACTTTTTTATCTCTATTGTTTCAATTGCTTTTCATTTTCAAGAGTCATGTTTTAATTTTAAAGACTTCCTTTCTGTGTTACTTTTATTGTGATAGACTTCTAGGTTTTCATGTATTATATATGAATATCTAAAGGAATATTAATTAAATTTTTTGGAAATTGTTCTCTTTGGATTACTGTTTTCTCTTAACTTAGACATGTTCTTTATTTGAATTCTTCCTTTTTTTCTAGTTTTCTCAAATATCTGTTGTACCTTGGATGTCAATTCTTACTTCAAAATAAGGACTAAAATGACTCATATTGGCTGTTAGCTTCCATTTTCTCTGTTGCTACATAGTTAAGTTTTTTTCTTCCTATACCTGTCTTTTCCTTCACCTATAAAGAACTTACTATTAATAGAAGCTCTGGTTACACAGATAAGCATTTCAACTAATAGCTTTGCTTTATGGTGTATGGCTACAGAGCAGGTGGGCAAGAACAGTCTTCCCCAATTCTAGAACGTACTGGGCTTGCTCAGGAACATTGATAACTGGAAAGCCCACTGTCTCCCAAAGGTAATAAAATATATGCATTGTTCTGGCTTTTGCCTGGGAATAAACACTTGGCTGTGAGTCACTCAGCTTAAAGAGACAGCAAACACTGCTAGCCAACAGGACTCTTCCGTAGACATTTACTTGATTAATCAGCCTTTTCTGGTCAGCCAAGTACTTCTGCAATTCCTTTGTGAGAATGATAAGTGTTTTTACTCTCCAGGATCCTGAAAAGAAAACAAAGCCACTTCCATTTTTGTCTTTCTTAGGACTCTTAGGAACATTTTCTGTACTTTTGTCTCCTCACTTCTGATGATATACCAACACCCTCCCATCTTCTTTCCATTTTCCACAAATCCAGCTATAGTT
>NW_012106297.1:1779275-1781342 GCF_000951045.1 Mandrillus leucophaeus | reverse complement strand
AAAAAAAAAAAAAAAAAAAAAAAATCAATTTTTTCATCTCGTTGATATTTTGTGTTTTTGTTTTAATTTCATTTATTTCTGCTCTTACTTATTTCCTTTCTTCAACTAATTTTGGGTTTGGTTTGCTCTTGTTTTCCTAGTTTTTAAAGAAGCATTGCATTGTTAGGTTGTTTATGTGAGTTTTTTTTTCTTTGATGTAGATGCTTATGACTATACACTTTCCTCTTAGTAATGCTTTTGTTGTATATCATAGATTTTGGTATGTTGTGTTTCCATTTTCATTTGTTTCAATTATTTTCTTCTTAATTTCTTTTATTCTTTTGTTTTGTTTTGTTTTGTTCTGTTTTTAGATAAAGTCTCACTCTGTCGCCCAGGCTGGAGTGCAATGGAGCCATCTCTGCTCACTGCAACCTCCACCTCCTGGGTTCAAGAGATTCTCCTAACTCAGTCTCCTGAGTAGCTGGGATAACAGGTGCATGCCGCCACACCTGGCTAATTTTTCTATTTTTAGTGGAGACAGGGTTTCACCATGTTGGTCAGGCTAGCCTCGAAATCCTCATCTCATGATCCACCTGCTCGGCCTCCCAAAGAGCTGGATTATAGGTGTGAGCCACATCACTCAGCCTTCTTCTTAATTCCTTCATTGACCCACTGGTCATTCAGGGACTTATTGTTTAATTTTCATGTTGTTTGTATAGTTTCCAAAATTCCTCATGTTATTGATTTCTAGTTTTATTACATTGTTGTCAGAGAAGATACTTGATATAATTTCATTTAAAAATATTTAAGATTTATTTTGTAGCCTAACATATGTTCTACCCTTGAGAATAATCCATGTTCTGAGGAGGAGAATGTGTATGCAGCCATTACGTGAAATGTTCAATAAATATCTCTTAGGTCCAGTTGATCTGTAGTACTGATTAAGTAGTATGTTTCTTTGTTGATTTTCTGTCTAGATAATTTTGCCAATGCTAAAAGTAGACTGTTGAAATCTCCAGCTATTATTTTACTGAGGTTTATTTTTCTCTCTCTGCGAATTCTAAGGGTAACTGGAAAAACCAAAGTTATGCCATATTTCTAAGTAATATGTATTCTGACCACAATTTTTTTAGAAGCTTTTAAAATTTTTCCTGGGGTTTCTGATTACCTTTCTTTTTCCCTAAGCAGCTACTTTTATTATATTCTTAACATGGAAATTAAAAATTTAAGCTATTTATCATATGGAATCCATATTCTTCAAAAGGGCATCATTGTTAGAGGCCTATACCTTTCTGCTAAAGCATGAAATATTTGCTCCAGGGGCTGATTGCATAGTTAGCTATTAATCTAGGATTCATTTGTCTTTATTTACTGCTTCTTTTACATCTTATACTTTCCTTTTTTGGGTTCTTTGATTTTAATTATTATACAATATTTTTTTCTAGGAAAAGTTTATGAAAGGTAAGCTTTCTGAGATTATGTAGATATAAAAATTGATTTTGTCCTTTTATTTGATCATTATGCTGACTGCTTATAAAATTGTAGGTTTATAATCATTTTCCCTAAGTATATGGAAACATATTTGTACTGTTTTCTAATATCTGATATTGCCAATCAGAATTCAGATGTCAATCTTAATTTTGTTCCTTTATAGGGACAGTTTCCAAAAGTCACATTGTGTCTGGGTTAGTCTTGTGTCATTCTTATTGTTCTGCAGTAATTTTAGATGCGACACTTTAGCTATAAAATTATCCAGGATTGGGTTATAAATTACATAGTCATTCCTTTTAGAAATTGTCCTTATATTCTTAAGGTTTTGAGGTCCATGTACAGGGCCAACTTTTGTTTATGGTATTTGGCACTCAAAAGTATCTATCATTTGAAGATTTATCTTTAACTACTGAAAATGTTATTCTATGTATTTATTAATATTGTTTTATTATTCTACTTCATGTTCTCTATTGTCTCTGTAATTCAAATTTATTAAATTTATTGACTATTGGACCTCTTAAATTTGTTAGGCTTGTTATCTTCTCTTTTTCTTTTCTGTTCCTCTTTCATATCTTATGACTTACTGCTTGTAGGCTA
>NW_012106297.1:1763564-1777925 GCF_000951045.1 Mandrillus leucophaeus | reverse complement strand
AAATGTTTTATATCCAGTCCTTTTTGCTTTCTAAAAGAAGGCTAAATGACAATATAGATAACCTCAAGTGAATTGGGAGTTGTTTTAAATAACAATCCAAAGTTTTGGATTCTGTTTAAGCTCCCTGCACTTTTTTCAGATTCTGTGAAAGTAGTTTCCTTATGAGATTTCTGTTTAGATTGGAAATTCAGTGGGAAAAACTGGTTGATAGTATTTCAACATTTCTAGTGCTGGCTTCACTTATTATCTGAAAGCACTGAGGGATCAACAATAAAAAGTAGTGAAAATGGAATTTTGATTTAACTTTTTTGAAGTTCTAAAAGGTTTTGACTCAAGGCAAAATTTGGAGAAATGGTGGAAACCTACTTTAGCATATGTATTTATCTCCTATTGGTCCACTAAAAATGAAGTCTCAAGAACACAATAAAGTTGCCTAAGTATTATTTCTAAATTATAGTTATCATTTTAAATAGAATGCTTTAAATGAAATTTAAGTCTGATAATAGAACCTTAAAACATATATGACAAATCTTTTAACTACATTATATTTGATATGTATTTGTTTAAAATCATATCACTATTGTATTTAATTTATTCTGATCTCCAAATGACAGACTTCTTTGTACATAAAGTTACTGGCAGCATCATTATTTTTTATGTTGTAAGTTTCTTTATGTCAGAATATTATTAGACAAGTAACACTACTTTTTAACAACATATTAAAATATTTGGTGGAAGATGCTATTTTGAATACTTACATCACTTACATTCACACAATTTACACAAAAATACTCTAAAGAAAATTTTTAAATTATCTTCTCTCTTAGATATGGAAAGTTTA
This sequence comes from Mandrillus leucophaeus, assembly GCF_000951045.1. Lineage (NCBI taxonomy): Eukaryota > Metazoa > Chordata > Mammalia > Primates > Cercopithecidae > Mandrillus > Mandrillus leucophaeus. The sequence goes on along the minus strand of NW_012106297.1, from coordinate 1,777,084 downwards.
CAAGACTGACCTAGAAGAATTCAGAAACAAGATAAACAGCGACATCATGAATAACCACCACCACCAAAATGAAAGCATACCAGTCAGTATAACTTTGTTCACAGCTGATCAACATGATGCCCAAATATAAGTACTGCATATGTAACGCTAGCCCAGCTAGCCTTTAAACCATTGAATGGTGTTGCTTGTGTTGCTATTGTTGCTAATAGTTGGTTTCTCTTTTTTTTTGTTCACATTTCCTGGTTTATTATAAGGGATATTACAAGGGATACATATGAAAAGATGCATAGGGTGAGGTATGGGGGAAGGGGCATGAAGCTCTCTGAAGCCTGACCTCTTGGGCTTTTATGGAAGCTTTATGAGGTCAGCATTCCTTCCCCCCAGGTTATAGGGTAGGACGCTTTCTGGGAAAGGTCTCATGACTCACAACCAGAAAGGTGGAGGAAGATTAAAGTCCTGCCTTGGAGCGGGTAAAAGGAGGGCAGGAAAATATCTGAGCATTCTGTTTTCTAAGGCCTAAAGCAGCCAACATTATAACAAAAGACTATGACAAGGGCTCTGGAAGTTATAAGCCAGTTCCTGGCTTAAATGTTTTATATGTTCTATATTATATATACACATATAAGTATATTATGTTGTATATACATATAAATATATATTTGTGTGTATGTGTATCAAATAACACCACAGGCCAACCTCCAGTTTTTGAACATGGATCCTTTCCATGAAAATAATATACACAATCATTAATAATTAGTCCAGTCCATTACATTGTATGAATGTCTTCCAGTGTGAGGCCTCTCAGGTTTGTAGCTTACTTTCGATCTCATAAGTTTCCAAAAGCAGAAGTAACTTCCGCAAATATATATATGTATCTTTACCTGTTTAGGCATCTGGAATAACTGAGCAAAGAGACAACGTCATCTCTTGCTCTGAGACCCTTTCCAGTTGTTAATGTAATATTGAATTTCCTTCAAGTTGTAACCCATATATTCATTTCTTTACCTTCAGGTATTCTTCCTCTTTTTCCCCATTTATTATTTATTTTTACCAGACTTTTCACCTTTGGAAAGGTTGTTAAATTCATCCACTACGCTGGTCCAGATTGCTGGTAGTGATACCAGTCTGGCAAGTGCCTCCCCCTCAGTCCATTCCTGTTCATATAGCATAGAATTATAGCAGTTCCTAACTAGTGAGCACTTTAACCACCAGGCAATGTAACTGTTTTCATTCTTAACCCCAATTTTGCTAGATTGAATGAAGGCACAACGCATTCCCATCAGGCCCTTAGGAATTCTGACATAAGTTTTAAAAACATAGTTACCGTTTTTTGCTTAGAAATCATACCTGCTTCCAGCACTTGTAGTTGCAGCCCTGGTTCCAGGAGCACTGCGTCAAAAAAAATTCTTTTGAGGTGATTTGGGGAATAAAGAAAAAATTAATAGTTGTTACACCAGTGTACTCCTCCCTTGGCAAGAATTGCTTAGTCAAACCAACATCCTCTCCACCTCCTCTTCCCAGATCAACCACAAAGAGAAAAAAAACTAGTGGGGACACTCCTTCAAGTCTCCACTCATGCTGAGTGCGAGCATACACTCATGGAGGCACAGAAGCCAGCCCTGCATGCTTTCATCTGCCCTTTCTTTAGACAGCATTTTAGTTTCTCATTTCCACTTCTCTATCAAACTATTACTCACAGGACAGTATCTCTCTGCCCACTACTCTGTATTATAGGTTGTATAGTGTGTTCCTTGGTCTGAAGAAACGACAGCTGTCCATCGAAGTTCATGCTGTATCTTTTTTTCCGTGTGTGTGTGTGTGTGTGTGTGTGTGTGTGTGTTGACGGCACTCTACTTGCATCTTCTACCCTGTAAGCAAGTCCACTTAAGTCAGTGTCTATTCCTGTCTAGACCCATTTGTATCCCCCAGGACTGGCAGCCTCAGTCTCACTTTTCAGAAATGTCCAGAGTCATTCCCCCCTGGAATCTGCCACATCGCCATCAGCAGTTTCTGTCACTCTTGCTGACACATAGAACAGCCCTTACTGGCTTTTTTGTGCCTAAGAGAGTGCAAAAGATACACGACTAGACTTAATATATCTCTGTACAGTTACAGTACCTCTGTATCCACTAATTTCAAGGACCCAGATGGTTACCTCCGTGGAGCACACAGGGATATCAGCTTATTGGTTCCAGTCACTTTCCAAACTAGGTCGGGAGTTCTTCTGGTGGGAGTTGATTTGTTCACTTTAATACACCCCTCAAATCTCCATAGGACTGTGATCTATATGGGCCTCCCTCTAAAGGGACGGGTTTCTATTGCCCTTCTGCCTGACCATGTGGCCAGGCTGTTGGTCACTGCCCATGAATCCAAAACGCCCAAACACAGAGACCCCTACCACTGTTCAATTCTTCCATTACTGTTAGGAAACAGCATGTAATTCAGCTTGCTGTTCTGATTTGTTTGCACCTTCTTTGACCAAAGTAGCAGTCTTCCAAACAGGACTTGTCCATTCACTTTGAAACTACCATCTATAAACCAAGCAACTCCTTTCAATCAAGAGCTGTTCCAAGGCACTGTTGCTAGAATTCAGCAGCACAGTTCCATAGTCAGTTTAGGGATAAAGTCTCTCTGATTGTGAGCATCTCCTCTTTGCATTACCCAAGTACAGTGATTCTGTATGAACCATTGTCATTTTATTATGGGATGCTTCTGGGACTATCATCCCTAGTAGAGCATTTCTCTGACATCACTCAGGACATCATGGGTATTTTTGGTTTCAAGATCATGTTATGCTCTTCAGTCACAGAGGTAGCTTCAATGAATGTCTCGTAATAAGGTAATAAATGTCCCTGAAGGGGAAGTTCTCTAGGCCAAAGTTCTGGTAGTTGTTGCTGGGAGACTCTCACGGGCTTATGGGAAAAGCTTTTCCCTGAGTCTAAGCCCAAGGGAATGTTCTGCAGAGGGCAATCAAATGAAGAATTTGTCTCTATCAGCATTCCAGCTTCTACTTGACACTGTGAACTTGCGCAGTCTTACTGGTTTCCATTTAACATGTCCAATTACAACTACTTGAAGGGCAAATTTACATGCCTTCTGTTTTACAATCCTAGGTAGGGAGACATCTCCCAGTCAGACACAAAGTCCATTTTTATAAAACATTTAGGTAAAGGAGACACAGTTTCTTTAGATAAAACCTGTTTAAACATTTTAACTTTCATAATACCATCAACTCTCACATGTTTTACATTTTATGTCCAGGAACTTCTCCACCCTCAGACCATTGTGCAAAAGACTTTGGATCCTCAGCCAGGGGTTGAGCCAGAGGACGCTGGCCCTTTCGTCACTCTATCTTCATCAGTCTGCCTAACTCTTGCCGCAGGCAATTTTGGATCAAATTTCCCGTTGTAGTCTCTGCCTTCCAACTTTTAAAATTTTTTCAATCTGGATTAAATATAGAAAACTGGTTTGTGGTTCCTTACTGTCCAGCAAGACCTCCCTTGGCTGCACCCAAACTTTGATAGTGTTGTATAAAGACCTTTGTTTGAACCCCATCGATTTCCATTGTAGTCATTCCGATTTTTAGTAGCCATCTAAAGATTTCTACACTACTGGAACGAGTCCCATGACTCTTTTCTTTCTTTTCCTTTTAGTTTTCCCCCATCAATGTTTTATTTATTCAGCTTATTTCTTAATAACTGTTTAAAATTTCCCACGTTGCTTGGATGGGTACTTTGACACTCTCTTTTGCCTTTTCCCATTCTCTTGTTAAATAATCTAATGTTTTTATTAATATCTGTAAGATCCATAAGGGGATATAGAGACAGCAAATTTGATAAAGCTTTTTGAACTGTTGTTCAGCTCTGCAGGAGTAAGATCACACAGAGTGGCCATATAAAGGGACTGTCTTAACCACAGCCATTACCTAAGTAACAGGTATATTCAGCAGGTAAATACCCTGGTTGTCATAAATCCAGTCGCACATGGCTTGCATATGAAGTATGTCAGCTGCTTCATCTGGGGTTTTACAATAGGCATTTATAAGTAGAGTCAGACAATTCCCTTCTCAGAGTAAATAGACCTTACAGTGGCTTTCATCCAGTTCACCACACTGACCATGCCTTCAGGAACAACTTCCTCTGTGTCTGGATTATATATACCTATCTGTGATTGTGCCATAGTATGCTGTAGATCCTACATCAACCCAAATATGCTCTTTCACTCTGCAGCATTTAAAACCAAAGATACTGCCCCTAAATTATCCTACCTAGTTACTTTCACAATCCCTTCAGTAAAAGTTCCTCAGGAAGTTGATGAGACCAATTTACCAATTTACCCTCTCGATTCAATGGTTCCTTGGTTTTGCCTTTCCCCAACATTGACTACCTTCTTGGTGACCAGAGGTCTTAGAGATATTTTCTGTTTCCCTAGCATAATCTCCCCCTTTGTCAGTGGCTTTGAGTCTAGTGGCCTGAGCTCAGACAGACCCACATGTGAGCTTGGTTCGGACTCAAGGCTCTTTCCAGCACTCTCTTCATTTTAGGTATTATAGATAGCAATAATCATGGATTGAATATTTCACTTTTTTCTTATTATTTTGCATTTCCTTATGCATTCAGTGAACCAACTCCCCAGGATCTGGATCCATCACTAAATTCCACTGGTAAGTTTTACCTCTAGTAACCTAGTGGGGCACGGCATCACTTCTATACCCTGCATGACCTTGTGGCCACCCAGGAATCAAAAGTTGCTCATTTCCCACCATTTCATACTCCTCTTCCCAAAACCACATGTTTCCATGAGCCAGGGCCATTCCAGCAATTGTTTAAGAAAAGCTCTCAAACCATGTTTTCTTTTTTTTTCTCTGCACTCATATCACAATAACAATCATTGACACAGAATACTTCTGTGAATAAATGTGTGGTGGTTTCTCTCTACCACCAAGCAAGCAATTAATTCTTCAGTGGGCATCACCTGGGTGTCCCCCAATTCAATTCCGATGCTATCTAGCTAGAGATATGGTATGGCTTGGATCTGTGTCCCTGACAAATCCCATGTTGAGTTGTAATCCCCAGTGTTCGAGCCTGGTGGGAGGTGATTTGACCATGGGGATGGAATTCTCATGAATGGTTTAGCACCATCCTCTCAGTGCTGCTCTTGCGATAGTGAGTGAGCAAGTATCAGGAGATCTGGTTGTTTTAAAGTTGTGTAGCACCTCCCCGACTCTCTCTCGGTCCTCCTCTTGCCATTTAGATGCTTGCTCCTGCTTTGTCTTCCGCCATGAGTAAAAACTCCCTGAGGCCTCCCCAGAAACTAATGCCACCAGGCTTCCTGTATAGCCTGTGGAATGATGAGCCAATTCAACCTCTTTTCTTTGTAAATTACCCAGTCTCAAGTATGCTTTTATAGCAGTGTGAGAACAGACTAATACAAGATATTATCACATCCTACCGACTGAGGGCTCAATCTCCAAGACTGTATCTCCCAGCCGCAATCACAAATCAGGGCCTTGAGAACTTCAGACCAACTGGCCTCAAGTAGGGGTTCCCACAACCTTCTCTTTGGATATGATTAATTTGCTGAAGCAGCTAACAGAACTCAGAGAAACATTTACTTTTATTTACTGGTTTATTATAAAGAATATTACAAAAAATACAGATGAAGAGATGCATGGGGTGAGGTCTGGGGAAGGAGGCGCAGGGTCTCCATGCCTGCCCTGGGTGTGCCACCCTCCAGGAACCGCCCTGTGTTCAGCTATCCAGAAACTCCTAATAGTTGATTTCTGAAAGTACTTTTTATTATATTTTATACATTTTAAGTACTGTGGGCAGGCATTATTATTCACATAATATATATGCCTCTTGTATGGTAGAGAACATGTTTAATGTCAAAAAATGATTACACACTAATGATAAAGCCAGCTTTCACACAGAGGGGCCTGATCCATTTCAGGGTTCAGCTATTTTGAATAAATGTGGTATCCAAAATTTGTTTTATTCTTACTATGTTAATGTTGAATCCCTAGCTCTCCCTTTTGAAAACGCAGTCTGGCTACTGAATGTGCTTCTGTAAAGACTTTTGGGAGAGAAGTGTCTTGTTTTATTCAACTTGTACTGCACAATATTTTAGAAGACAGACTTCATGAAAGAGAAAAATCTATTGTACTCTCCTGTAATATGGCAGGGATATACAAATAATGCATGAAAAGACTTGGACAAAACCACTGAGCACCTGGCAAGAATTCAGCAAATGTTAAGTATTAGTAATATTTACGTGTTATTATTTCTTACAATAAATGATTAAGGTCGAAGTACTTTTCTTAAACATGAAGAAACTGATATATAGTTTAAGTAGTGTACCTAAGAATTCTCAGGTTAAAAGTTTCAAAGTTAGGGCTTTAAATTAGCTATGATTAACTACAAGGGCCAACCTCTTTCTTTAGTGCAAGAGTTTTATGGAATAGCAATTCTACAACCTCTCTGTGATTGAGAATCAACTGGGGAGCTTTTTACAAAAAATTATTGATTAGTTTCTGAGAAGATGATGGAGTAGGAAGGACTAGGACACTGTCTGCCCACTTAGAAACAATTGCCCTGGCACAATCTGTTTGACATAACTATTTGGAATCCTGGAGTCTATTGAAGGCTAGTATCTTCTAGAGAAAGTCTTGGACGGTAAATTGCAATTAATTTCAGTCAATTTCAGTTCTGAGTGCAATAGCCACTTCCTATTCCCCATTCCCAGCCCTGTGGCAGGCAACTGTGCACTTGTTCCTGGAGCAGTTTGCGTATAGCTTGCAGGAGGCAAGGTAAGCAAAAAGGATCCTTTTTTCCAATATCAGAGATCACTAATTGCTGCTTCTAATCATCAAGGTATAGACAAAGAGGTAGATTTTATGGTTTGGCTGTGTCACCACCCAGATCTCATCTTGAATTGTAGTTCCCATGATCCCCAAATGTAATAGGAGGGACTCAGTGGGAGGTAATTTAAACACGGGGGCAGTTTCTCCTGTGCTATTCTTGTGACCGTGAGTAAGTTCTCACAAGATCTGATGGTTTTATAAGGGGATTCTCCCCTCTCTCGGCTTTCGTTCCTGTTCTCCCTGCTGCATGTGAATAAGGATGTATTTGCTTCTCCTTCTGTCATGATTATAAGTTTGCTGAGGCCTCTCCAGCCATGCTGAATTGTGAGTCACTTAAACCTCTTTCCTTTATAAATTATCCAGTCTCTGGTATTTCTTCATAGCAGCATGAGAACGGACTACTATAGTTAATTTATACCACAGAGAGTGGGATGCTGCTACAAAGATACCCAAAAATGTGGAAGCAACTTTAGAAGTGGGTAACAGGCAAAGGTTGAAGCAGTTTGGAGGGCTCAGAAGAAGACAGGAAGATGTGGGAAAGTTTGGAACTTCCTAGAGACTTGTTGAATGGTTTCCACCAAAATGCTGATAGTGATATGGTCAAGGAAGTCCAGGCCGAAATGGTCTCAGATGGAAAGAGGAACTTGTTGGGAACTCTTGTTATGCTTTAGCAAGGAGACTGGCAGCATTTTGCTGCCTGTTTCCTGGAATGTTAAACTTGAGAGAGATTATTTAGGGTATCTGGCAGAAGAAATTTCTAAGCAGCAAAATGTTGAGTGCTGTTTAAAACATTTATGTATTCACAAAGATATGGTTTGAAATTGTAACTTATATATAAAAGAAAAGCAGAGAATAAAAGTTTAGAAAATTTGCAGCCTGATAGAAAGGAAAAAGCCCATTTTCTGAGGAGAAATTCAAGCCGACTTCAGAAATTTGTGTAACTAGTGAGGAGCCAATTGCCCAGACAATGGGGAAAATGTCTCCAGAGCATGACAGAGACCTTTGTGGGAACCCTTCTCATCACAAGTCCAGAGGCATAGGAGGGAAAAATAGTTTCCTGGGTCAGGTCCAGGACCCCCCTGCTATGTGCAGCCTTGGGACTTGATGCCCTGTATCCCAGCTGCTCCAGCCATGGCAAAAAGGGGCCAACGTTCAGCTCAGGCCATGGCTTTAGAGGATGCAGACCCCAAGCCTTGGCAGCTTCCATGTAGTGTTGAGCCTGCCAGTGCAAAGAAGTCAAGAATTGGTGTTTGGGAACTTCTACTTGGATTTCAGAGGATGTATGGAAATGGCTGGATGTCCAGGCAGAAGTTTTCTACATGGGCATAACCCTCATGGAGAACTTCCACTAGGGCAGTGTGGAAGGGGTATGTGAGGTTGGAGCTCCCACACAAAGTCCTCACTAGGACACTACTTAGTAGAGCTGGGAGAAGAGGGCCACATCCTCCAGACACCAGAATAGTAGATCCACTGACAGCTTGCACTGCCTACCTAGAAAAACTGCAAACATTCAACAGCAGCCTGTGAAAGGAGCCAGAATGGGGGACTGTACCCTGCAAAGCCACAGGGGCAGTGCTGCTCAAGGCCATATTCACAAAGATACAGCCCAAAAGGTGGGACCCCACCCAGAGTCCATGAAGTCAAAGAAGATAATTTTGGAGCTTTAAGGTTTAATGACTGCCTTACTGGATTCTGGACTTGCATGGGGCCTACAGCCCCTTTGTTTTAGCCAATTTCTCCCATTTGAAAAGTGTGTATTTACCCAATGCCTGTAACCCCATTGTATCTAGGAAGTAACTAGCTTGCTTTTGATTTTACAGACTCCTAGGCAGAAGGGACTTGCCTTGTCTCAGATGAGACTTTGTATTTGGACTTTTGGGTTAATGCAGGAATGAGTTAAGACTTTGGGAGACTGTTGGAATGGCATGATTGTGTTTTGAAATGTTAGAACATGAGTTTTGAAAGAGCCCAGGGGTGGAATTGTATGGTTTGGCTGGGTCCCCACCCAAATCTCATCTTGAAATGTGGGTCCCATAATCCCCATATGGTGTGGGATAAACCTGGTGGTAATTGAATCATGGGGGCAGTTTCCCTCATGCTATTATTGTGATAATGCGTAAGTTTTTACAGAATCTGGTCGTTTTATAAGGGGATTCTTCCTTCACTTGGCTCTCATTCTTCTTCTCCTTAATCCCGTGTGAAAGAGAATGTGTTTACTTCCCCTTCTCCCCTGACTGGAAGTTTTCTATTCCCTCCCCAGTCTTGTTGAACTGTGAGCCATTTAAACCTCTTTCCATTTTAAATTAACCAGTCTCAAGTATGTCTTTCTTAGCAGCATGAGAACAGATTAATACAGCAGGCAATGATTTTTCTTGCATTTTCCTCATTTTAGCAAGTTTCTGCCCCTCTGATGGAAATAATTTCCAGAAGATTCAAAGGGCCAGCCTCACACCCCACCCCTCCCCACCCACTTCATGTTTTCTTTTTGGAAGCCAGACATTAAACACTAGGGCATCACAAGCAACTACATACATAGGAAAAATTAAAAGTGGCCATGCATCTGTAGGAAGAGGTGCTAGCTCAGAAAGGACCTGAGAAGACCTCAAGTTTATACCTCAGGTTGTTCATTAGCACACAGACAACCAACCAATTTAAAAACTTAAAACAATGAACAAATCAATAACAAGAAAAGAGCAAACCCTGGACAAAAGGGAGACTCTGATTTTCAGAATTGCCACATTAATAGATTCCAATGTTTACTTTTCAACAAGGCATACAAAGAAACAGAAATGTATGGCTTACTCAAAGGAAAAGAATAAATCAACAGAAACTCTCTGAAAAAAGGCCTGAGGGCCATTTAACTAGACAATGACTTCAAAACTACTGTCTTAAAGATGCACAAAAACCTAAACAAAGAAAGATGAGGAGAGAGTCAATAATATGATGCAGAATAAAATAGAAATCTCGATATAGAGGTAGAAAACCATAAACAGAAACCAAAATGAAATTATGAAACTGGAAAGTACAATAACTAAAATGAAAAATTCACTCACAAAATTCAAAGGCAGATTTAAGCAGGCAAAAAAGTGGATTAACAAACCTGAAGACAGAACAAGGAATTAATGAGTCTGAAGAATAGACAGAAAAAGTTTGAAGAAAAGTAAACAGAGCCTAAGGAACCCAAATCACCAAGCAGGCCACCATACACATGACAGAGTTCTCTAGAACAGAGAGAGAGAAATAGGCAGAGAAAATATTTGAAGATATAATGGCTGAAAACTTCCCAAATTTTATGAGATATGATATAAACATTAAAGAAGCTGAACTAACACTAGTAAAAATAGCTCAAAGAAACTCATATAGAGACAGAGCATGATCAAACTTTTGAAATACAAAGAAAGAATCTTGAAAGCAAGAAAAGAGAAGTTATTTGTTATATGCAAGTACTTTGCAATAAGATTAGCAGCAGATTTATTACCAGTAGCTATGGAGGACAACAGACATAGAACTGATATATTCAAAGTACTAAAGGAAACAATTGTCAATAGCATCTGACAGCCAGCAAAATGTTTTTTCAAATGTAAGGGACAAATTAAGCTATTCCTAGTCAATAAAACCTGAAAAAGCTTATTATCATTAAATCTACCCTGCAAGAAATGATTAAGGAAGTTTATAAGGGCAAAAGGACACTAGACAGTAATTCAAAGCTGTATGAAGAAATAAAGATGTCAATACAAGTAAATACATTGAAAATTATAAAAACTAGTATTATTGTAACAACTGTTTGTAACTCTGCTTTTTGTTTCCTACAAAATTTAAGAGCCTAATACATTTTAATTGGGTCCATAGCTTTATGACATTGGATATGGGAATGATGTCTTAGACATAATACCAAAAGAACAGACAGAAGCAAAAAGAGACAAACTGGATTTCACGAAAATGAAAAAGTTGTATGTATTAAAAGACAATATAAACACAGTAAAAGACAGTCTAACCCACAGAATGGGAGGAAATATTTGCAAATTACATACAAATATACTGTGTTTTATTGTGTTTCACTTTGTTGAGTTTCACAAGTATTGTATTTTTTTACAGAAATTTTGTGTGATCCTTGCATCAAGCAAGTCTATTGGTGGCATTTTTCCAACCATACGTACTCAGTTTATGTCTCTCTGTCATATTTTGAAAATTATCACAATACTTCAAACTGTTTAGTATTATTATATCTGTTATGGTGATCTGTGATCAGAGATCTTTGATGTTACTATTGTAATTATTTTGGAGCATCATGAACTGTGCCCACACAAAATGACAAACTTATTCACTAAATATTGTGTGTTCTAACTGCTCCAGTGAACAGTTGTTTTCCCATCTCTCTCCCTCTCACCTCTACTCTTCCTTGAGACAAAACAACACTGGAGTTAGGCTAATTAATAACCCTGCAGTGGACTATAAGTTTTCAAGTGGAAGGAAAAGTCACATTTATCTCACTTAAAACATAAACTATAAATGATTATAATGAGGAAGACATGTCAAAAGCTGAGATAGATCAAAAAAGGAGGGACTTGGGAGCCAAACAGCCAAGTTGTGAGTACAAAGGAAAAGTTATTAAGGAAAACTAAAAGTGTTACTCCAGTGAACACATGAATGATAACAAAGTGAAAAAACCTTATTGCTGACAAGGAGAAAGCCTGGGTGATCCAGGTAGAAGATAAAACCAGAAACAACATTCCCTTAAGTCAAAATCTAATCCAGAACATGGCTTCTAATTTCTTTCAAATCTCTGAAGGCTGAAAGAGGTGAGAAAACTGGAGAAGAAAAGTTGGAAGCTAGCAGATGTTGGTTCCTGAGATTTCAAAAAAGAAGTGTCATAATAAAGATGTAAAGTGAAGTAACAAGTGCTGATGTAGAAGCTGCAGCAAGTTATCTGATGATTTAGTTTAAAAAAATGATGAAGGTGGCTATTCTAAACAACATATGTTTAATGTAGACAATTCAGCCTTACATTGATACCAACTAGGGCTTTCATAGCCATAGAGGAGAAGTCAATGCCTGGCTTCAAAGCTTCAAAGGAAAAGCTATATCTAATGTTAGGGGCTAATGTGACTGGTGACTTTTAGTTGAAGCCAATGCTCATTTGCCATTCTGAAAAGCCCAGGGCCCTTAAGAATTATAGTAATTCTATTCTGCTTATGCTCTGTAAATGGAATAATAAACCCTTTATTACAGCAAATCTACTTGCAATTTACTATGACTTATCAAATAGGTTAAGCCCATTATTGAGACCTCCCATTCAAGAAAAAAGATTTCTTTCAGAATATTATTACTTATTGACAATGCACTTAGTCATCCAAGGACTCTGATGGAGATATAAAAGTAGATCAATGTTGTTTGTATGTCTGCTAACACAGCATCCCTTCTGCAGCCTATGGATCAAGGAATAATTTTGACTTTCAAGTCTTATTATTTAAGAAATATATTTCAGAACGCTGTAGCTGACATAGATATTGATTACTTGGATAGATCTGGGCAAAGTAAATTGAAAACCCTCTGGAAAAGGTTCACCATTCTTGATACCATTGAGAACATTTGTGATTCATGAGAAGGGGTCAAAATATCAATCTTAATAAGAATTTGGAAGAAGTTGAGTCCAACCCCCGTGGATGCCTTTGAAGGGTTCAAGTCACTACAGATCTCGTGGAAATGGTAAGAGAAGTAGAATTAGAAGTGGATCCTGAAGATGTGATTAACTGTCACAATGATAAAACTGTAACAGATTAGTTGTTTCTTATGGATGAGCAAGTAAAACAGTTTTTTGGAATGTAATTTAATTTTGGTGAACATGCTGTGAACATTGCTGAGATGGCAACAAAGGATTTAGAATATTACTTAAATTGCATTGATAAAGCAGCAGCAGTGTTGAAGAGGATTGACTTCAATTTTGAAGCTTTGGGTAAAATGCTACCAAACAGCATGGCATGCTACTGAGAAAGTTTTTGTGAAAGAAAGAGCCAACGGGTGCAGGAAACTTTATTGTCTTAGTTTACAAAATTTTTACAGCCACCCCAAGCTTCAGCGGCTACCACTGTGATTACTCAGCAGCCATCAACTTGGAAATGAGGCCCTCCTCTGGCAAAAAAATTATGCCTTGCTGAAGGCTCATATGATAGCACTTTCTAGCAATAAAGTATTTTTTGGCATATTTAAGGTGTCTACATTTTTTTGACATAATGCTATTGCACATTTACGGAATAGTATAAACATAACTTTTATGTGCACTGGAAAACCAGAAATTTCATGATTCCCTTTATTGCAATATTTGCTTTATTTCAGTAATCTGGAACAAAACCCACAATATCTCCCAGGTATGCCTATGTCTGAAAAAGAATTATTATCCAGAATATACAAAGAACTCCCAAAGTTCAACAACAGCAAAACAAATAGCTCAATTCAAAAATGGACAAAGGACTTGAACAGACATTTCTCCAAAGATGATATACAAATATTCAATAAGCACATTAAAAGATATTCAGCATCACTAATAGTGAGAAAAGTCAAATAAAAACCATAATGAGATACCACCTTTAGGAGCCAACAAAAATTTCTCCTTCCACCGCTGAAGTTTCATTGATAAATCAATTTTAAAAATGCAGATTAA
>NW_012106297.1:1734775-1763514 GCF_000951045.1 Mandrillus leucophaeus | reverse complement strand
GAGCCAAACAGCCAAGTTGTGAGTACAAAGGAAAAGTTATTAAGGAAAACTAAAAGTGTTACTCCAGTGAACACATGAATGATAACAAAGTGAAAAAACCTTATTGCTGACAAGGAGCAAGCCTGGGTGATCCAGGTAGAAGATAAAACCAGAAACAACATTCCCTTAAGTCAAAATCTAATCCAGAACATGGCTTCTAATTTCTTTCAAATCTCTGAAGGCTGAAAGAGGTGAGAAAACTGGAGAAGAAAAGTTGGAAGCTAGCAGATGTTGGTTCCTGAGATTTCAAAAAAGAAGTGTCATAATAAAGATGTAAAGTGAAGTAACAAGTGCTGATGTAGAAGCTGCAGCAAGTTATCTGATGATTTAGTTTAAAAAAATGATGAAGGTGGCTATTCTAAACAACATATGTTTAATGTAGACAATTCAGCCTTACATTGATACCAATTAGGGCTTTCATAGCCATAGAGGAGAAGTCAATGCCTGGCTTCAAAGCTTCAAAGGAAAAGCTATATCTAATGTTAGGGGCTAATGTGACTGGTGACTTTTAGTTGAAGCCAATGCTCATTTGCCATTCTGAAAAGCCCAGGGCCCTTAAGAATTATAGTAATTCTATTCTGCTTATGCTCTGTAAATGGAATAATAAACCCTTTATTACAGCAAATCTACTTGCAATTTACTATGACTTATCAAATAGGTTAAGCCCATTATTGAGACCTCCCATTCAAGAAAAAAGATTTCTTTCAGAATATTATTACTTATTGACAATGCACTTAGTCATCCAAGGACTCTGATGGAGATATAAAAGTAGATCAATGTTGTTTGTATGTCTGCTAACACAGCATCCCTTCTGCAGCCTATGGATCAAGGAATAATTTTGACTTTCAAGTCTTATTATTTAAGAAATATATTTCAGAACGCTGTAGCTGACATAGATATTGATTACTTGGATAGATCTGGGCAAAGTAAATTGAAAACCCTCTGGAAAAGGTTCACCATTCTTGATACCATTGAGAACATTTGTGATTCATGAGAAGGGGTCAAAATATCAATCTTAATAAGAATTTGGAAGAAGTTGAGTCCAACCCCCGTGGATGCCTTTGAAGGGTTCAAGTCACTACAGATCTCGTGGAAATGGTAAGAGAAGTAGAATTAGAAGTGGATCCTGAAGATGTGATTAACTGTCACAATGATAAAACTGTAACAGATTAGTTGTTTCTTATGGATGAGCAAGTAAAACAGTTTTTTGGAATGTAATTTAATTTTGGTGAACATGCTGTGAACATTGCTGAGATGGCAACAAAGGATTTAGAATATTACTTAAATTGCATTGATAAAGCAGCAGCAGTGTTGAAGAGGATTGACTTCAATTTTGAAGCTTTGGGTAAAATGCTACCAAACAGCATGGCATGCTACTGAGAAAGTTTTTGTGAAAGAAAGAGCCAACGGGTGCAGGAAACTTTATTGTCTTAGTTTACAAAATTTTTACAGCCACCCCAAGCTTCAGCGGCTACCACTGTGATTACTCAGCAGCCATCAACTTGGAAATGAGGCCCTCCTCTGGCAAAAAAATTATGCCTTGCTGAAGGCTCATATGATAGCACTTTCTAGCAATAAAGTATTTTTTGGCATATTTAAGGTGTCTACATTTTTTTGACATAATGCTATTGCACATTTACGGAATAGTATAAACATAACTTTTATGTGCACTGGAAAACCAGAAATTTCATGATTCCCTTTATTGCAATATTTGCTTTATTTCAGTAATCTGGAACAAAACCCACAATATCTCCCAGGTATGCCTATGTCTGAAAAAGAATTATTATCCAGAATATACAAAGAACTCCCAAAGTTCAACAACAGCAAAACAAATAGCTCAATTCAAAAATGGACAAAGGACTTGAACAGACATTTCTCCAAAGATGATATACAAATATTCAATAAGCACATTAAAAGATATTCAGCATCACTAATAGTGAGAAAAGTCAAATAAAAACCATAATGAGATACCACCTTTAGGAGCCAACAAAAATTTCTCCTTCCACCGCTGAAGTTTCATTGATAAATCAATTTTAAAAATGCAGATTAATGGGAGAAAAAGCACACATAACTTATTAATGTGTACACTGGGGCCTTTAGAATGAGAACCCCAAAGATGCAGGGAAAATTGGCCTTTCTGACCATGTATCCTTTCCTTCTGGGTGTGGGGCAGAGCCCTCTCTGGAATGGAAATCTTATGATCTACAGTCAAATAAGGTAGGTCAGATCTTTTTTTATAGCCAGTTCTTACACAGAAGGGCAGAAGGAAAGTTGTAGGTTTTATGGCCGCCATGAGGGAGAAGACCTTCTGGTTTCTCTGACCCATCCTAGGGAAGAGATGTCCTAGTTCATATGGTTAGCCTTAGGGGAAAATAGGACTGAGAGATAGGAGAGTATAGGAGAGTGAGCAAAGGCCAGAGATAAACTTTTGCTTCTGAAGCCTTCATTTCGTAGTATTATTTTCTGAATCTCTACATGTCTTACCCATTAGCATGCTACTCTCCAGAAATACCCTCAGATTAAAAGTTGGAAGCCTTGCACACTGTTTTGGGGAATGTAGAATGGTACAGCTACTGTGGAAAACAATATGGTAGTTTCTAAACAAAATTTAAAAGAATTATCATGTTACTCAGGTTTTCCACTTTCTGGATATATATCCAAAATAATCAACAGCAGGATCTTGAAGAGATATTTGTACACCCACATTTACAGCAGCATTATTCATGAGACCTATAAAATGTAAGCAACCTTAGTGTTAATTAATAAATAGATAAAGGAGATGTGGTATATACATAAAATGTTATTCAGTCTTTCAAAGGAGGTCAATTATTACAAATGCTACAATAGGTATAAACCTTGAAGACGTGTACTAAGTGAAGCAAGCCTATTGCAAAAAGACAAATGCTATATGATTAACTTATATTAAGTACTTAGAGTAGTCAAAATCATAGAGACAGAAAGTAGAATGGTGGTTGGCAGGGGCTGCAGGGAAGGGGCAATTGAAGAGTTATTATTTAATGGGTATAGACACTCAATTTTATAAGATAAAAAGTGTTATGGAGATGGATGGTGGTGATATTTGCATAACATTATGAATGTATTTAATACCACTGAACTTTACACTTAAAAATGGTTAAGATGGCATATTTTATGTATATATATTTTACCATGACAGAAAAAAAATTGACAAAAGTGTACTTCCAAGCTCCATCATAGACCTGGAGAGTGTTAAAAAAAAAACTCTGCTTTTACCAAATAGTCTAAGTGATTTGGAGGTGCTCAACTGAGTAATGCTTTGCAGACTACCCTTTTGAAACTGCTGTTATAAGAATTTTGAAAAGAGATAATAAACCTTTCTACTTAAACGTGTGAGAATGTGTATGTAGGAATGATTGGAATAAAACTATTGTAAGAAAGAATAAACTACGGCCAATAAAGATGAAGAAAATGGTGTTCCAAGTGGTCTCATGATGTCAGTGGTAAAATGAGACCAGAAAATCTATTTGTGCAAGAGAGTTGGATGGAATATAGGTTTTAGGTCAATGCATGTTTGTGACAGTGAAGAGGACATGTCTCATACTCCAGGCCCCGTTATGAAAGGTTTATGTGGTAGTACCACTGTTTGAGAAGTGACCCTATGGTAATTTAGAAGCATTTTAGTCATAATGATAGATGTTGAAGAATCAGTGCAGAGAAGTTGTGAAAATTATGAATTCTGTATTACTTTGATTTGTTAGATTCAAAGCTTAGTTCTATCATTCATTTGCTGTCATTTTTTTTTTTTTGGTTCTTTCAATTTTTTTTTGTTTTTTTTTTTTTTTTTCCCATTGGGTTTATTATTATTTTCCTTTTTTGTAGGTTGAATGGTGGCCCCCAAAAGTGTATGTCCATGTTCAAATCTCTGAAATGTGTGAATGCTGCCCTATGTGGAAAAAGGGTAATTGGATATGTAATTAAGTGATAGATCTCAAGATGAGGTCATTCCAGACTGTCCAGGCAGTTTGTAAATCCAGTGCCCAGTGTCCTTATAAGAGAAACACAGAATGAGAATTTAGGGAGAGACAGGAGAGGAGAAGGCCCAGTGAAGACACAGGCAGAGACTGGAGTAATAAAGCCAAAAGCCAAAGAACTCCTGGGTCCACAAGAGGCAAGGCGGAATTATCCTCTAGAGCCTTTTGAGAAAGGATGGCCCTGCTGACACCCTGGTTTCAGACTTCTCACTTTCAGAAAGTGAAAGAATAAGTTCTCGTTGTTTTGAGCTACCAATTTTGTGGTAATTTGTTATTGCAGCCATAGATAGATAAATATACACCATCTCATATATGGTCAGGCACATAAGTGATAGATAAATATTTCCAATTATTTTTAGGACACTAGGACCATAGGTGAGTCCTATGCAAATAAAGGGGAAAGTATTTTACTTAATGGTCTACTCATACTGGAGTATTTCAGTCTGAGTTTCAATTTTAAATGTTGGCTCTGTTTAACAAAATTTATATTGAATTTACAAAATGTCAAGCACTAGACATAGTGCTGAGAACATAAAGGTAAACGTAACAGTCCCTGCCCTCATAGACTTATGTAGAGAAAAGACACAAGAACTTACACTTGTTTACTGAAAATGCTATAGTAATTTTGATAACAGAGACAGATACAAGGTAGTTTGGGGGAGGAGAGGAAGGATACCTGCCCACCCTGAGTGGGAAAGAGAATCAAGAAGTGGGCTCCTAGAAGATAGAAGGAGATTTTAACTGAGCTAAAAATAATACTTTGTCCTTGAAAAATTCGATCACAGAAATGAGTGTCAAAGGGCTCTGTTGAAGTGTCTATAAATAAGATTTTTTCAAACATTGATTTTTTTTTTTTTTTTTTTTTTTTTGGTCCACACATTGCTATCCTATTCTAAGGATATATTTAAAGTGTTGACTCCATTCCAAAAAACCTAATTGCAATTTTGGCTTTAGCTATGTGTTTTTGGCACTGTTTCTTCTTTTTAATCTTCATAGTCCAAATTCCTACAATACACAAAATATATGAATATTTATAAACTAGATTAATGACTTTCTTGATAAAGATTATGAATATAGTTCCCAATATAAGCTTAGGCATTTATTCATTCAAAAATATGTATTGAGCCCTAATATGTGTCAGACAACATTACCTCAAAATATAGTGACTTCTAATCCACAAGATGTTTTCTCTTTCCTAGGTAAGATTATTTGATAAATATATAATACTCTGCTTAATAATATGGGCTTTAAAATATCAAATAACTGTATGAAATTACTTATAAAATATTGTACGTACAGAAATTTAAAATCTAGTGCCCTGGATGTCTTACTTTTTATGCAAGAGACTTGGGTTAGAGAGAGAGTAGTAAGAAGAGCCTAGAAATGGGAAAGATAAAGACGTGTTATCACAAAATAATAAAGTTATTTTTAAGAGATGCAGAGACTGTAGTAGGATGTTTGATATTATAGGGAAGCAAGGGAGAACTTCATTTCCAGAACACCATTTTCATCCTGTGATTCTCTCTGAAATATTTAGTGAGGAATTGAATCAACTGAAATGTTGAATGAGCTTGAAAAGATTCGTGACCCTACAATGCTGAAAATAAGGCCTATATTTCTATTACTCAAGGTTCTCTAGGGAAACAGAACCCATAGGATAAGTACAGATATGCAGAAAGACATTTATTATGAGCCATTGGTTCATGCAATTATGGAGGCCGAGAAGTCCCATAACTATTGTATGTAAGCTAGTGGCCCAGGAAAGCTGGTGGTGTGGTTCCAGTCCAAGTCCATAGGCCTTAGAACGAGGGGTGCAAATGGTATAAGTCCAACCCAAAGCCAGAGAACTAGAAGCTCCAATGTCAGGGGGCAGGAGAAAAAGGATGTCCCAACTCCAGAAGAGAGAACAAATTTGCCCCTTTTCTGCCTTTTTGTTCTATTGGAGCCCTCAATGGATTAGATCAGCAGTCCCTAAACTTTTAGGCACCAGGGACTGGTTTTCGTGGAACACAGTTTTTCCATGGAGGGGGATGGGAGGGATTGGGAATGGTTTGGGGATGAAACTGTTCTACCTCAGATCATCAGGCATTAGATTCTCATAGGAGCGTTGAACCTCAACTTTGCATGTTCAGTTCACAATAGGGTTGGTACTCCTATGAGAAACTAAAGCTGCAGCTGATCTGACAGGAGGCGGGGCTCAGGAGGTAATGCTCGCTCACCTCCTGCTGTGTGGCCTGGTTCCTAACAGGCCATAGACTGGTACCAGTTCGAGGCCAGGGGGTTGAGGAACCCTGGATTAGATTACCCCAACCCACATTGATGATGGTGAACTTCTTTACTCAGCCTACTACTGATTCAAATGCTAATTTCTTCTAGACACACCCTCATGACACACTGAGAAATTATGTATTACTGGCTATTAGGGCATCCTTTTGCCCAGTCAAGTTGACACAAAAATCAACGATTACAGTACTTAACAAGAAAAGGCACTTTCAGGAATAAGATAAAACAATAGCGTCATGTATGTTTCCCAGGGACACAGTAACTTTCTGCAAATGCATCAAAACATACTCATAGAAATAAAATCAGCACCAATGACAAGCCAAAGTCTCAGACATAGATTAAGATTATGGTTAGACCAACCAATATTAACTAACCCAATAAAATATACATGGACCAATACAAATCTGATTCCTACCTGAATGCTTACATGAGAATTAATCAGAAGAGGATTAAGTATTTAAAAATGAAGTATTAAACCATAAAAGTGCTAGGAAATAACACAAATGAATTTTTAAAATATAATCTTTATTTGGGAAAATTTTTAAATTTGGCTTTAAAAGCTAAAAGTCATAAATAAATGCACATAACTATATAATAAATTTTAAATGTACTTGTTTTTTCAAATGGCTAAGTATATGAAAAATCATTCCAACTCATTATAAAGCATAAAAAAATTAAAATTAAAAATGAGGTGTCACTACATATCTACCAGAATAGCCCAAGCGAAAAAGCCTGATGATTCTTGTTGTAGATAGAGATCCATTAGAACCCAGTGAGAGTTTAAATCTGTACAGTTACTTTGGAAAACTCTGATATTATCCTATATATTTGATTGAGCACATATCCTCGGACCTAACAATTCCATTTAAAGTATATACCCAACAGTGATGTGTGGAAGAGTGTACAGAAGAAATACATAAGAGTTATTATAGCAGCATTATTTGTAATTAGCTTCAAACTGAATATAACTCAAAATTTCATTAATAGTGTATGTATGACTTTTATAATATTCAAATTACATATCACATAGAATAGATATAAATGCAGTACAACTTCACGCATGGATGAATTTTATAAACACAATACTGAGCAGTAGAAGCCAGACACAAATGAGTGCACAGTATATAATTCATTTATTTAAAGTTCAAAACAGAGGAGCAGCAAGCCATTGTGTTTAGGAGAAGAATAAGAAGGTGAGAGACTTCTGTGGTATTGGTCAAATTCTGTTTCATTATCTGGGTTTTGGTTATACAGATGCATTAACCTTTTTATTATTTTTCAAACTGCACATTTATTATGACTTGTGAATTCTTCTTTATATATGTTGTACTTCCATTGAAATGTCTCAAAAAATTCCTTAAGTGACAGACATTATAGGGTATCATGTATTTAGCCAAATGACTAAGTTTGTGTCTTTCTAAAATTTAAATCTTGGAGCACTAGACCTCAATGAGACTATACTTGGAGACAGAGATTTTAAAGAGGAAATAAAGGTTAAATGAAGTTACAAGTGTGAAGCCCTAATTTAATCTGACTTGTGTCCTTATAAGAAAATGAGGACACACTAGAGATACTCATGCATAGCGGAAAGGCCACATGAAGACACAATGGGAAGGTTTCTCTCTGCAAGCCAAGAAGAAAGGTCTCAGGAGAACTTCACTTGCCAGCACCTTGATTTTGGACTTCCAGCTTTCAGAAGTATGAGGAAATAGGTTTCTGTTGCTTAATCCACCCATTCTGTGATATTTTGTTTTAACAGTGCTAGCAGACTAATATAATGACCAAAGGAAAAAAGTATTAGTGTGACATACTGAGCATGTATATTCCTATTATAGTATATACAATATGGTATATTTATACACACACATATATATAATATTCTTATTTTAGTATATATAATATGGTATATTTATACACACACACACACACACACACACACACACTGACACATTCTGCATCGTCTAAGGTTGTTTTTGGCTGTTATTGCCAGTATATTTAAATTCTTTTAGTATTTTTTTGTATTTTTGTGTTTTTTGGCTATACTCAATTAAACACCTTGAAACCAGTTGTTGACTGTGTTTTGCCCTGTTCCAAGCTGTTAACACACATCACTTGGCTGAATTATGTAAGATCGCTATATAGTACATGCTATTGTCATCCCTATTTTATGGATTAAAAAAGCCAAGATTCAGAGGAATTAGCGAAGTTGCCCAAGTCCCTGTATCTATTGAATGGTGAGGCAGGGATTCAGCCTAGGCAGCCCAATTCCAAAGTCCATGCTGTTGACCACTTGTGTTATGCTGCATATATGAGTATAAACAATGAATGCCATTTTTCACCAGCTATACAGATTGATCAAAAGATACAAAGTCTCAGTTACGCAGGAGGAATAAGTTTTGATGATCTGTTGCACTGCATAGTGACCCCAGTTTATAAATAATATATACACTGCAAATTACTAAAAATAAGTTTTTAATGCTCTTACCACACACAGAAAAAAATGATGGTGAGGTGATGAATATGTTAATTAGCTTAACTGACTATTTCTACACTGTATATACAGACCAAGAAATCACATTGTACTCCATAAATATACATAATTATTGTCCATTTAAAATAAATTGATTAATTTTAAAAACACATAATGTTCAACATAATGCATTTTTGGGCAGGAATATTAATTGCTAGGAGATGTTTAAGGGCAACATAACAATTTATATCATCATCTTTATTATTTTATTGTTTCTATTTCTTTTTTATTGAGAAAGGGTCTTGCCGTGTCACCAGGCTGGAGTGCAGTGGCGTGATCTCAGCTCACTGCAAGCTCCGCCTCCCAGGTTCATGCCATTCTCTTGCCTCAGCCTCCCGAGTAGCTGCGATTACAGGTGGCTGCCACCGCACCTGGCTAATTTTTTGTATTTTAATAGAGACGGGGTTTCACCGTGGTCTCGATCTCCTGACCTCGTGATCCACCCGCCTCAGCTTCCCAAAGTGCTGGGATTACAGGCATGAGCCACCACACCCAGCCTATTATTATTATTTCTTAAGACAGAGTCTCACTCTGTTGCCCAGGCTGAAGTGCAGTGACACAATCACAGCTCACTGCCATCTCAACTTCTTGGGCTCAAGCGATCCTCCCCATCTCAGCCTACCAAGTAGCTGGGACCACAGGTGCATGCCACCATGCCTGGCTAATTTTTTTCTATATTTTGTAGAGACAGGGTCTCACTATATTGCCTAGGCTGTACTTGAATTTACAGGCTTAAGCAAGATCCTCCTGCCTCAGCCTCCCAAAGTGCTGGGATTATAGGGGTGAGCCACTATGCCCGGCAATTAAGTCCTTTTTAAATCACACAGACAAATATAATTACCACAGAGTTATTAATAACAAAAATATGATATAAATATTCATCAAATGATAATTGGTAAGTTAAATTATTATATATCCATCAAAAGAAATGCCTTGCATCTACTAAGCATGATGTGATTGATTTATATTTATTGACAAGAAAGCATATCCATGGCTTATTGTTCCATGTGGTATTTTGTTCATCGTATTTTTTTACAGTAGGTATTGTATCTTTTTAATTCTTTTTCATGACATCACTAAAGATGGTTAAAAAGTACAAAAATTGGGTTTACCTCAGAGGATAATGAGTTCTCCTTTCATTCATTCAATAAATATTTACTGAATTCCACTACATTGCAAACCTTTTGGTTCTGAGGCCACAACACAGGAAAAAAAAGAAAAAATCCCCTCATTGAAACTTTCATTACCAGAGATATTCAAATCGTATCTGAATGACAACTTGGAATAGGTGGTTCTTTATGTAGAATAATCTTATTTTTAGTAATTAACCAAGAAGATCCTTGAGATGCCTTCCATCCCAGGGAGTTTCTGAATTTATATTTTAAGGAAAGACACAATTTCATGCATTAAATGCTCTTTTCCTGCTCTTTGAACTTCCTACGGCAATTTATTTGTCAGGAAAAGACATTGAGCTGTGGTTTTTCTACAGAGTTTCAGCTTTAAAATGTTTTTCTAAAATGATCCAAGCTTCATAATGAATTCAACCACTAAAATGATAGATATGTAACTGGGTATATAAATACATATGTGTATAGGATATTCATATTTTCCCAAATGAGCCACAAGGTGGAAATTGCTAGGTAATAAGAGAAATAAGTCCTGGAACTTGGTATAGATAATTTTGCAATCACTCATCTTCTAGAAGAGCTAAGTAAATCTTAGTTTAGAATTATTATAAATAATAGGGTAGTTGGAATGTCAGGAAGTTAATAGCTGTTCACAAGGTTCTTTGGCATTAATTTATCACTTTAAACTTAGTTCCTATGTCTTTTATCTTTTTTTTTTTCCTTTGTAAAGCTTTGATTTGTTAATTGAGGAATAAGTCTGATTTTCTCTTAATAGATTAAACAATAATGGCCATAATCTTCTGAGTTCCTTAAAATCTTTTAATATTGCCTATAAGAAATGCATTTCAATTAAAATATTGAAACCCTCAATATAGCAGTATTATAATGTTCATTATTCAGTGTTGCTTTGGCTAAGATATAAATATAAAGATGGATCTTTTCTCCTACCTCATTTTTACTCGTTCACTCATCTGTTCAAAAACATTTCGTGAGTGCTTACACATGCCAAGTATTTCTCTGGGCATACAGACATAAACAAAGCAAATGGTTGCATCATGGAGCTTTTGTTCTAATGGGGGAAACACCTAGTGAAAAAATAGAATTATTTTTGACATCTTTGGAAACAAACTACATATAACTTCTGTTGCTTTATTAGCTAGTATGATGTATGCACATTAAATTCATTATTTCACAATTTCTCACAAACTTTGAGATAGCTATTATTGGGATAAGGCAATATTCAGATGTTGGTTATGAGGGGTTAACTGATCCACAACGTAAGAGCAAAACTGGTACTAAATCCTGGTTTGGCGCACACCAAATCTCATACACATTTCCACTATGCCTTTTGTTATAAAAATTAACTGAATAGGTTTACCTGAAATGTTCTTTTAAAATATGCTATTGTTTGACATGTGTGTAATAAAAAAGAAAAACTACCACTCTTTCTTTTCTTTTCTTCTCTTTTTTTTTTTGAGATGTAGTCTCGCTCTGTTGCCAGGCTGGAGTGCAATAGCACAATCTCGGTTCACTGCAACCTCCAAGTCCCTGGTTCAAGAGATTCTTCTGCCCTAGCCTCCCGAGTAGCTGGGATTACAGGCATGCATCACCAAACCCAGCTAAGTTTTGTATTTTTAGTAGAGATGAGGTTTCACCATGTTGGCCAGGATGGCCTCCATCTCCTGACCTCATGATCTGCCTGCCTCGGTCTCCCAAAGTGCTGGGATTACAGGCATGACATTCTTTTTTTTAATATTAAAAACATATATTTATTTTAGAAAGACACAGAGACTAACATTTAAAATAAAATTTACATGCAATTCCATATCCTAGAGTTAGTTACTAATAATAGTTTGGTATACATCCTTCCAGCTACATAGTTATATTAATGTATTATGTAATTATTAGATGTTAATACAGTTTTATACTCTGATTTTTTACTCACAAATATAGACTGTGTTTTCATTTTAATAAATATATGCTCATTCTATCATTTTTGGTAGCAGCATATTATTTCATTTCATTAGAGTCTATTATTTTCCTGTTAAAATACCAAAACATTTACCTAAAATCAATAGCTATTTACTTATTTAGGAAAACTATCCTTGAAGTAGAATTTATTAATTAGAGGATATGAATCTTTTTTATATTATTGAGCAAATTGTGGCTCTGAAAGTTTGCACCTATTTACATACTTATCTGAAGAGTATAAAACTGCCTGCGATAGTTCAGAATTATAGTTTTTTTTTTTTCATTTTGATGTAACTGCAATGGTATCTAATTATTAAAATATTGCATTTATTTATTTCACTCAGCAAATAGCAATTTTGGGTGTCCTTCACTCTAGGTACTGTTGGGTGCTGAGGATACACTGGCAATAAAACAAGATATCACAGTTACTATTGCAATGAGATCAGGGTTCAGAGAGGGTAATAAAATGAGCTATGGGAAAGCAGAATGAGGCCACCTAATTCAGTTACGGGTTGAGGGTATCAGGGAATGATTCTCATAGAAAGTGGAGGTATAAAGGCTAAATAGAAGTCACTCATGCCAAGGCAATTTGGGAATGTTGTCTATAGGTTTTACCAGGAGGAGGGAAATGCATGCATGAAATGCCCGGCAAATGAACCAAAGAAGTTGGTCTGATTGGGTCACAGAACTCTTCTCATAGCATATAGAGTCCTACATAATGTGTCACAGATCTCTTATCATAACACATTTAGTGTTACATAAATGGATTATAGAGTTCTCACCACAGCATACACAATGCTACATAAGGGGTCATGAGCTCTGACCATCACATGTAAAGTGCTACATAATGGACCTTCTGAGATTGAATTTTGCACTGCTCTCTTCCTTCCTCACTGCACTGGCCTTCTTGACCAGGCTGTGTGAGCTCCTGCATTAAGACCTTTGCCTTTGCTCCTCCCTGGACGTGGGATCTTTTTCTCCTAGTTTTTCTCCATTCATGACTTTGTGCAAATTTTACTTTATCTGAAGTATTCCTAAATGACTCAATCCCCTGCTGTGCTCTATCCACACATCTGGATTTATTTCACATTGCATATATATTTGATTATTTATATTTGATTATCTCTCTCCTACCCAACCCAGAATTCATCTTATCAGAGATTCTGTCTTTGTCTTCTGTTTTCCCAGGGCAAAGGGCAGCGCTGGGCACATAGCAGAACCCCATTACAATTTTGTCGAATGAATGATTAGAGCATAAAGAGTAGGACTGCAGAATGGCTATAAACATAGAAATAATAGAAGAGGCTAGTAAAAAACTCTTTAAATAAAAACAGGATAAAATTCTAGTTTGAACAGCCATGAAGTGAAGGATGGTTATGGAGAAAAATAACTCATTGTAAATAATTGGTGACAGAAAGATGTGGTGGGAACGTCAGAGCACAGTCATGAATGAGGCCAGGATTTCTAACCCATTGACAGGAACATTAAGAAATGATGTAGTTGTAAGGAAAAATTGTTTAATTTTTGAAATAATTTCAGACATACATTAGTTACATAGAACTTTCACACAAATTCTCCAAATGTTGACATTCACTACATTTCCTTTTTCTCCTCTCTCTTTCTATACACACACACATGCACACACACATAAACCCCTCTTATTTTCTAAGTATTCGAGATTCAGTTTTTTGTTGTTTTGTGTTTTGGTTTTTTGTTTGTTTGTTTTTTGAGACGGAGTCTCGCTCTGTCGCCCAGGCTGGAGTGCAGTGGCATGATCTTGGCTCACTGCAAGTTCCGCCTCCCGGGTTCACACCATTCTCCTGCCTCAGCCTCCCGTGTAGCTGGGACTACAGGTGCCCATCACCACGCCTGGCTAATTTTTTGTATTTTTAGTAGAGACGGGGTTTCACTGTGTTACCCAGGATGGTCTCGATCTCCTGACCTCGTGATCCACCTGCCTCGGCCTCCCAAAGTGCTGGGATTACAGGCGTAAGCCACCACACCCGGCCTGAGATTGAGCTTTCTACACGATACCCATGACTTCAAATATGGCAATGCCAAGACCAAGGATACACTGTAATACAACCATATTTGATGTATCAAATTTGTAAAGTAACACTGATACTATTTGATTATATAGTCCACAATCCCTATCCATATTTTCCAATTGTCCCGACAATAAGTGTTATCACCACCATCACAGCAAAACCTAGTACAGGAACTAATACTGATTATACATTGCATTTATTTTGCACATTTTTAAATCTCCTTTCATTTGGAATAGTTGCTTTCCTTTGTCTTTCATAATGTTGAATTTTTTGTAGATATCAAACCAGCTAGTTTGTAGAGTGTCTGATGTTACTTCAGGATTAGATTGAGGTCTTAAATTTTGGGCAGAAATAAGAACAATAAAATAAAAAGATAAAAAAGATATTGGTTTGAACATACTATTGGTGAAGTTAACAGTGGCAGTTTTACCTACTGTGAGGTTTCTATGTTTATCTTTATAAAATTAGTAAGTATTTCAGAAGGAAAGTTATCAATGAAGTAAACAAAAAAGAAAAAGAGGGTGGGCAACTGTATTAGAGTTCTCCAGAGCAAACGAATCGAATCTATCATCTATCTATCTATCTATCTATCTATCTATCTATCTATCTATCTATCTATCTATCTATCTTCTATCCATCCACACGTGTATGTATATATAATTTTATAACGAGGAATTGACTCACACAATTATGGCACCGAGAAGTCCCAAGATCTGCACTTGGCAAGCTAGAGACCCAGGAGTGCTGAATATGTGGTTTCGGTCTGAGTTGAAAGATCTGAGAACCAGGAGAACCAATGGTGTAAGTTCCAGCCCAAAGGCCAGGTAAAATAAGTATTCCAACTCAACTTAGACAGGAGGAGTTTCCTCTTACCTGAGAGAAGGTCAGGTTTTTAATTCTAATTAGGCCTTTAATGGATTTTGTGAGGGCCACCACATTAGGGAAGGCAATCTGCTTTATCAGCTTACCCATTAATTACATACAGAAACACCCTCATGGACACACTGTGTCCAAATAGTGTAGGATTGACCAAATCTGGGCACTGTGAGTACAGAAGCTACATTCCAAGGATTGAGGGGAGACCAAGAAAATGAAGACAGTAGGTGTTTACAAACCAATAAAGTGTTTGTTTTTGTTTGTTTTGTTTTTGAGACAGAATCTTGCTCTGTCACCCAGACTGGAGTGCAGTGATGCAATCTTGGCTCACTGCAACCTCCGCCTCCCAGACTCAAGCCATTCTCCTGTCTCAATGTCCAGAGTAGTTAGGACTGAAGGTACATGCCACCACGCCATGCTAAGTTTTGTGTTTCTTTGTGAAGACAGGGTTTTTCTATGTTGCCCAGGCTGGTCTCCAACTCCTGAGCTGAAGTGATACGCCTGTCTCAGCTCTCAAAGTACTGGGATTCCATGCCTGAACCACCACACCCAGCTCCCAAGAAAGTTTGCAGTGAGAGACAGAAGAGAAACAAGCCATTGCCAGAGGAGATGATGAGATGTGGGATCAAGATAATATGAGGTTTGTTTATGTTTATCTATTGTTGTTTTTTTTCACCAATAGAAGAAGGTTTATACATGCTTAAATGCTGACAGCTGTGGCAAGTAAAAATGAAAAGAGGTTGAATAGTTCAGATAAATAGTATAACAGATGTAATGAAGATTCTGACAAATGTAAAAGAGGATGTGATTCACATCAATGAGGGAGGAATTTGCTTTAAGCAGAAGAGTAAACGCATATTTTACATCACCAGAATGGGAAGAGTAAATGTAATATACAAGCAGATTCCTTGGTGTACTTGGCTCTAGGAAACTGAGAAAATTTCTTTTCAGTGGCTTTGGCTTTGTGAACTGAGATTTAAGGTCATATTCCAAAAAAAAAAAAGTTCCCTGTGGCTGTCTAGGATCGCAAGTAGCAGAGCCAGAAACAAATAAAATACCGTATGTAAATAATTATGTACAAGAATATAGTTTTTTTATTTTTTTTATTTTTTGGAGACATGGTCCCACTCTGTCACCCAGGCTGGAGTGCAGTGGCACCATCTCCGCTCACTGCAATCTCCACCTCCCGGGTTCAAGCAATTCTCCTGCCTCAATCTCCTGAGTAGCTGGGACTACAGGCATGTGCCACCAAGCCTGGCTCATTTTTGTATTTTTTAATAGAGGCAAGGTTTCACCATGTTAGCCAGGCTGGGCTTGAACTCCTGACCTGAGGTGATCCACCTGCCTTGGCCTCCCAAAGTGCTGAGATTACAGGCATGAACCACCGCGCCTGGCAGATTATGTGCAAGAATGTTTAATCAACATTGTTATAATAACCGAAATTCTGGGATCATCGTCAATGCTTATATTTTAAGAAGCTTAAGTTATCTCAAGAAATATAAAACTCCTATAATTAAGAGTAAAGTTGATTTGGAGAGACTTCTATGATGCATTGCTGAGAAAATAAAGCTATATAGGCCAATATAATGTGATCTTCATTTTTTAACTGGCAAACAATGACGAAGAACTACATAGTCACAGGCATGTTTGTGTGTGTGTGTGTGTGTGTGTATGCTATATGTTCTATGACACTGGATAAAAAGGCTGTAGAGGAAATGAATACACATGAGACTGTTACCAGTGGTCACTTTGTCGATAGCAGTTAAAGGGGAAAAGCAGAGTCATGAGACAATGGGAGATAAAGGGGAATTATAAAAACTAAGAAGTTCTTTAAGGGAAAAATATATGATAATGACCCATCTATGCTAAATTATTCACATTTATACATATGCTTATAAGAACATCACAAATGTTCAAATTGTGATTATTGCTGTGCACAGTGGCTCATGCCTGTAAAGGAGGCCAAGGTGGGCGGATCATGAGGTCAAGAGATGGAGACCATCCTGGCCAACATGATGAAATACCATCTGTACTAAAAATACAAAAATTAGCTGGGCGTGGTGGCACACGCTTGTAGTCCCAGCTACTCGGGAGGCAGAGATGGCAGTGAGCCGAAATCCTACCACTGCACTCCAGACTGGCGACAGAGTGAGACCCTGTCTAAAAATAAAAATTAAAAAAAAGAAAAAAATGGTGATTATTACTGAGTGCTGAGATATTTGTTGAAGTTTTCTTTGTAACATATACTCAACGTTTTATTTTGTATTAGAGACTTTTTTTTAATATAATGAGAAAAATAACGTATGAACAAATTTCATTGTGGAAATGCAAGTAAATGATTTTTTCCAGTATATGAAGACCACATATTGTTATTACAACATTTCCCAGACTCTTAGGAATTGCAGTACTATTTAGTTAATTGATGAGTTTTCCATTTTCTTGAGACAATTATGCAGTCTGCAAAAATGATAATTTTATTTGTTATTTTCTTCTCTGTTTCTGTTTCTCTCCTGTAATAGAACACACAACACCACTATTACGTGATATGAGGACAGCAGTAATGCTTAGCTTGCCCAGCCTTAATAATCATGCTTTAGGAACACATATGTAAAATGCTTGGCTGTTTGAGGTAAATTTATTTATCATGTTAAAAAAGTAGTTATCATTCTTAGTGCAGGAAGAGTTAACCAGAATTATTGTTGTATTTTACCCATTATCAGATTTTTTTTTAATTTTAGTCTACTAACAGATGAAATATACTAATAGGATTTCAAATATGAAGTAATTGCAGCATTTATAGGATAAAATACATTATTTTGAATAATATTTTTAATGTATTGCTGAATTGCTCTTATTTACATTTGTTTTAGGGCTTATGTGTGAGATTGGTTCATTTTCAACATGACAATATCAGTGCTTGTGATTTACTCTATACAAAGGAAAGCAAAGAGATTGCATAATACTTTTCTAAATTGCCTGATCTCTTAACTAAAACGAATGATGTACTGCTTCATCGTTTTACCCATATGAATGGATTGCTCTGGAGCTGCTGGTAACCTTTGACATTGTTGATTTTTCCTTGACATTTCATTATGTGATACAGATTAATGCTACTGTTTTTATGTTCAAAAGACATCATTTGTTACAACAATAAAGTGAAAGTTATTTTCTGTTAAAAAAATGTTTCTAAGTCATTTAAGTGTTTCCAACTTCACACAGAGTTTAAACGAATGAAAATTTCCTGAGATTCACATAATCGAAATGTATAAGCCATAGGGTGAATAAATAAGTCAACGGCCAAATAGCCGTAGTAAAGAGCAAACAGAGCTAGTGAGGCAAAGACACAAAGTTCAGAAAGAGCATACTTATGATTCTTTTCTCTGTTTACTCAAAAGATTTATTTTTGAAAGCTTACCATATATAATTCTCAGTTATCAGTATAAGCTAAAAGTGCAAGTATAACATTTCTAGGGTTCTCTATGGAAAATAAAAAGATTTAAAATAATTAGACCAGGCATGGTGGCTCACACATGTAATGCCAACACTTTGGGAGGCTGAGGTAAGAGGAGTGCTGGAGCCTGGGAGGTTGAGGCTGCAGTGAGCTGTAATCTTGCCGTTGTACTTCAGTCTGGGTGACAGAGCAAGACCCTGTATCCAATAAAATAAAAGGAAATAAATAATAAAAATAAACAATGGCAACAACAATAACAAAAATTCAAAAAGGCAACCAAACAAAAAAAAACAAAAACCTAAAATAATTTCTAAGAATATAATATTTACTAATATAGTATACAGAAAATTGTACCATAATCTTCATTAAGAATGTGACATTCTATGCTTTTTTTTTTTCAGGTTGAATATCAGCATTGATATAGACTGCAATTGGGACAGTACACTTTAAAAGGTGCATATGATCTATTAAATCTGTGCTACCTGAAGTATCAGTCTCTGCTAATTTGTAATGAAGTTTTCAAATAAAATTGATTTTCTAGTAGGCATTTGCATATACAGTCGGATCCTTCTATGCAAAGGATTCAGATATGTTAAGCAGACACATAGAAAAGTTAGAATTAAAAATTAAAAAAATATATGTATTTTTCTGTTGAAATTGCTATTTAGATCATTTGAAATTTAAATACATGGCTGGGCACGGTGGCTCATGCCTGTTACCTCAGGACTTTGGGAGGCTGAGGCGAGTAGATCACTTGAGATTGGTAGTTAGAGACCAGCCTGGCCAACATGATGAAACCACCTCTCTACTAAAAATACAAAACAGATTAGCCAGGCGTGGTGGTGCACGCCTGTAATCCTAGCTACTCGGGAGGCCGAGGTGGGAGGATTGCTTGAATTGGGGAGGCAGAGGTTTCAGGGAGCTGAGGTCATGCCACTGCACACTCCAGCCTGGGCGACAGAGGGAGACTCCATCAAAAAAAGAAAAAAAAATTAAAAAGAAATTTAAATACATTTAAATTATGTTTCATTAGTTTTTTTCTAATGCCTAAATGGGAATGGTATAGAGGTCTCCAATAGAAGTTGTTGCCTTTTTTAATTTTTTCATTTATTCCTACAGTTGAAACACTAATGTGCCTATGACTCCCAAATATTTATCTGAAATTCTGACTTTTTCCCTGCTTGCTAGACTCACATAACTTGAATGTCTCATAATTGTATCAAATTTAAGAATTACAAAATGCAACTTCACCCCATTAATTATTCTAAAATTATGTATCTCCCAAAAAGTAGCACCAAAAACTTGTATATCAATTTTTATCTCTTGGCCTTCTTCACTTTCTTATGTACTTGACATATCATAAGGTTGCTTTAATTCTACTTTCTAAATATTTCTCAAATATGTTCACATTTCTCCATCTGCACAACCATTCCATTAATCCAAATTACTATCCACTATTACTTGGACGAATAAAATATCACCCTTACTGGACTTTAAGGTTTTGATCTGAACTACCTATGGTCTAGTCCACAAAGAAAATTTAGAGCAATCTTTTAAAAGCATCTACAAAATAGCAAAACTAAGTTGTAACACGTTTCTCTCCTCCTTAAAGCTCTTATCCCAATTATCCCAAATGATATCCCAGTTATAGAGATTTGATTATCCCACATTGTATGCTTGTATTAAAATATCACATGTACCCCATAAGTAATGTATAATAAAGTATACATAAAAATTTAAAAACATATGGTTAGCATCCTAATACACTTTGAATTCCAAACATAGTTTAATCCTACATTGTTCTGCAAGATGTAGCATCCATTTTTCCACCTTCTTTTTATTCCTTACACTAACTTTCCTGGTGACTGAACTCTATTCACCTAACATTGGCCTTTGCATTGTGTCCTAGCCCAGGTCTTTCCCTCAAGGACTTGACTCAGTCACCCCTCTGAATCTTCTGCTAGCTACTCTTTCCCATCCTTCAAGTGCAGCTTAAACCTCATCTCAAAGAAGTCACCCAGGAGTGCTCTCTCAAAAGCATAGTCACACCCTGTTATGTTCTGTTTTCTCTATTACTACAATCACATTTGTTCTTTTCATTTTACTTACCACAATTAGGAATTAGAACTTTATATATTTACTTATTTATCTGTCCTGTATGTTGTTTGTTCAATATAAAGTCCTAGGCCATAAAAATAAAACAAGCTGGGCCAAGAAGATGAAAGTCTTAGTTTTCAAAATGTAGGATAGATTTATCTTTACATATGCAATCTTTAGTCAGTAATTTTATTAGTGAATGACTTAAAAATTGTAAGTATAATTGCAAAAAATTGTATGTAATAGTTGTTAATGCATAAGTAGTTCTCTCAGGAAAAAAAATCTTGTTTCAAAAATATGTACTAGAGATTTTATAGAACATCAAGCAGAAAATAAAATGAGTCCTGGCAATAAAGTAAATTTTTAGTTGCTTAATAGAAAGACAAATTGGTGTTTGAATCATGTAAAATACAATCATAAATATTTCTTTGTGACTGAACTTCATCTTATTTAGTGCTATCCTGTTAGGCTACGTGGTATATGTCTTTTCTCCTATTCAGAAAAAATTAAAATATTCTCTAGTATTTCTTCTCTACTTTTTCTCATCTGTAAAATGAGATGGTTAAGTAAGATTGGCTAAGTAATAAATTACATCTCAAAGCAGAAGTGCAAATAAAATATAACACATTGTAGTTATATTCACTACAAATTCCTTGTTCTCTTTTGCATAGAATGAAGTATTAAGTATTCAAGTATTTTTGTATGGAAAATAATGCATTAAAAAGCCACCAGATCTCAAATGTACGACACCATGAATTTTTACAACGCAAAATTTACAAAGAAGGAAAATTTTTCTTAAATAGTAAATTATTGACAGATAAGAAGTCTTATCATATACACAACCAGTCACTAATCTCCTTCTAAAGATAAACATTACTTTATATATAGTCCTCAATTCATTTTATCTGTTTTGAAATTTATACAATGGAATTATTCAGAATGAGCTCTGCAACTAACTACTTTTTCTTGGTATTATGCTTGTGAGATTTATGTATTTTGTGTATAGCTGTAATACTTAATTTTCATTGCTGTATATTTTATAAATTTATTACAAATTACTTATGTACTCTACCCTGATGCATATGTAGTACACTTCCACATTTTGTCTCTTATGGATAGTTGTGCTATGAACATTCTTATACACCACTTTTTATGTACAGATGTTAGCACTGCTATAGGTTATACATCTAGGGACGAGATTTTTGTGTTAAAGGGTACAAAAATGTTCAACTTTAGAAGATACTGCTATACAGATTTCTAAATCGGATGTATCCGTTTACATTGTGATAATCAGTAAATTAAGATTCCAGTCAATTCATTTGATATTGTAAGTCTGTTAGGCTCATCATTCTGGTGGATATGTAGAAACCATTATGATTTTAATTTGCATTCATGTGTTTCTTGTTTAGTAACAGTTACTGAAAGTTACTAATAACTTTTTATGAGGCTACAGCCATGTGGCTTCCATAAACACATTACAAAATGCTTGTTCCTCTTTTACTTTTTTTTTTTCCTTTTAGTTTTTTTTTTTTCTTGGCTTTTTGGGGTTTTTTTAATTTTGGCTTCTTTTTTTTGGATGTGTGTATTGCAAATAACTTCTCCACCTTATGGCTTACCTTTTTTCTCAATGATATCCTTTGAAAAAGAGTGGGTTCAACCACCTTTAACGTTTAATTGAAGTGTAACATATATGAAGAAAAAAGGACTATCCTAAAATACAGATCAATATATTTTCACAAAAGAACATGCCCATGTAAATGTCACATAGATTAAAAAAAAGAATTTGCCATCACTTTAGAAGCTTTCTTTCTGCTTGCTTCCAGTCACTAACCCTAGAACCTGCTGACCTGCTGTCCTGACTTCTAACAGGATAGATTAGTTTTGTGTGATTATTTGAGAATATCTTAATTTTAATTAAGCTTAATTTATCAGGATTTTTTAAATAGGTAGTGCTTTTGTGCTCTACTTAAGAAATCTCTGCCAACTCCCAGGTTATGAAGATCTTAGCCTTTAATTTCTTCTATCAGGCCTGTTAATTTTACCTTCATATTAAACCCACAATTTATTGGGAGTTGAGTTTTCTGCATCATGTAGGGTAAGGACCAAGATTTATTTTCTTTTTGTATGAATATCTAATTAATTTAGCACCATTTAGTAAGTAGAGCACCCCCTTTCCACTGTGCAATATTCATCTGAAACATAAATCAAATGACCTATGAGTGTACAGTTTCTGGACTCTCCATTCTGTTGAATTAAAAAGTTTATTCATTCTTACATCTCAATGTTTTAATTATAGTAGCTTTATATTAAGTCTTGATACCTTTTAGCATACATTTTCCAGCTTTGTTCTTCTTCAAGATTTTCTTAACTACTCTTGGCTCTTTTCATTTACACACAAATTTTAAAATAACTTTGTTAATTTCCACGAAAATTCTGCTGGAAATATTTATTAAGTTTTTCATGAAGTCATGGATCCCTTTGGGGAGAACTGACATATTGCTATTGTATTGGTGAAGGCTCTCAGAGAAACAGAGCTGATTGGCTATATGGAGAAGTAGCTGTCTGTCTGTCTGTCCTCAGGGAGAAAGAGGAGAAGAATGAGAAGAATTTTAAGGAATTGACTTATGTGATAGCAGAGTCTGGTAAGTCAAAAATCTGAAAGGAAGGCTGGCAGGCTGGAGACCCAGGGAAAAGTTGATGCTGCAGCTTGATTCTCAGGACAGTCTGCTGATAAAATCCATTTTTCTCTTGACAGACAGTTTTTTTCTCTCTTAAGACCTTCAACTGGTTGAATGAGGCTCACTTACATTATAGAGGGTAATGTACTTTACTCAAAGTCTACTGATTTAAATGTCAATCTCACTTACAAAAATACCTTCATAGCAACATGGATACCACTCTTTGGCCAAATATGGGTGTACCATGACCTGACCAACTTAATACATAAAATTAAATATCCTAAGTCCATCCATTGTCAACTTGGCACATCTCCTTAAACCATACACATCTCCTAAACCATACTTAATCTCTAAATAGAGACAATAACAAGATCATAGTTCCATCTAACATGCTACAGCTATCCTGCATGTAACTGAAAACTCATTAACCCTTTCTCTAGAAGTCCATGAATGACATTCACTCTTCTCTGTAATATCCTTTAACTTAGTTACTATGATGTGACATTAACAATACTTAAATAATATGGTAAGGGGATGAAAGAGGGGAGAAAGCAAAGATTTTTACTTAATGCACACACATATATACATGCAAAACAAATATATTCATAACAAAATGAGGAAGAAACACCCATAACAATGAGAGTCCTTGTTTTTGTAACTGGTCATGTGATTGTTACTGATATTTATAATTACTCTCTTCCACTAGCCATCTTGTATTCTGTTTGTTCTCAGAAGCATTCAGCTGGTTGTGATTCTTTACACGTATTTTTTAGTTATCTTTTCATTATCAATTTGTAACATAGTTCTTCTCTAGCCAGAGAAAACATTGAATTATTTGTTAACATTTGAAATTTGTTGAGTCTTGATTTATAGTCTAACGGATATTTGGTTTTAGAAAACATTCCATAGGTACTTGAAAAGAATGTGTTCTGTCACTGTTGGGCATGGTATTTTTACATAACTTTATTAGATAAAGTTTGTTAATTATATTGTTCAGATCTTCTGCATACTTATTTTTGTCTGTTCTATTAGTAATCAAAGAGGTATTACAGAACAGAGATCTCTCATTTTAATTAGAAGTTTGTGCATTTTTCCTTTCTGTATTTTCACATTTCATCATTCTGTTAGTTTTTGGTTTTTATGCGTTGAAACTGTATTATTACCTATATAGGAATTTAAAATTGTTATTACTTTAGGTAAGAATGTTCCTCTTTATCTGTTATTAGAAAGAATGCTCTTCATAAAGTCTACTTTATCTTGTGTACTGTCGCTACATTAGAAATTTTGCTTTTATTAGTTTTATATGGCATATTTTTCCACTCTTATTTTCAATCTTTATGTGTCCTTACAGTTAAAGTAATTTTTCCTGTAAGCAGCATATAGTTAGGTTTAATTTATCCAATATTAGCCAAATCTTTTTTTTTTAATTAGCATTCAATGTAATCACTGATGTATTTGGGTTTGCAACTACATTTTACTCTTTTTTATTTGACTAAAATGTTTTCATTTCTCTTTTCTCTTACTATTTTGTTTTTCTCGATTCATGAAGTTTTTATTATTCTGCTTTTCTCTTCAAATTGTCTGTTAGCTATATATTTATTTTACCACTTTTTGATTGACTATTATCCTACAGATATTAAGACACTGTAACATTAAATCTTAAATCACTCAACTTCCTGTCTTTTCTGTGCTCACTCTATCCATCATGTCTATCTGTTCAACTATCGGAATTTCTGAGTTAGCACAAATTTCCTGTCAATACTTAGAACGAATAAGCTTCTATCAAGTAATTACAGTTTTTCCTTGTGCATTCAATATCATATTTGAGTATTTTTTCATTGCTAAAAATGCAATAAATTCAAATTGATACGTAAGAAGTATTTTAAAATGATGTTTGTATAATAATTCTAACTTTCCCATTGTTAATAGCTTAATATTAATTACCTTTATTATATAGACTAAAAAATAAAATAGAACACTAGACTACTCAAAAGTCATTACATGCTTATCAAAAAACGTGTGAGTGCTGTCGTATGATTAATCCCACACACATAACATTGTCATGCTTAAATGAACCTTCCCATCTTAAGTAAATGATTTCCTTCAATAAAACAATAAAAACATCTAATTTTAACGTGTTTAATTTTTTCAGTTTGCTCGATTTCAATCAAAATCCAATTGATTTTATTTGTTTTCACATAAGTACCCATGTTTATTAATTTTCTAGTGACCCTTTTTAACACATTTACCAAGTTTATTCCAGTTCAACCTATTATCAGCAAAGCACAAGAGTGATCTTTTCAATGAAGTAAGCCGTGTCCCTTCATTTGCCTGCTTTAAGCACTTCAAACATTTCCTACTGACTTTAATGTATCATGCTTTTGGTACAAAGTTATTCACCATGTCTTCAGATACTTTTCACATTGCTGTTTTCTTAGATGGCTCCTCTCTTCCTTCTAGACTCTGCTATCTTACCTTTCTCCTGCCTAACAAATGTAGTTATTTTCTATCCTGTCACTTTCTATTCCACAATCCTAAATTGTTATTCACAGCATTTTACAAAATTTACAAATGTATTGATTTCTAGTTTGCATATTTGATGTGTATCATGCACAGTATTATGAATGCAGGTATTGAATTGTTTTGTTCATACATATATGTATGTATGTATACAACCTAGCATAGCACCAGACACATAGACATAAGCAAATTATTTTTGAGCTCTTTGGAAAAGTGAAGGCTGGAGATTATACTTTTAGAGCCATTGCTGTGATACCTAAAATATTGGGATCAGATGAGCTAGTTTAAAAGATGATATAACATGAAGTAAATACAGAGAGCTGAGACTCACTGTGACCTTATTCTTTGATTAGGGTAGATAAGAGTTAATAAGGCTAAAATTGCATGTATATTTTCTCAAAAATAGTTCATTCTATTTTTATCCTCATAAGTAAATATATAGAAACTGTTATTTGGAAAAACTAAACCATCTACAAAGAATTTGTTGACCATCTTTCAAATGATTGTTTAATTAACTAATGGCCATTATTTTTATTACAATATTTATTTAGTATACCACCTGATGCAATAATGCAATATTTGCTAACTATGTGAGTTAGAATAAAGTTCAGTTACTAAGTAACCGATTAAGAGACCTTAATAATATAGCACTTTTTTGTGCTATAGCACTAATGGCAAAGTCACTAGTCACCCTCTTTTTACCTTTCTGCTTCACTGTCCTCAAGGTCTTCTATGATTTAGGTTGGATACCAGGACTCCAGGGTTACTAAAAGAAAAGGGGGAGAAAAGAAAGTAAAAATACTCATGTTCCAGATAAAGTTTTAAGGAACTTTACTTGAATCCTTACCCAGTAACATTTTACATCTCATTGTTGACTCCTGACTACAACAAATACTGAAAAATGTAATTCTTTAGCTAGGAGTTTGCCACATAAATAAATAAATAAAACAGAAACTCAGGTTCTAGTTAAAAGATGGGTAGAAGGGTAAACTAGACATATGACAGAAAAGTAACAGTATCATGTGTGTAACACCTAATGATTTTGAATGATGTCACTTTATAAGTACTTATATATAAAACTCCATACCTCTGTCAAATAGAAATATTTTCTCGATGGCAAGAGCTAAAAATATGCTGCTTATTAAACAAAATCCAGTAACTATTTTATTTTAAAATTTTGTTACCATTAACTTAGTATTATTTTCAAGTTAGATGTGAATTATAATTGCATTTATAATCTTATATTTGTCGATTATTATATATTTAAAACTGTTTTTTCCCAATGTATTAAATTTATTTTACTCTTACTTTGACCTCATGGGCTTCTGTCTAATGGTGGTGGGGAAGAAATTTACACTTCAAATAATTTCATCATTTAGCAATTTTTAAGAATCCAACAGTTGAAGCTGTTTTAGAAGATCACTGTAATAGGCTCAGGAAAGTGCGTGCATAGAGTAGTTTATCTGGCATACTGTGTACCAAGTAGTACATTTATTTAACTTCTCAGCAGTTCATTGGCATTTTGGTGAAAAGAGGTGAGGGAGGCTATTTAATTAACCTCAAATATTTCATTGGCATAAGAAACTGGATCATCTGCCAGAATCATTAGCAATTTATAAGCTGAGTTCAGCAGCAAATGGTCATAAATTCAATCACATGTAACCTTTCCAGTAAATGACACCAGTCAATTGAAATTTATTATGGGGGAAATCACAGACTTTGACATTCACACTAAATACCTAGAGCATTAAGATTCCACTTGCCAGAACCCTAGATATCACTTTGTAGATTATGTTCAGAATTTTAAAATGCAGAAATGATGAATAAGAACTGAGCAGTTCCTTTGAGCATTATCAAGAAATATGAGAGGTTCAATATTTGATAATACTTCATTTTCTTCAATAGGACAAACTTATACTGTGGAACCTAGAATGGTAACTGTGATTACTGAACGGTAAGTGTCATAAAACATTGGTGAGTACATTTTGGTATAGTGTAGAGTCTGGTGAGGGAGCTTGTTTGGCAAGTTTCCATTAGGTACTCATGATGAATAACCTGAAACAGTAATCAAATTTCATTTTCTGCATCTTTAGTGGTAATGTGAGGTTATACTTAAATAGAGTAGAGTGTAATTGATTTTAGAAACTTGATTAAATTATCAATAGCCTGGTATAAATATAGCCTGAATGATTTTAAATTAAGAATACGTTTGTTTTATAGTCTTGGGAATGTTGGAAAAGTGAAGAAGGAGAATAACCAGAGGATTACATCTATAAGATATTAAGAACATTCAGTATCAGTTATTTGATGCACACACTAATATGATCATTGTGATTTGTTAAATTCAATACACTGCCAAACTGCTTCATCAAGTTTAACTTTTCCAGTAAATGACAGAAGCTAATCATTATTTACTAGGTGAGAACAAAGTGCTTTGACAATCACGATTAAGTGTGTTTTCCAAACATGAGATTTCACTTAGCAGATAGGGCAATCAGTTTTTGTGACACAGTTAGTGAATAAACATTAACAGAATTTTAGGATGACTTTCATGTGCATCATATGGCAAAAATTTAAGGTTGTTTTGGAAGTAAATCTTGCATCATTACATAACACCTGGCATTCCAGTGAAATAGCACAAAAATTGTATATAAATATTGGTCATTATAGAATTTATTCAAACTGATGTTTTAGAGGAACAGTTCAGAGTAAAATTTCATTAGTAATAAAACCAGACAGCCTTATAGCTAAGTTAGATGCACATTTTCAATTAAAAAGACATAATTAATATACAGAAAAATCATTTTAGCTATGAGTTGTATATCTGTACCCATTTTACTTTTTCTTGCTGAAGTTAAAACATGTTTCCAATAGAATAAATATTTGGAAATTTACTTTTTTACTGAAAGGAATTTTGACAGTAAGGATATTTTTATTTAAGTATATTTCATCTTTAAAATATGAAAAAGTAACACTGTCATAAAAACTGCATGAACACATATTTTGGAAATTGACATTATATGCTGACTTTGTTCCACACGAGAAGACAGTAATTCAGTGATTGGTTCCCAGGGTTAACCCAAAGCAATTTATACCATGAAACATGTTA
>NW_012106297.1:1727944-1733385 GCF_000951045.1 Mandrillus leucophaeus | reverse complement strand
GTATTAAATTTATTTTACTCTTACTTTGACCTCATGGGCTTCTGTCTAATGGTGGTGGGGAAGAAATTTACACTTCAAATAATTTCATCATTTAGCAATTTTTAAGAATC
Source organism: Mandrillus leucophaeus (assembly GCF_000951045.1). NCBI lineage: Eukaryota > Metazoa > Chordata > Mammalia > Primates > Cercopithecidae > Mandrillus > Mandrillus leucophaeus. The sequence goes on along the minus strand of NW_012106297.1, from coordinate 1,733,275 downwards.
CAACAGTTGAAGCTGTTTTAGAAGATCACTGTAATAGGCTCAGGAAAGTGCGTGCATAGAGTAGTTTATCTGGCATACTGTGTACCAAGTAGTACATTTATTTAACTTCTCAGCAGTTCATTGGCATTTTGGTGAAAAGAGGTGAGGGAGGCTATTTAATTAACCTCAAATATTTCATTGGCATAAGAAACTGGATCATCTGCCAGAATCATTAGCAATTTATAAGCTGAGTTCAGCAGCAAATGGTCATAAATTCAATCACATGTAACCTTTCCAGTAAATGACACCAGTCAATTGAAATTTATTATGGGGGAAATCACAGACTTTGACATTCACACTAAATACCTAGAGCATTAAGATTCCACTTGCCAGAACCCTAGATATCACTTTGTAGATTATGTTCAGAATTTTAAAATGCAGAAATGATGAATAAGAACTGAGCAGTTCCTTTGAGCATTATCAAGAAATATGAGAGGTTCAATATTTGATAATACTTCATTTTCTTCAATAGGACAAACTTATACTGTGGAACCTAGAATGGTAACTGTGATTACTGAACGGTAAGTGTCATAAAACATTGGTGAGTACATTTTGGTATAGTGTAGAGTCTGGTGAGGGAGCTTGTTTGGCAAGTTTCCATTAGGTACTCATGATGAATAACCTGAAACAGTAATCAAATTTCATTTTCTGCATCTTTAGTGGTAATGTGAGGTTATACTTAAATAGAGTAGAGTGTAATTGATTTTAGAAACTTGATTAAATTATCAATAGCCTGGTATAAATATAGCCTGAATGATTTTAAATTAAGAATACGTTTGTTTTATAGTCTTGGGAATGTTGGAAAAGTGAAGAAGGAGAATAACCAGAGGATTACATCTATAAGATATTAAGAACATTCAGTATCAGTTATTTGATGCACACACTAATATGATCATTGTGATTTGTTAAATTCAATACACTGCCAAACTGCTTCATCAAGTTTAACTTTTCCAGTAAATGACAGAAGCTAATCATTATTTACTAGGTGAGAACAAAGTGCTTTGACAATCACGATTAAGTGTGTTTTCCAAACATGAGATTTCACTTAGCAGATAGGGCAATCAGTTTTTGTGACACAGTTAGTGAATAAACATTAACAGAATTTTAGGATGACTTTCATGTGCATCATATGGCAAAAATTTAAGGTTGTTTTGGAAGTAAATCTTGCATCATTACATAACACCTGGCATTCCAGTGAAATAGCACAAAAATTGTATATAAATATTGGTCATTATAAAATTTATTCAAACTGATGTTTTAGAGGAACAGTTCAGAGTAAAATTTCATTAGTAATAAAACCAGACAGCCTTATAGCTAAGTTAGATGCACATTTTCAATTAAAAAGACATAATTAATATACAGAAAAATCATTTTAGCTATGAGTTGTATATCTGTACCCATTTTACTTTTTCTTGCTGAAGTTAAAACATGTTTCCAATAGAATAAATATTTGGAAATTTACTTTTTTACTGAAAGGAATTTTGACAGTAAGGATATTTTTATTTAAGTGTATTTCATCTTTAAAATATGAAAAAGTAACACTGTCATAAAAACTGCATGAACACATATTTTGGAAATTGACATTATATGCTGACTTTGTTCCACACGAGAAGACAGTAATTCAGTGATTGGTTCCCAGGGTTAACCCAAAGCAATTTATACCATGAAACATGTTATACACCCAAGCGCCCAAACTTAGTGACATAAAACGATGTTCTTTTTATTTTCTTATAATTTTTTTGGTCAGTCAAATTTTGTGTTTGTGTGTCTTGTCCAACACATTTGATCTATACTGGGCTCTTTTATGCATCTATAGACTCAGCTGGCAGTTTGACTGGCAGATCTAGTTTAAGGTGATATTCTATAATTGCCATACTCATATCTGACACATGTCACCACTGGCTATCAGATGGGTTCATCACTTCTTCTCCATAATGGCACTTCATCTTGCAAAATGCTAGTTTATACTTATTTATATGGATATAAGGTTCAAAGTCCAACAAGAGAGTAAACCCCAGTATGCAAACACTTTGCAAGTATCTGTCTGCGTTATATTCGATAAAGTTCCATTGGCCAAGCAAGTCACATTGAAGAGCATAACAAGCAGGTAGGGAAAGATTTTGGTTTTTAAAGATGTTCTCTACCTAACAATTCATTCTTTATTATTTGCCTTTAAGATACATAGGCACTAAGGAAAAACATTGACAATCTTCTATTTTTTTCTTCATACTCACATAAAAAAGAAAAGCAATATACTGAAAATTCAGTTTTTGATCACTTTTTCAGAGTTAAATATTTAGCAATCAAACAATTTATTAGAAGCTTGTCTCAGGTAAAAATAGGATATTTAGTGTAAATATGATTCTCTTTACAGTCCTTGATACATCTTTTCACCATTTTCAACTGAAATATATATGTAAACATAGGGGCTAGGGACCACAACCAACTGCAGAGAATCTTCATTTAATCATAAGATTGAGTTAAATAAAAAAAAAAAAATCGAATTTTGTGAGCAACACATAATATATATTCAGGATTAGAATAAAACTAGCTGCATGAAAAAAAGTTTAGAAGAACCTCTATTCATCCACCAATGTCTTCTCCTTGTGCACAAACCAGGGTTCATGCAATCCTGGAAACTAAATGGCATACCCTTGCCTGAGTGCTACTATTCCTGAGCGCTACTAGGCCAAGGATTTGGCCTAGGTCCTGCCGCTCGTGGCACAGAAAGCCAATCAATGAGACAAAGAGTACTGGCAAGGAAGAAGGCTTTAATTGGGTGCTGAAGTCAAGGAGAAAGGGCGATAAAATCTCAAATCTGTTGTTTCATTAGTCTAAAATTAGGGGTTTGTACAGCAGGAGAAAAATCTAAGTATGTGTGAGAAAACAGGAATTAGAGAAGGATAAGGAAGAGGAGTTGATCGACAGGCACAGGTGATCAGTTAGGCAATCATGAGGGGTGAGGGATCCAGCATCTCATTGACCAGATGTGGCGATCTGGTGAGTTTCAGTTCCTTGATACTGTCTGGGAAGCCTGATAGTTGGTTCCTGGGAAAGCAACTTGGATAAGACAAATGTAAGTCTCTCAAGTTTTAAGACTGTGAAGGTCAATTTTTTTTGTTTATTCAAAATAAACCATAAACATGAGTTCTATGCGGCAAAGGGGCTGGCTTCACTACCTTTGAGGTCATAAAGTAACCTTTTATTTGCCTTCTCCTCAGCTTTACCTCTTGTTTTGACAATTGTTTAAGAAATACAAACCTCAGGGAAAATAAGGAAAAAAGGAAGTAAGATGAGTGAGAATGAAAAAGCATTCCACACTGCCAGAGAAGAAAGAAAACTCAGCCTGCAATAGATTTATTTATATAAATAAATTTTCATTTATCTAGATGATAATTTTTGTCCAGATTTCTTATTGGTACAGAACATCTTCTAGAGATGTCCTTTATAAAACTTTGACTTAAACAATTAAATAGTCATAACAGCTATTGGGCTAAAAAATGTTGCTTGGCCATCACCCAAATAAAAATAGGGGCAATGAATTCTTTCTTATAGTAAACGCCAGGGCTGGGCAGTTACCAACTCATTTGAGATTGAGTCAACTGTCAACAACTTGGCTTATGATGAAGAAATCATCACAAACTAATCCATCAAGTACACTATACAAATGTCTTCCAGATGAATCTCTCTAACACGCAACTATGACAGCTTGATGGCCTTTAGTGGTATTTAATTGCCAAGCTCCTAAAACTGATTTCCAATGTTCTCCATGATCTGGCTATGTCCATCCTCTCTAGCCTGAGATTTTACTAAGCCATCCATCAAACTTCACTTTCCAAGAATGTCTGTTGATGATTCTTGCCTCTCTGTGTTTCTTGCCTCTATTCTTTTGTTCATATTTCTCTCCATCTTGAAATTACCTGGTGCCTTCCTACATTCTCTCTCTCTCTTTTCACTTCTTTAAATTCAAATTTAATTTTACTGAATTCAATTCACACAACTCAGTATGTCACTTCTTTACCAGGGGATTGTCCTTGAACTCTGTGATCTGGGTTAGGAATGTCTTCTCTTGACTGTCATAATAACTTTTATCTGTCACTATTCTAGATTGTTCTTACCACAGTGTTTTATAATTGTCTGTTATGCAGTATTTCCAACATATCCCTCCCTATCTCTGCCTCCACTGGAATGGAAACTTTCTAATGTTAAGACTCAGTCAATGTATCTTTATATCTCCAGAAATAATGCTATGATGAATGCATAGGAAACAATGTATAAACCTTAAGCAAATGAGTAGAGAAGAGCTGTGACTAAGAGTAAAAGGAGATGGACAAGCTGGAGAGTGTGTAAATAGCCAAAGTCTGTGGAAAGCAATTTGAAAATATGTATTATGAATATTTAAATATTTATACTTTTTGAGTCAGTAATTCTACTTCCAAGATTCTAAGTAGTCAAGAAATATGAATAGATGTTATACAAATATGGATATAAAACCTATAACATAGCTATTTTAAAATGCAAACCACTTTTGATAACCCAAATGTCCACTAACAGAAAAACTCTAACTCAATCTTGGTATGTACATGTGATTAAGCATGGAAATTACATTTTTAAAAGAATATTTAAGGATGAGAAAATGCTCTTAACACAATAGCAATTCCATTTATGCATTTTTAATTCCTTTATTATATTTCCAGAAGTGTGGCCTATATAATGTTGATTTATTATCTTTATTACTCTGAATGTTAACTTCATCAGCATAAGTTTGAACATTGTTCTCTTTTCATTGATTTTTTTCTATTATATGGTGATTCATGTCAATCTTTAAAATCAGGCATTTCTTTAACTCAGGAAAGCTTATGTCTGTTTTATCTTTGATTATGACTTTTCTTACATTTGTTCTAATATTATTTTTAGAAATATGAACTTACATTGGAATTTTCTCTTATAAAAATAGCCATTATCTTATTTGGATATTTTCTGTTCATTGGCTATTTTTCTCTGACTTCTGGATTCAATTAACACATTAGAATTGAAATCAAGATTCAGATTTTGTTACAGAGTCACTTCTGTATGTTGTTATTTCTGTTAAAAACCACATGTACAATTGCATTTTAGTTTCCTTTTATATTTTTTACTTCATTCAGTTTTCTTATCCCCTTCCACATTTATGGATACCTTTCTATTTCAGTCATTATAATATAATTTTGTTCATGTGTTTAATAGAGCCCATATTTTATTGAATTTTACTGAAAAAAAAGTGCTTTCCAAAATTTGTCTTGTATTTTATAA
>NW_012106297.1:1722490-1723509 GCF_000951045.1 Mandrillus leucophaeus | reverse complement strand
GGCATCTAAATCCATGCCCAGCTTCTGACAGCAGATCTGTCCCCGGCAGGTGAAGGATGAATCCATGATGTCATCTGCCACCAGGAAGAAAGCTTACAGCAGTTCCACACACCAGCCCACAGTCAGGGCCCGTTGGAGACTATCAGCATCCTGTTTTCTTGGCTCCATCAGTTCCCCCAAATACTACTAGCACCGTCGACCCTGGGGGATACTTGCCTCCAGTGCATTGTACTCCAGGACCTCCTTGAGCTGGGCAATAGCATCTTCTGTCCCTGGGTGCCCCATCTTTCCTTAGTCAGCACCCTAACAATCTGGGAGAAGTGCTGAACAAAATTCTGCTTTTCTTGGGCATAAACATCTGATTTCTGATGTCCATTCATTCTGAGGGAGGAGCAAAGGGCTCTGTTCCTGGATGCGGGTCTGCAAGACCCTTTAATAGATTTCCAGGATGTTTCATAGTACAGAGTCCTGTACAATGAAGTTGTTAATGGGACATGAGAAGACCTGTGATGTGGGAGGGTTGGCGGTGGGAGATGAGGGTCAGCATTTATAAAGAATCGCTATGGACCCTACGCATTGTCATGGTGGTTGAAGAATACAATAACATAATTAACTTTTTATGGGAACGCTTTCCCAATTCTGAATCATGTGACTATAACTTTCCTAAACTTATACCTTGTAGTTAAACATTTTTGTATTTACATAACTATTTTCTTAAATAGATTATGGAGACTTAACCAGGCAGCCTAATTTTTCAAATATTCAAAATGGAAGTCAGAACATTTCTTTAAATAATTATCATTCCTAAATGTATTTTTACAATATTAGAAACTTTGATCAATTAAAATGTAGTATGTATTAAAGCAGTGAAGGAAAAATGCCCCTTGTAGTCACCTCTAAAGCTTTCTACATATAATTAACTGTGTAACTCGGTGTCCAAAAGCAAAGTATATTAGCCAGAATATTGAGCATTTCATGATTGAAATTCTGAACAATGCCTAGATAGAGCAGAAAATAGT
>NW_012106297.1:1712345-1717253 GCF_000951045.1 Mandrillus leucophaeus | reverse complement strand
CATGTGCATAACGTGCAGGTTTGTTACATATGTATACTTGTGCCATGTTGGTGTGCTGCACCCATCAACTCGTCATTTACATAGACTTTTTCTATTGCTTACTGTAATGAAGCTTTTAACAAGTCTTATTTTCTCCCGGTCTTGGACAAAAATAGATAATATGCTGCACACATACAAATAAAATGTTGTTGCATCTTTCTTGTTGACATCTCACTGTCCACCTGGTTGAGCAAAATCTTGACAAAATTTTCTTCCTCTTAGATTTTAAATATTAGGTTTAGTTGACTTTCAAACCATAAGTACAATTTTTAGTATTAGTAGCTGTTGTTTAGCTAGTGTTACCCCTATTGGATTGAGAAAAAATGTTCTTCTTTTACAGGTTGCTGTGCCTCCTATGCAGGTAATTTAATCTAGATTATTATAAGCTGTTTATAATGCTTCTCACTCAGCAACATTAACTCTCAGAGTATCCTGATCCTATATCCTTTCTTACAAACCCATTCATATTGCATACTTTATATCACGGAATACACTGTAATATAACTAGTACATTTTGACCCCAAATATATGTGTCAGTAACATAAAAGTAAGAGTGCAATGGCAACGGCCACTTTATATACCATGCGTTGTGAATTGTAGGGATGGATTCTCAATCTCTGTCCTTCTACAGATGCATATTTGCTTATCCCCTAAAATTATGGTATGCATGCCCCTTTTTTTTCCACAATAATTTATTTATTGAGTGCCTCCTCTTGCCTCCCTTGCAGTCTCTAGGTCACTTTTTTCCGCTTGTAGATTTTGTGCACAAGCCCCAGAAAGATGCTGGGGGCAGGGTCGCTGAATACTGTTCAGTGAGTCCTATAATGTAACTGTAAGTGTCTTCTTCATATTGCAAGAAAACAGCTGGCAGATCCAGCTCCTCATATAGTGCCTTCACCCAGGCCATCTTCTCGGCTTCCTTCTGCCTGAATTTTCCTTCAGGATCTGGTATTGTTCCGGAATGGCCTGTTGCAGACACTGAACCACCAACCAACCGCATTTTTGGTACTAGATGTCACTGTCAACTTCACCCGTAACACTGGGGTCCCCAAAGAGGTCAAGGTAATCATCCTGAACCTGAAAGAACTCTTCCATCCCCAGCAGGATCTTCTTGGCATTGCTGTGCTCCTTCTTGCCATCAATTCCTGCCATGTACATGGCTGCAGCTACAGGAAGGTAGAAGGAGTAGAAAGCTGTCTTGTACTTGACAATAGATTTGTGTCTCTTTTCAGTGAATCTGCCAAGATCCACATTGCCCTGGGGAGCTGGGATGGGGTCCAGGGTCTGCCTAATCTCAGTCTGATAGGAACTCTGCAGAAAGAGCTCTGTCAGGTTCAGGTAATAGGGCTGCTCCTGGCAATAGATCTTCAGCAGGTGGTAGATACATGCTTCCAGAAGGATAGCATCATTGACGGCATCTAAATCCATGCCCAGCTTCTGACAGCAGATCTGTCCCCGGCAGGTGAAGGATGAATCCATGATGTCATCTGCCACCAGGAAGAAAGCTTGCAGCAGTTCCACACACGAGCCCACAGTCAGGGCCCGTTGGAGACTATCAGCATCCTGTTTCCTTGGCTCCATTAGTTCCCCCAAATGCTACTAGCACCGTCAAACCTGGGGGATACTTGCCTCCAATGCATTGCACTCCAGGACCTCCTTGAGCTGGGCAATAGCATCTTCTGTCTCTGGGAGCCCCATCTTTCCTCAGTCAGCACCCTAACAATCTGGGAGAAGTACCGAACAAAATCCTGCTTTTCTTGGGCATAAATATCTGATTTCTGGTGTCCATTCATTCTGAGGGAAGAGCAAAGGGCTCTGTTCCTGGATGCGGGTCTGCAAGACCCTTTAAAAGATTTCCAGGATGTTTCATAGTACAGAATCCTGTACAATGAAGTTGTTAATGGGACATGAGAAGACCTGTGATGTGGGAGGGTTGGCGGTGGGAGATGAGGGTCAGCATTTATAAAGAATCGCTATGGACCCTATGCATTGTCATGGTGGTGGAAGAATACAAGAACATAATTAACTTTTAATGGGAATGCTTTCCCAATACTGAATCATGCGACTGTAACTTTCCTAAATTTATACCTTGTAGTTAAACATTTCTGTATTTACATAACTATTTTCTTAAATAGATTATGGAGACTTAACCAGGCAACCTAATTTTTCAAATATTCAAAATGGAAGTCAGAATATTTCTTTAAATAATTATCATTCCTAAATGTATTTTTACAATATTAGAAACTTTGATCAATTAAAATGTAGTATGTATTAAAACAGTGAAGGAAAAATGCCCCTCGTAGTCACCTCTAAAGCTTTCTACATATAATTAACTGCGTAACTCGGTGTCCAAAAGCAAAGTATATTAGCCAGAATATTGAGCATTTCATGATTGAAATTCTGAACAATGCCTAGATAGAGCAGAAAATAGTGATTCTAAACTCAGTCCTTGCTCTGAATGCCCTTGTTTTAAAGATTTAAGTCCCTAAAATGATACAAATTTCATTTTGGATATTTAATTTCTTCTTTCTTAAGTAATAAAATATACATAAGTAATGTGGCAGAGGTGATGATGAATGACTTAAAATAGATAATTCTCTGGAGAATAAGGATGGTTTATAATATTAATGTTATGAGCAGTGAAGACAGAAAAAAGGTGAGAAACTTAGTCTTGTGACTTCCTATGATATTTATTGATATAAATGCCATAGCTGTTCTTGGAGCTTCAAAATGATTTTGATGATTGGTTGCCAATCATAGATTAAGAACTATATTTCATACTGACGGTTACTCAGTTGAGCTGTATACACAGCTTTTAAATTTAGATTCCTTTGCTATAGCCAGTAACAGAATATCTAGGCTTAAAGTATAGATATATCTTGTTTTATCCCAAATGACAAGGTACTTTTCTCCCTTTAGTGGCTGTAACCTCAGTGCCTAGAACAATCCACAACAATTATGAAAAGTAATTGTTGAATAAATCAGCAAAATTTAGGAACAATGTTTTTATGTATCACATCTTTCATTTATTAGAATGCCCAAACATGCAGTAACCACCTCAATTGTTATATACGATTGTTGCACATCATGCTATTTTCTTTGTAAATCCTATTTTTAAATGGTACTTCTTGAAGTTCTTTATTGACTTACTACTTCTCTTTTTCTAAAGTTAGATATCCTCCCATATTTTTCTACTTTATAGGGACAGAGCATTAGTGACTCACCAACTAATTGATAATTCAATCACTTTGAAAATTTCATTTCATAAGCATTAGCAAGAATCATGGCTGCAGATTACGGTTATAAAATCTGTGGCCAAAAGTTATGCTAAGTGGTGTTGTATGTTTAAGAAATAACCTGAAGGTGGTCTTTGCCCAGGGCAGATAGCAGCACCCAAGCATCTGCCATTCACCAGCCACCACTGCTGGAATAGTTCCTTAGGGTAGATGTATGCACAAACAACAGTAGCAGATAAACGAAAACTGAATAACATGCACACACACCTACACATACATGTATGGAAAACAGGAGTGGGAAAGTAGAGTATAAACTTTTCAGTTTTTAGTCAAGAAGTCAAATTTTTGGTGAATCGTAATAATATTAAAACATAAAATTGCATGCGTTAATACTGCTGTGTATATTTTTGAATGGTGTTTTAGATCTGTGTCTCACAAAACTCTGTATGATAGTTATCTCAATCTTCAGATAAGGAAATTAAGAAATAGAGAGGAAAGTTGATTTTTTTAAGATTACAAGGCTTGAGAGAAGAAGATTCAGGACAGGAAACCAGGTATTCAGTTTTTCATGAGCTTTTATCCACTGATGCTTCTGTTTGCCAAAAGTGTCAGACACATATGTATGAATTTAAAAATGCATTATATTTCAGAGTTTAATATAAGTAATTTTGAAATACATGTAATAGTTATATGTGATTCTTGTTTATTCCACAATTATAAGAAATGGGAATACATAATGAACTGATTCACTTTTTTTTAAAGCTGATGTGCAAAATATAAGTATTAGAATGAATCTCTCACAAGAAGTTTCTTTCTTCTTTTCTGAGACAGGGTCTCACTCTGTCATTCAGGCTGGAATGCAGTAGTGTGATCATAACTCACTCAGCCTCAAACTCCTGGGCTGAAGCAATTCTCCCACCTTAGCCTCCCAAGTAACTGGGACCACAGATATGTGCCACCATGCCTGGCTGATTAAAAAAAATAATTAGAGATGGGGTCTTGCTATGTTGCCCAGGCTGATATCAAATTCCTGGCCTCAAGCAGCCTCCCAAAGTAATGGGTTTGCAGCCATGCACAAACACACCCACCCTGGAGGCTTCTTAAAGAAAGATTATTCATAATCCAGAATGACAGTTGCATTCCAATTTTAGGTAATCTGTGTCAAGTTAATTTAGGTTATTTAAAATTTCTCTGATTGAGAAGTAATTTGTACTAGAAGCTTTTAAAGTAGACTGCAAAGAACACTATTCCTCAAAATAGAGGAACAGTTTATATTATTTGTTCATTTTCTTTCTTACTGGCATGAATATTTGAAATCAGTTTGTAACAAGCAACAAGCAATATGTCTGAGTTTTCTTTATTTGCTGCTTCCTATCTAGACACTTCATAGCCCCATGCAAAGAAAACATACATTCAGTTAAACCACATACAGCATGCATCAATAAATCCATGCTGAAATTATCTTAGAGATGAGACCATATGATATCTTCACAGAAAATACAAAATAAATTATTGTTTCAATCTCGGGTTTGAAATACAAGGACTGACTGCCAGACTTTTTTGGAATTTTATTTATTTTTATTTTATAAATTTATTATTATTATACTTTAACTTCTAGGGTACATGTGCACAA
>NW_012106297.1:1708321-1709269 GCF_000951045.1 Mandrillus leucophaeus | reverse complement strand
AGGAGTGGGAAAGTAGAGTATAAACTTTTCAGTTTTTAGTCAAGAAGTCAAATTTTTGGTGAATCATAATACTATTAAAACATAAAATTGCATGCGTTAATACTGCTGTGTATATTTTTGAATGGTGTTTTAGATCTGTGTCTCACAAAACTCTGTATGAGAGTTATCTCAATCTTCAGATAAGGAAATTAAGAAATAGAGAGGAAAAGTGATTTTTTTAAGATTACAAGGCTAGAGAGAAGAAGATTCAGGATAGGAAACCAGGTATTCAGTTTTTCATGAGCTTTTATCCACTGATGCTTCTGTTTGCCAAAAGTGTCAGACACATATGTTATGAATTTAAAAATGCATTTTATTTCAGAGTTTAATATAAGTAATTTTGAAATACATGTAATAGTTATATGTGATTCTTATTTATTCCACAATTATAAGAAATGGGAATACATAATGAACTGATTCACTTTTTTTTAAGCTGATGTGCAAAATATAAGTATTAGAATGAATCTCTCACAAGAAGTTTCTTTCTTTTTTTTCTGAGACAGGGTCTCACTCTGTCATTCAGGCTGGAATGCAGTGGTGTGATCATAGCTCACTCAGCCTCAAACTCTTGGGCTGAAGCAATTCTCCCACCTTAGCCTCCCACAGGTATGTGCCACCATGCCTGGCTGATTAAGAAAAATAATTAGAGATGGGGTCTTGCTATGTTGCCCAGGCTGATATCAAATTCCTGGCCTCAAGCAGCCTCCCAAAGTAATGGGTTTGCAGGCATGCACAAACACACCCACCCTGGAGGCTTCTTACAGAAAGATTATTCATAGTCCAGAATGACAGTTGCATTCCAATTTTAGGTAAACTGTGTCAAGTTAATTTAGGTTATTTAAAATTTCTCTGATTGAGAAGTAATTTGTACTAGAAGCTTTTAAAGTAGACTGCAAAGAACACTATTCC
>NW_012106297.1:1707962-1708271 GCF_000951045.1 Mandrillus leucophaeus | reverse complement strand
CAATTGTGAATGGGAGTTCACTCATGATTTGGCTCGCTGTTTGTCTGTTATTGGCTTAGAGGAACGCTTGTGATTTTTGCACATTGATTTTGTATCCTGAGACTTTGCTGAAGTTGCTTATCAGCTTAAGGAGATTTTGGGCTGAGATAATGGGGTTTTCTAAATATACAATCATTTCATCTGCAAACAGGGAGAATTTGACTTCATCTTTTCCTAACCGAATACCCTTTATTTCTTTCTCCTGCCCGATTGCCCTGGCCAGAACTTCCAACACTATGTTGAATAGGAGTGGTGAGAGAGGGCATCCCT
>NW_012106297.1:1673728-1707912 GCF_000951045.1 Mandrillus leucophaeus | reverse complement strand
TGGAAACTGAAGAACCTGCTCCTGAATGACTACTGGGTACATAATGAAATGAAGGCAGAAATAAAGATGTTCTTTGAAACCAAAGAGAACAAAGACATAACCTACCAGAATCTCTGGAACACATTTAAAGCAGTGTGTAGAGGGAAATTTCTAGCACCAAAATGCTTAAAACTTACAGGTATTGTTCCAAAATGTTACTTTGTTTAGCTATATAATATATAGATTAGCCAGCAGTAGGCACATAAGTACAGTATGGGCACTGTATGCACATTACTGAGAAAATGTTTTTCTGTGCATTTTCACCCTGCAGTGTTATGGAGTAATTAACATTATTCTTTCTTAACATAAAGGTAGAATCCAGGAAGTTTCTTCCTATTTCTAGCACTGATTTAATTTGCTGATTTAATTTGGAGAGCATAAGGACAATGAGTTCATGGTGAAAAATGTTTATGAGTGTGTATGAATATGTGTGTGTGTGTGTGTGTGTGTGTGTGTGTTGGTAGAAAAATACTGGGGAAAAGTACTGGATTAAAAATTTCTTGACTGTTGCGGAGGTCACTGTATTGCCAGGTCCCTGGATGTGGTGTGAAGACTGTTCTCTACAAAACTCTAGGAGGCCTGATTTTCATCAGATTCACAGCCAGCGTGGCCCTATGCTGTATACCTGTATTAGGTAGCCATGTTTATTGCCCAAAATATCTCTGAGCCATAGGCAGTAACCTGGCTTTCTTTTCTGTAAAAATTATGTTAATGAAATTTGACTACCTTATTTAGAAGTTTGTGTTAAATCAAGTTTAATCTAAAGTTGCTTTGTTACATATTTTAAGTTCAGCCTAAAAGTTTCTCTATACATAGTGAACTATAACCTAAATGGAGGTGTAAACAGACTGTAACCTATTCTTGTGCCAGTCACCAAGTTTTGGCCAATCAAAGGGGAACAACTGTTCAAACCATGCTCAAATAAGGCAAACATTAAGATATAAACAATCTGGCTGTTTTTCTAAATCATGCCTTTTTTTTTTTTTTAATTACTTTTGTGAGACAAGACCTCACTCTGTCACGGAGGCTGGAGTGCAGTGGTGCAATCTCAGCTCACTGAAACCTCCGCCTCAGCCTCCAGAGTAGGTGAGATTATAGACAAGCACCACCATGTCTGGCTAATTCTTGTATTTTTAGTAGAGACAGGGGTATCACCATATTGGCCAGGCTGGTCTTCAACTCCTGACCTCAGGTGATCCACCCGCCTTGGCCCCCCAGAGTGCTGGGATTACAGGTGTGAGCCACCACACCTACCCATGTCCATTTTCTGTAGGCCGCTTTCCTTTTTCTGTCTATAAATCTTCCACCACGTGCCTGTACTGGAGTCTCTGAGCCTACACTGACACAAGAGGCTGCCCAATTCATGAATTTTTCTTCGCTTAATTAAACACTGTAAAATTAATTTGCCTAAAGTTTTTCTTTTAACAGTATAAAGATGGAATTAAATTTAAAATAGACCAAACTGTTTTGCAACAAACCTTAAGTGAATGTCAACCTTTCACTGAGATCAACAACACAAAGGTGAGGTAAGACTTTTAGCATGAAGAAATGAACCAAGAAAACCTGACAATAAAAACAATAAACCACTGTCAAAAACAAAACAAAACAGTAGAGCACCTAAAAAAGCAGGGAGGGGAAGAGAAAAGAAAAAATAATAGGGAATGATATGTATGGCAAATATTGTATTATAAGCATATATTAGTACATATCCTTTGTGAGTAAAGATTAAAATCTGGCCTATGCTAATACAGGCCCATCTGAGAATGACTTCACAGCAGGAAGGAAACCTAAGTAAGATAGAAAAGATATACTTAAATATGAAGGTAAATGTCCCAAAGAAAAGAAATACAATTTTATGAGGTCATAGAATATAGGAATCTGTCTTAATCTGAGTGTCTAGAAAGTTCTGGATAGCCACTGAGCTGAGATTTGTCTGGTGAGTAGGGATTAACTGGGCAAAGAGGGGTGATGACATTGGAGGTCATTTCAGAGAGAGGTAATCCGCATTCAGAGCTGTGATGGGAAAAAACATGGCCTGTCTGAGGAAGTGGAGAGAGACCCATGTGACGGATGCTCAGAGAACCAGTTATTGAAAGAAGCCAGAACAATGGGCAGAACTACATGTGAACAAGTGGTTCTGATGAAATTGTTTGTTCTGTAACTTAAAAGCAATAGGGCAATCATAAAGAGTTTTAAATTGGGTAAAGTTTGACAGTGGTTTCGGGATGGGGTGTTTTTTAAATGGTTAGTTCCTCATTTTGAAAAGATGGCTATGAATACAGTAGAGAGAGCTGCTCTGGCAAGGAAGGTATTTGGGGAAGGCAAAGGTGGCTGCTCCCTTGATTGCAATTTGTACAGGGATTACTAATTCTACATTAGTACTGTTAGAAGTCAAGAGATATTAAGATGGTAATAAAGAAAAGATTTGGCATTGGATCGCTATGCAAGAGTTGATAGGAAGACAAGATTTCTGGCTTGTGCATCTAGATGCCATTCCCTAGGAATGAAATACAGGAAAATGACCAGGTTTGAGATAAGAAAGGATGAGATGGATATTAGGAGAACAGTTTGGGACCTGCTGAAAGTAAGGATCTTTTTAAAATATCCAAATGGAAATGTCTATATGAGTATGAACTCAAAAAAAGATTTTGAAAACTACAAAAATTTGCCAGTTATTGGTATGTAGAGGGTAGTGAATCACCGGTTTGAATGCAATTACCTATAGAGAGGAAGAGCAGAAAGGAGAAATTAGTCTGAAACTAAATCCCACAGAACCCTAGCTTTTAATGGCTAGCTAATGGGTGGGGAAGGGTGAACCAATGGTGCCTGAGGGATAGCCAGACAGCTTGAAAACTAGAAGCCAAGTGAAGTGAGAGTCTCAATAGGGAGGGTGTGGTGAATAGTGTCACACAGTGCTCAGGAGCCCTTTATGATGAGGATTGAGACATATTCCTTGGCCTCTAACCCAGTTCAAAACGTTTCCTCCGACTGGTGGAGGAAGATTGTATCAGTTAAAATATGGCATGCCACCTGGAACTGGACAATACAGAGTTAAAGAGATACATGGATTATTGGTTTCCTTAGAAAAATCGTAAGGGATAATGTGTCTGGGCCAGGCGCGGTGGATCATGCCTGTAATCCCAGCACTTTGGGAGGCCAAGGTGGGCAGATCACGAGGTCAGAGATCGAGACTATCCTGGCTAACATGGTGAAACCTCGTTTCTACTAAAAAACAGAAAAAATTAGCCAGGCGTGGTGGTGGGCACCTGTAGTCCCAGCTACTCAGGAGGCTGAGGTGGGAGAATGGCATGAACCCGGGAGGAGAAGCTTGCAGTGAGCCGAGATCGTGCCACTGCACTCCAGTCTGGATGACAGAGCGAGACTCCATCTCAAAAAACAACGACGACAACAACAAAACAAAAACAAAAAAAATAGTGTCTGACGTTTTACCATTTTCGGGAGTTCACTTAAGAAAACTTAGTAGCTACAGTAGGCACACAAATTCATATGTCTGGCATTACATCAAGCATTTACATTTTCATTAAGATGTAAAATCATTAGGAGAGGTATTAACTTATTATTAATAAAAATGGTTGATTAGTAATCAGAAGCATTTTCATGAAAATGACAACAGATGCATATTCAATTTCAAGACAGACAAAATATGCCAAAGCAAATCAGTTTGGGTGAATTGTTCCCTCATCAATTACTGTTTTAAGGCAGAGTTATATATTTATTGTCTCAGAAACAGAATAAAATGATAAAATTTAAAGGTGAACTGTAAGAGAAATAGGAAAGTAAGTGGGTAGATTATAGGTTTTTCCTAGTAAAAACCTTCTCTTTTATAAGTTAAATGAAGACTGGAATTGTTCCTGGGATACAGGGACTTAGCATCTCTGCATCAGTGTTTGTGAATGATAAAATATCCTGTTATTATAAGAGCAAATAGGAAACAATCTTGTATATACTATATCAATATCATCTTTATATTATTAATTTATCACATGAAAAATATACCCCATTCATTCTAGTAAATATAGGAATTTTAATAAGAGAGCATATTGTAATAATGTAGAAAATAAAATGATACCCAATTTCAGAAACTTGCTTACATATCTTTGATGGGTATTGAGATCAGAATGTAAAATAACTATGCCAGAAGTTTTTTCTTGTTTATGAACTAAAGTTGTTTGGATAACCAAGTAAAAATGTGTCATTGAATTACATACTATGTTTATACAAGACACACAGATGAAATAAAATATATCATAACACATGAGGCAAGAAACTTAAAGATGAATGATATTATTGCTTTTCCCATAGTCAAAGAGAGAAACACATAAAATGTTAAATTTTTCACAAGGGGGTTCTCCATGAGCTCTCCCCTGTTCCTAACCTGACTTATTATTTTCAGATCTTACCTCCTTTCCAGTTTGATATTTTCTTCTAATATTCTAACTTTCACTCACCTTTTGGAAAAAACTCTCCCATCTCAACTCTGTATCACATGTTCTCCTCCTGGAATATACTCCTGAAATCTGGAACCGCTGGAGAATAGTAGAAGGTTTTAACAGTACCATTAACAATTTGTGGTACTTAATGTCCACATCTTAAGTCCCACAAAATATTCCAGGGCAGCACTCTATTGCTGTCTCCCCTAGCATGATTTCAGACATTTTCACCCTCACACTCTCCTGATTTCCCTGATTGGACTCTGAATCTTTCCGTCTACTATGGGTTCACACACACATTTACACGTGCACGTGCAAACACACACATCAGTTGCTTAAACTGAATTTGTTGAGTTTTTCCATCTCTCTTCTACAAAGACCATACTTTCTCAATGAAAAACATTAACTTTCAGAAGTAGTCCAATCCAAAGCCATATAAGGTGATAAAGAAATTGTTTTCTGACTATCATATATTTCAAAGAATCTAAGCAATAGATAAAGTGTTTCACATTTGTATATAAGTAAGTCCAGATTCTTCAATCCTGGCTCTTAAATGAGGCACTTCAGAGTACACATTGCTGAGACATAGGGGCTACTACCCAGGCTACATATGCGATTATTTCTAATAATACTGTATACAAGGTTCTGATTCTTAATCAGGGGCCCACTTCACATTCAGGCTGTGAAGAGAGGGGAAGTTCTGTTGCAGTTTATACATGTCTGCACACATAAGTGAACATGAGCCTTCACATTCTCCAACATTTTGAAATGGTTTTCTAGGCTGTATAGGGCAAATTATATTTGATAGAATTCCCTTTCTGTCACCACATAATTTGTTGATACTTTACACATCTCCAGGGTTGATTCATTCTTTATTTAGTCATTAATCGATTATCTCAAATTGTTATTTTGTTCACTTAAAATTTGGCTACTATTCATAGGTTGTTTATTTATAAATGAGTGAATTGGAGTAGAGTATCTTCAAGCTCTCTTTTTATTTTCTTTCTATATGATTTGTGCAGATTGATTTATACACTCACCTACTTCAGTTCTCATTACACAGGTTTGGGATCTGCATTTTTAAATATCCTTCTCTTATCTCCTAACAGTACTAATGCTCCCCATTCCATTCCAGCAAACCGAGCCCTATGAATTCCCAAGTATTTTTTCTCTATTCAGAGAATTTCAATTCTCACTGGAAGAAGACAGTTGAATAGCTGATAACAGCAGCAAGGGTATATTTCTAGTGCTTTCTGATCATTTCCTGTAAAACAAAAATGAGAAATTGTCATGTTCTGATAGTGTTCAGTGATTTTGAAACAATTTTGCTTAGGCAGATACAAGACTCACTGCATAAAAATCACCAAAGATGACTTTTAAAATACAACTTCTCAGTATCTCAGTAGGTCTGGAGTGTGGTCCAAGAATCTATATTTTTTAAAGCTGTTCCAAGCAATTCTGATACAAAGCCAAATTTGAGAACCTCTGCTATGCTCTGTTTGCTTCAGTTTGCCATCTAGCAGATTGCAGTGTTCTAAACTGCTTCATAATTTAATATACGTATATGCACATGAATTCCAAAGTTTGTCACTCACTATCAATGTAATCTTGGCCAAGCAATTTAACATCTGAGTGCTTTAGTTTCTTCACTAATAGATATTTTTAAGCATAAAATGAATTATATGTATCTAAAATGCTTAGAGTAATGCCTGAGATAGAAAGATGTTAGTATTTTCATTTTTATTATTAATCATTTATTTTTTAGTCATCAAACATTTACAAAGAATTTATAAAATTCCAGGCATAGCTTTTCACACCTGGGGAATAGTAAACAGAGATCATTCCCCTTTGCTGCTATCCCTAGAAGTGTAGTAGGAAACACAGATTTATAAGTAAATAATTAAAATTGATGTGTTTGTATCAAAGACCTAAACATAAGAGCTAAAACTATAAATCATTTTGAAGAAAAATAGGGGAAAAGTCATGACATTGGAGTTAGCATTTTTTTAAATATAATACTAAAAACATGGCTAACAAAAGAAAAAATAGATAATTGGGCTACTTCAAAAACTTTTGTGCATCAAAAGAGACTATTAATATAGATAAAAAGCGCCTATGGAATGGGAGTACATTTTGCAAAGCATTTATTTGATAAGGGATTAAATCCAAAATATAAAAAGAACTCCTAAAATTCAACCATAATGACAATTACATAAACCTGATTAAAATATAGGTAAAAGACTTGACTAGGCATTTCTCACAAGGTATGCAGATAACCTATAAGCACATGAAAATATGCCTAACATACTAATCATTAGAGAAATGCAAACCAAAATCAGATATCAGAATGAGATGTTATGTCACACCCATTAGACTGGCTATTATTTAAAAAACCCCAAAAAACAGAAAACAACAAATGTTGACTAAGATGCAGAGAAAATGCTTTCTTGATGTCCAGAGTCATTTTAATCTGCATATTTCTGGTTCATAATTAATTGTCAAAATTATGATATGTAATTTTAAAGGACTACTATCAAGGGAAGAATCTTATGTTAGAAATTTGTATATTTTCAATAACTTCCAAAATGCCCATGACTGATCATAGTACAATAGCTTTCAAGTAAGTCTACACAGTGTTGACTGTGTTAGCTTCCACTAATAGAATTTGTCCTGCCTACTGCCAAGTGGCATCTGGACCCCAATATATGACCAAATGGGTCTCTAGAGCTACAATTATAGAAAAAAAGGTCTGCAGACATAAAACTTAGGGTGAGACTGGATGGGAAAAGAGTTACAAACTTGGTTTTAGTTTACTCTGAACAGGTGATTTTGGCTGTAAAACTTACTAAAAGGGAGAAATGTAAAAACAATGAGATAACATTGTATACCCATAAGAATTGCTATTATCAAAAAAGGAAAAGAGGCCGGGCGCAGTGGCTCACGCCTGTAATCCCAGCACTTTGGGAGGCCGAGACGGGCGGACCATGAGGTCAGGAGATCGAGACCATCCTGGCTAACCCGGTGAAACCCCGTCTCTACTAAAAAATACAAAAAATTAGCCGGGCGCGGTGGCGGGCGCCTGTAGTCCCAGCTACTCGGGAGGCTGAGGCAGGAGAATGGCGTAAACCCGGGAGGCTGAGCTTGCAGTGAGCTGAGATCCGGCCAGTGCACTCCAGCCTGGGCAACAGAGTGAGACTCCGTCTAAAAAAAAGAAAAAAAAAAAAAAAAAAGGAAAAGAATAGTGGGAAATAACAGATAGTAGTAAGTGTGATAATTTATTTTACGTGTCAAATTGGCCAGGTCATAGTACACAACCACTTGGTCAAACATTATTCTAGTTGTTTTTGTGAAGGTATGTTTTAGATGCTCAAAGGCTATTATCAGCAGACTTTGAATAAAGCAGAGTATCTTCCACAATATGAGTTGGCCTCACTCAATCAGATGAAAACTACAATAGAAAAGGGCTGAACTCTCCAGAGGAAGAGGAAATTCTGTCTTTGAAGTGAAACTACAGCATTAACTCTTCCCCGGCTCTTCATCCTTTCAGCCTACTATCTTGCAGATTTTGAACTTGCTAACTTCCACTATTGTATGAAACAATTTTTTAAAATCTCTCTTTCTCTCTCTCTCTCTCTCTCTGTTTATTTATTTATTAATATACACATGTATGTGTACGTGTGTATGTATATATTTATGTGTGTATATTCTTTTTTAAAAAATAATTGAGTTTTGTGTGTGTTGAATATCTGTGTGTATATATAAATACATATATACACATGTATATATACAAATACATATATACATGTATATATACACACATACTTTCTGTCAGTTCTGACACACATACATTCTATCAGTTCTGTTTCTCTGGAGAATCCTGCCTAATACCATGAGAACACGAAGAAATTAGAATCCTTGTGCGTTGCTTGTGGGATGCAAACTGGGAAGCCACTGTAGAAAATGATAAAGCAATTCCTCGTAAAATTAAACATAAAATTACCATATTAATCATATATCCACCAATTCAATTTCTGGTTATATACCAAAAAGAAGTGGTAGCAGGGACTCAAACAGATATTTGTATACCTATGCTTACAGCAGCATTATTACTGTAACCAAAAAGTAGGAGCAATCAAGATGTTCACCAACAGAAGAATGGACAAACAAAATGTGGTATATACGTACACTAAAATATTATCCAACCTTAAATAAAGAGGAAATTCTGACATACACTATAACATAGATGAAACTTGGAGACATTATTCTAAGTGAAATAAGAAAACTCTGAAAGAAAAAAAATAAACACTGCATGATTCCACTTATATAAAGTACTTAGCAGAGTCAAATTCATAGAAGTAAAAAGTACGGTGATAATTGCCAGGAGATAGGGGAGGGAAGTAACAGGATTGTAGGGTGAAATGGTATTTCTGGTTCTAGATCCTTGAGGAATCGCCACACTGCCTTCCACAATGGTTGAACTAATTTACACTTCCAACACTGTAAAAGCATTCCTATGTCTTCACATCCTCTCCAGCATCTGTTGTTTCCTGACTTTTTAATGATTGCCATTCTAACTGGTGTGAGATGATATCTCTTGTAAATTTTTTGAAGTTCTTTGAAGATTCTGGATATTAGCCCTTTGTCAGGTGGACAGATTGTAAAAATTTTCTCCCTTTCTGTAGGTTGCCTGTGTACTCTGATGATAGTTTCTTTTGCTGTGCAGAAGTTCGTTGGTTTAATTAGATCCCATTTGTCAATTTTGGCTTTTATTGTACCATTGCTTTTGGTGTTTTAGTCACGAAGTCTTTGCCCATGCCTGTGTCCTGAACGGTACTGTCTAGGTTTTCTTCTAAGGTTTTTATGGTTTTAGGTCTTACTTTTAAGTCTTTAATCAATCTTGAGTTAATTTTTGTATAAAGCATAAGGAAGGGATCCAGTTTCAGTTTTCTGCATATAGCTAGCCAGTTTTCCCAACACCATTTATTCAATAGGGAATCATACCCCACTGCTTGTTTTTGTCAGGTTTCTAAAAGATCAGATGGTTGCAGACGTGTGGCATTATTTCTGAGGCTCTTTTTGGTTCCATTGGTCTTTGTATCTGTTTTGGTACCAGTACCACGCTGTTTTGGTTACTGTGGCCTTATAGTGTAGTTTGAAATCAGGTAGTATGATGCCTCCAGCTTTATTCTTTTTGCTTAGGATTGTCTTGGCTATATGGGCTCTTTTTTGGTTCCATATGAAATTTAAAATAGTTTCATATTCCTGTATATTTATTTTAGTGGTTTTAAAAAATTATGATACTGTACATTGTCTCAAACCACGTTTTAAAAGTAAGCAAAGTAAAAGCAATAAATGAATGAATGAACGGATGAACAACAACAATGAAAAAGGAGGCGATTAGAGGTATGAGAACTGGGTTGGTTGGCTTTGCATTTTAAAGGTATACTAGTTGTTTAATATCTCTAGGAATTGACTAACCCTTGGAGAGACTTCCCTATAGGGTTGGCAAGGCCCCAGATATTAAAGCATCAGAATACAGAAAATAAAATATATGATTAAGATAGTCATATATCATGGAAACAAATTAAAACAAAAATTTCAGTAACAAGATAGTTAAGCATATCACATCTAGCACTGTAAAAAGAGAAGCTCTTTTAGATTAGAGATGACATTACTAAGTTCTTTCTGCCAGGTAATGAGGTCAAACTGAAATTGCAATTAATTTAGTTGGGACTTGAAATTTAAGAAGGAGAGAGAGCAAATATAAATTATCCTATAAATAAAGCTAGTTTTGAAGACAAAAAGAATGCTAGGGTAGGATCTAGAGGGGGAAGTTTCTCTTTTTTTTCAGAAGAAAGATTTGGATATCCTTAGACTAAATCAAAAGTCAGTATAAAGGGAGAACTGTGAGATAGAGGACAGTGTGTATAATAATCTCTGGAGCGAAGTGCTGAGTGAAGAGGATCTGAATCGCAGGTGGAGAGATTAGATTTGGGTAAAAGAAACAATCGTTTCCTTGGGTGCAGATGTACTTGAGCATACGCCTATGTGAATGTAGATGAAATCATTAACTTCTGACAGCCTCTACTATATTTGTGCAGTAGATGAAAGGGAATGTAATGACAATTTAAAAGTTGAGGGGAATATGAATTCCTTAAAGTGGCAGGGGAAAAAAGTGTTGGTAATTGTCCAAATAACATTGAAAAATATAAATTTGTAGTCACCCCAGTGTTCATGATTCTGTCTTTTTTTTTTTTTTTTGGCAATTCACAGCAGTTGATGTAAACTATTCTGAGGGTGAATTGCTAACTACATTTATAGTTTGCTATTTCATGAATGTGGAAATATGGACACGTATGTTAGGAAAGGAAAGCCAGCTAGGGCAGAGATAATGATAAATCTAGGTGGAAAGAGGTCAAAACACAAAGTACTTCGAAAGGTAAGAGACATAGGAAGATTAATGAAGTATAAAAGCTAGCAAAAATACTCAAAACAAAATATTGAAGTTTAGACACCCCAAGGCAATAAATTCCAACTTGTATAAAAGTAACTCCATCTTTGCAGTTGTACAGGCCAACCCTTGAAGTCACCCTTGTCTTCTCTATTTCTAACATAGATCCATCCAATCTCTCAGTAATCTTTCAAATACATTTAGATCCCAACTACTCAGCACCATCTCTTCTGGATAAATTACACTTTCTGCATCCACCTTGCCTTCCCAGAGTCTATCCTCAACCTGTAACCCAGTGTAAGAATTTTTAAAAAGTAAATTCATGTCCCTCCTCTGTTCAAAACCCTGTATATATTCTCATTTCACTCTGAGTGAATCTTTACAATAGCCTCTCTGACTTCACCTTCTACAATGCTGCTTCTTGCTTAATTTGTTTTATCCTTGTTGCTATTCCTCAAACTCAGCAGGCATACTTTCTGATTTGAACTGGCTATTCCTTTGCCTTCAAATAATCTGACAAACTTCTTCACTTATTTCAAGTTTGGGTCCAAATCATGCTTTGTGACCACTCTTTTTCCATAAACTATGTCATTCACCTTTTCTCCTTCAGCTGCTCTTTTTTTTTTCTTTTCATTAATGGCATTTTTTTTTACCTCTAACATATATAATTTACTTCATTATTAAAGTATTGCTCATCATCTGCTGCCTCTCAGTAGTGTGTAGGCTCCTAGAGAGAGGAATATTTGTTCACAAATCTATCCCAACCATCCAGAATGGTGAATGCCACAGAGTTGTGTTAAATAAAAGCTCTTTCAGTAAATGATTTGGAAAAGTTGAAGTAAAGAAACAATGACAATAGGCACCTGGTTATTTTCCTACAAAAAATGAATAGTTCAAAAGAGATTTCAGCGTAGATGAATTTTGAGGTATGTTTGGACACCTTCATACTAGACACGGGAGAGGTAGGTGCTTAAGAGATGCCAGCATTGAGCAAATAATAGATTGTTACATACAGATCAAATGAAATGGCAGTCAAGCCATAACAGGTTGAATGAAGATATTCTGTGCCTTGTTTACCTTATGCCTCATTTAGGTGCTGCTGTTCTGTGAATGTGTTCCCCAAAGTTCATGTGTTGAATATTTAATGCCCAATGCAGAAGTGTTTGGAGGTGGGGCCTAATAAGAGGTGATTAAGTCATGAGGGTTATGCTCTCATGAATGGATTAATGTCATTATTGTGGGAGTAGGTTCATGATCACAAGAGTGGGTTGTTACAAAAACAATTTCAACTATCTCTTGCTGTCACACTCTCTTGCCTTTCTGTCGTCTGCTGTGGGATAATGTGACACAAGGTCCCTAACCAGATGCTGGTGCCATGCTCTTGAACTTCCTAGACTCCAGAACCATGAGCCAAATAATTTTTTCTTGTTCATAAGTTATCCAGTCTCAGAATTCTCTTATAGCAACACAAAAGAGACAACAGATAGATGGTTTGCCCATACATCACTGAGTTACTCTTTTACACGTATTTCATATGGTAGAATATTTTGCTTTATTTCATTTTCTGCAAGATATTTGGGATAACCTTTGTCATCTCAAAGACAAGCTAACATAGACAGGGTTTTAGAAGAAAGGAAACAAAAGTCAGAAAATCTTGGGTGTAAAATAATTTCTGGATTAATCATATTGTCTAGTTCTTTTATTTTTCTTAAATAATAATAATAATAATATGATTCCAGCTGGAGTAAAAATTCAGAACAATCCAGAATAAAAGAACAACTTTCTGATTCTGCTACAAAGAAATGAACTACACATTACAAAACGATTGCTTTCACATTATCCAGGGCAACATTATCCCATCACAAGTCTGTGTTATTCAATTCTTTTGTACTCTTTTAATAACAAAACCTGCGAGTTTGTAAAGTTACGTAAAGAATATATCACTATGATTTCAGGCAATGTGGTATTACAACTTACAAGAAATGCCTGGGAGCATCCCACTTGCACCTCTTCAGAGACAGCTTATTTTCTATCTTGAAGACTATAAAATAAAAAATGAACATAACAAATGTTTCAGTTAGTTCCCTAGACATAGTATAAAGCAAGGGTAATACATAACCATAAGATAAAATGTGGCAATCTCTTTCTTAAAGTGTTCATATTTAGCAATATCTTTGAAGTTTCATTCATTAGGCAAACAGGGAATCTAGGACTATGATTTCTCCTGAAAATAATTTTTATTTAAGCACATAATGTAGAAATCTACATTGTTATGTGCTTTTATATCCTGTTATGTAGAGGGCAACTGCAAAATATCTCATTGCATTAAGCTGCAGACCATTAACTAAAATCATAAGAACCTACCCACTCTTTTTTATCAGAATGTAATAAAGGCATATATTCTCCCACAAGTTTTGGTTGTTCTCCAAATATTTCCTCTCTAATATATAGTGTTTTAATTTGCATTTCCCTAGTGGCATATGATGTCGACTATCTTTTCCTATGCTTGTTTTCTATCTATATATCTTCTTTAGTGAGGTCTTTCTATCGATCTTTTGCCCATTTTTAATTGGGTAATTTGTATCCCAGATGTTTAGCTTTAAGAGGTCTTTGTATATTTTGGATGCAAGTCATTTATCAAATACATGTTTTGCAAATATTTTCTAGCAGTCTGTGGCTTGTCTTTTCATTTTCTTAACAGTTTGTTTCACAGAGCTCAAGTTTTTAATTTTAATAAAATCCAACTTCTCAGACTGTAGTTTCTGTGTTTCCTACTTTGCTGCTAGTGGCAAACTTTTGGACTTTTAAAAAAACTAATTTGGGTTCTCTTTTTCTGAGTGAGCTAAATTTATTGATCCTGCTTCATTATCACATTTCTTGCTGAGTGACTATCTGTTTGTTTGCACCCATTTTTTTCCTTAATGTATCTTCTAATATCCCCCAAGCCACTCCTTTTTCAATCCTTTCTATTTGCTATATAGGTTACAATTTTATGAAATTCTTTAGGGTTCATCTTTGAATGGATAGATGGATTATAAGTTTTGCTATTTCTTGCCAAAATCTGTTTAAGATTGGCTGTATAATGTAATTAGATATATTGAATAGTATTTTTCAGATTTTTTGTAAAGATAAGCTGCCTCTGATTAATATCTTCTCTCATTTTCATGCATATTTAGAAATATATAATTTTTTAGTTGTGTTTTTGTGATATTGCAGATAAAAGCCATTGCTGTTTCTCATGTAGAGCTCCGCCTGTTAGAATCTTTTTAAGCTTAATGGTAGCCACCCAAGCATTGAAATGAATTTCTACTAGCAGCACAGTTAAGGAGGCCTCAATTTTCCAGCCCTAAGAGTTAATATAAAGCTCCCATTCTTATTCTGTGAATGAGAAAAACTAACATGTTTGTGAAATTCAACAACATGAATATTATGACTCATCTTTCTCCTCTCCTGAGCTAGTCACCATTCATAAGTTTAATGGAACATAATATTCAAGGCATGTCTATATTTATATCTATATTAGATATACTATCTATTTATATATTGTCTATTTATAAGTTGATGGTAAAGATTTAGGTAAATATAGGTACAGAAGGCACGTTTCATGCCTAGCATACCAAATTCATTTTAGTTGTGTCTGAAATGCACATTAATTCATGGCACAATATTTCACATTTTCCTTTTCTAATGATCCTACTTGAATCATTTGAAAATTCAGGAGATCAAAAAAATTCCTTCATTATTGGTTCAAAAATAATGACAAAAAAGGACTATGGGATGTGTAGATATGCGATTGAGTTGATGAGAAATAACCTTAAGGAAATGTCTTTTAAAAGTACATACCTTAATTTAAAATTATTGCATTGCTAAAAATACTAATAGTCATCTGAGACATTAGCAAGTCACGATCGTTTTGCTGGTGGGGAGTCTCGCCTTGATGTTAATGGATGCTGACTGATATGCTGGTGGTTGCTAAAGGTTGGAGTAGCTGTGGCAATGTCTTAAAATAAAACAACAATAACGTTTGCTGCATTGATTAAAATCCTTTCACAAAAAAATTTCTCTGTAACATGCAATGCTGTTTGATATAATTTTATCCACAGTAGATCTTAAATCAAAATTAGAGCTGACTCTTTCAAACCCTACTGCTGCTTTATGAACTAAGTTTATGTAATATTCTAAATCTTTGGTTGCCATTTAAAGCATGTGTACACCATCTTTGCCAGAAGTAGATCCCATTTCAAGAAACCACTTCCTTTCCACATACATAAAAAGCAATTTCTTATTCATTATTTTGTCATGAGATTGCAGCAATTCAGTTGCATCTTCAGGATCCACTTCTATTTCTAGTCCTCTTGCTATTTCCTTCATCTCTGCGGTGATTTCTTCCACTGAAGCCTTGAACCCTTCAAAGTCAACCATGATGGTGGAATCAATTTCTTCCAAATTCCTGTTAATTTTGATATTTTGGCCCATTCTCATGAATCACAAATGTTCTTTATAGCATCTAGGATGGTGAACCCTTTCCAGGAGATTTTCAATTTACTTTACCCATATCCATCCAAGGAATCAATATCTATGTTAGCTATAGCTTTCTGAAATATATTTCTTAAATAATAAGACTTGAAACTCAAAATTACTCCTTGATCTATGAGCTGCAGAATGGATGTTGTGTTACCAGGCATACAAACAATGTTGCTTGTACATCTCCATCAGAGCCCTTGGGTGACTAAGTGCATTGTAAATGAGCAGTAATATTTTGTAAGAAATCTTTTTTCCTCAGTGGTAGGTCTCAAGAGTGGGCTTAAACTCTTCAGTAAGCCATGCTGTAAATAGATGTGCTGTCATACAAGGTTTGCTGTCCCATTTATACAGCAGAGGCAGAGTAGAGTTAGTATAATTCTAAAGAGCCCTAGGCTTTTTAGAATGGTAAATGAGCACTGACTTCAACTTAAAGTCACCAGCTGCATTAGCCCCTAACAATAGTGGCAGCCTGTCCTTTGAAGCTTTAAAAGTGGGTATTGACTTCTCTCTGGCTATTAAAGTCCTAGTTGGCATCCATCTAAGGCTGGATGAAAAGCTGTGGTTTAGTGTAATCACCTTCATCATTTATCTTATATCATCTAGGTAACTTGTTGCAGCTTCTACATTGGCACTTGCCGCAGCTTCTACCTTGGAACTTGCTGCTTCATCTTGTATTTTTGTGTTAGAGAGACGGCTTATTTCCTTAAACCTTGCACACTAACTCCTGCAAGCTTCGAACTTTTCTTCTGAAGCTTCCTCATCTCTTTCAGGCTTCATGGAGTTGAAGACCGATAGGGTCTTGCTCTGGATTAAGCTTTGACTTAGAGAATGTTTTGACTGCTTTTATCTTCCATTCAGACCATTAAAATTCTTTTCTTATCAGCAATAAGGCTATTTTGCCTTCTTATTACTCGTGTTCACTGGCATAGCATTTTTCGTTTCCTTCAAAAATTTTTTCTTTGCATTCACAACTTGGCTATTTTAAGAGGCCTAGATTTAGCTTGTTTCAGATTTCAACATGACTTCCTCAGTAAGCTTAAGTATTTCTAGCTTTTAGTTCAAAGTAAGAGAAGTTTAACTCTTCCTTTCACTTAAACACTTAGAGACCATTGTAGAGTTATTAACTGGCTTAAAGTCAATATTATTCTGTCTCAGAAAATTGGGATAGAGACCCATTGTAGAGTGATTACAATGAGATCATTGTAGAGTTATTAACTGGCCTAAATTCAATATTATTGTGTCTCAGAAAATTAGGATACCTAAGAAGAGGAAGAGAGACAGGACAACGGCCAGTGTGTGGAGCAATCAGAACACACACATTTGTTGGTTACATTTTCTGTTTTACATGGGCATGGTTTTGGCACCCTGAATCAATTACAATAGCATTAGGTTGGTACAAACATAATTGCAGCTTTGCCATTAAAAGTAATGACAAAAACCGCAATTACATTTGCATCAACCAAATAGCATTGAAGATCGCTGATCACAGATCACCATAATAGATATAATAATTTTAAAGAGTTTGAAATAGTGTAAAAATTACCAAATGTAACACAGAGACATGAAATGAGCACATGCTTTTGGAAAAAATGGCAATGATAAACTTATTGTGCACAGAATTGCCACAAACTTTTAATTAAAAAAAAAATACACACACACACACAATTTTTAAAGTGCAATGAAAGGAAGCACAGTAAAATGAGGTATGTCTGTATACACATTTAAATAAGCACTAACACTTTCCATCATTCAACAAATGATGTTTAATGATAGTAGTATATGTTTAGTCGTGTGTATTTTTTATTCTTCTTATAAATGAAGGTGGAAATACATTGAATATGATTTAAAAGTAGGTGCTATGAGTGTTGTTTTTTGGTGTCTTATAACTTCTAATTACAACTGTGGAACATAAAATCATATTAACTATTTTATATTTTTAAAAAAATAAGTGCCATGAAGGTTCAAGAAATGGAAGGAGACACTTTCATTTCTTTCCTTTGGAGTGCATTGTCTTTTATGTTTCTTGTAAAGGTACAACTTTCATGTAAATTTCAGTGAACATATTCTTTGATTTGTATCTTAAAACCATCTCTCCAAATCAAAAATGACCTTTGAAAAATTGTCTTTTGATATGTTTTTTCCCAAGTTGCTTCAATACAGAATTCTAGAATTACACATTGAACATTTACTTAATATTTGTCATTTTTATTCCTTTATTCTATATCACATATGTTTCTGAATTATGCTCTGAACAAAAGAAAGTTGGTAAATAAGAAAGAATTTAAAATTTGATCAAATAACAAATTGCGTGTCTTCATGTCCAATAAAAAATAATTTTTAAGAGCCTGTTATGATGAAGTCAGTGTGCAAAACACTAGCACCAAACATGTGAAGATTGAATGCCTAATAATTAAAGGTATGACTAGTACAATATAGATGTAATTCAAAGGTATTTAGTAAGTACAATGTGGAAATTATGATGCTAAGGAAGACTGAGATATGAAAAATTCATAGCCAACTGGGGATTCTTTTTCATGAAAGAGCTATCATTTGAACTAAGCACTAATTATAGACAAATTTTGACAGTAGAAAAAAGGGGAAAAGATTCCAAAGAGTTCAAAAACTGATCCCCCATGTATCTATAGGTTTCCCGAAGATAGTTCTGTAGCATTTTGATTATCACAGGGAAATACTCAGAATTAACAGTAATTCTCCAAATGAATTGATCCTTTGAAGACCATTTGCTCTTAGCAGTTGCTAAAGCCAAGTATTGTTGGAACTTGGATTAGAAATCAGGTCCTTTGACTACAAGAATTAAGAGCTTAATTTTGAAGTTCATAATTCTTAATTTATATCCCTAGTGTTCTTAATATTTATTCATTCATTTATCTATTTATGAAATATCTATCTGGTGCTTACTATATTCTGGAAACACCAGTGTGAATAGATGTTTTCTCTTACATACTTTGCATTCTCTTACATGAGAATTAGAATAAGTGGGGGTAAATGCTAGGGAATCAAAGGAAATGTTTACAATTAGTGAAATAAAACAGCAGCAGCGTAGGGCATGCTGGGGAAGGGGAGGTGGCAATTGACAATTTTAAATGGAGATGTCAGAGAAGGCCTTCCTAAGAAGGTAATAATATTTAAGCCAACACTTGTAGGAAGTAAGAGAGTTGTTCAAGTAGACATCTTTGGGGAAGAACATTTTTGGTAGAGGTAACTTCCAGCTGGCTTAAAATCTCTAAGGAGAGAATGTGCCTGTAGGTTTTAAGAACCAACAAGGGGAGCCAGTGTGACTGTGCCAAAGGGAGTATGGGAAAAGGATAAACAGATCAGATAAGAGAGGCATTAAGGACAAAAGGTGTAAGTCTTGTGGGCAGTGTAAAGGTTTGGGTTTTGACATTGAATGAGATGTGAACCGTTGGAAGGTTCAGCTCAAATAGGGAACATATTTTGACTCCCGTTTTTAAAGTATTATGCTGATTGCTATTGAAAATAGACCATAGTGGAGCATGTCAAGTAGAAGTTGGCAAACATTTTAGGAGATGATTGCAATAATCCAAGCAAGAGATAATAAAAATTTGAACCAGCCTGTAAGCAGAAAAAATATGAAAATACTGTATCTTCGTATTTTAGCAATGATAGGGCAAAAGTATGATCTTGGACCAAGTGCTTTATTTTGAAGCCCACCTGATAATGGAAAAACTAATATGCTGACATAAAAAAAATTAAACAACAAACAAAGTGCCTCAAGGATGACTTGAGATCTGTGGAATGTAGAATAGTTTGAGTTTAAAAGAGGTCAAGGTAACAAGACATGCTCGAAGAGTAATTATTAAAGTGATTATGCACACGTAGTGTGTAATGGAGAGTTTAGTCAATAAAGTAATTTGTTATTTATTTAACAAATATTCGTTGGGTGCTTTCTGTGTGGCAGGCCCAGATCTAGTTGTTAGTGATAGAATCAGGACACAAGGCAAAACATAAATCTGTTGCTTTAAAGTTAAAAATCTAGGCCAAGAGGATCATGAAAAAAATTTTCAACCTATGTTCATCTACAAAGTCATGTCTTAAGCAGCATATATGGTTCCAATACTATATCAAAAGCATGCACACCGTTAAATTAGTAATCCTTATACAAATCTCTTAAATGTGTAACATTCACTCTGTTGATTCTAATAGTCTATTTTAAAATATATTTTAAAAAATTTTTAAGTTCTTGCTTTAAGCAATATTTTGTTTAAAATGTACCATATGTTTTTCTTTCCCCACAAAAAAGACTTCAAAAATATATGTGTATGTATATATATGTATGTAAATACATATATATTTATACATACATATATACATGCATCTATCTATCTATCTATCTATCTATCTATCTATCTATCTATCTGTCTGTCTATATTTGAGATGGAGTCTCACTCTGTCACCCAGGCTAGAGTGGAGTGGTGCAATCTTGTCTCACTGCAATCTCTGCCTCCCAGGTTCAAGCGATTCTCCTGCTTCAGTCTCCAGAGTAGCTGAGGTTATAGATGTGCACCACCACATCCAGCCAATATTTTGTGAGTTTTTTATTGTTGTTGTTTTTGTTTTGTTTTTGTTTTTGAGACAAAGTCTCACTCTGTTGCCAGGCTGGAGTGCAGTGGCGTGATCTTGGCTCACTGCAACATCCGCCTCCCAGGTTCAATCTATTCTCCTGCCTCAGCCTCCTGAGTAACTGGGACTACAGGTGACTAATTTTTTGTATTTTCAGTAGAGATGAGTTTTCACCATGTTGGCCAGGATGGTCTCAATCTCTTGACCTAGTGATCCACCCTCCTCGGCCTCCCAAAGTGTTGGGATTACAGGTGTGAGCCTCCGCGCCCGGTGAATATTTTGTATTTTTCGTAGACACAGGGTTCCACCATGTTGGTCAGGCTGGTCTCGAACTCCTGATCTCAAATAAGCCACCTGTATCGGCCTCCCATAGTGTTGGGATTACAGGCATGAGTCACTTTGCCTGACCTAAAATATTATTTATTTTCTTTTAACACTCTCTTAACTACTTAGGTAAATATCCCTGCAGTCCTCTTCATGTTATTACTTGTCAGGATCAAGATAATTTAATACCTTTAGCTATTTTTATGTTGTTTTTCTTTAGGCCAAAGGAGGCATTAAGACCAAGGGTTGTCAATGTGAAATTTTGAGAGTTTATAGCATAGTTTTATTTTACTTGCATTACTCAATTACTCATGACATAAAAATTCATCTTCTGCTCCTCTGTCCATTCACTCAAACATCAAGGTTCTATCAGATTTTTTTCACTTTAGATCTGTATTTTAGTATTTTAAAATAGATACAGATTAGATATATTTTTGTGCATTATTCCCGCTGTAGCAATTAGAATGTGAATACGAAGAATTTAGCTTCTGTTCCTCATTGATATGTGAGTGTAGCTTTATCCTTTCTGTCTACTTCCCATATTTAGGCAGCTTTTTATAATAATGACATTATTATAAACTCTACATTCATAGAATCCTGTATAATGTATAAATTCTCTAAGTTGCAGTGTTTTATTTCCTTTTCCCTCAGTGTCCATAGAGGTGAGGGGGAAACAGAAACCACTCAGGTAAGTTACTAATGGTGGCAGAGCTGGATCATTAACCACAAGCCCATAACTTTCTACATACTATTTTCCATATTATTTTCAAGACAGTTTTAAAAAATACCATTTGTAGAGATGCTTATGAAAATAATTTAAAGCATAAATAAATCATACCTTCTAACTTAAATTTATGTAGATACTTATGTGGCTCCAAACATCAATATTTTTATTGCAAAATATTTATTGAATCTTTATTAAGCATTATACTTGGCTATCTACAGTAGAGATATATATATAGTGATGTGTAGGTAAACGTTTAACAGTTGGCTTTCTGCAGGGAGAAAAACCCTCATTTGAAGTTGTTGTGGTTTTCTTTTATATAAATACTCTGAGTATGGTTGATTTCAAGCTATCAACTTGATATTTACTGAATGCCTACTTTGAGAGAGATGTTCACAGTCAGCTCTGGAAAGCTGGTTACAAAATCTGGTTCCAGCTCATGCTCAGAAAGATGACCGTACAAAAGAAAAGAAGATATTGACAAAAATAGACCCTACCAAAACCTCACAAGTTAATATATAGTATATATAAAAGAGTTGTGGAAAACAGTTTAAACATTTCAAAATGGAAACGCTTGAACTCTTGGTCTGACGTTCTAACTTTGAAACAGTGAAGAGTATCCTACTATTCTTTGCTTAAATTACTTTTTCTCTTCTAATTTCTAGCATGTTGCTGGCTTGCCACAACTTAGGGTTTTTTTCTTTTTCACTCGGACAGTCTTTTCACTTTAAAATTGCTTTTTCCCATGAAGTGGCTTTTCTTATTTTTATTTCCATTTAACCATAGAGAGTTATAAATTGACGCTTTACTGTTTGTCAATAAGAGCTCTATAAACCAGTTCACTGCTAGGAAAGATATGGGACTGAGGTCTGAGATTGATTTTAGTTAATATTTATTTAGAATGATCACAGAGAACATTTCTTGACAAAAAGCCCATTTCAAACCCTTAAGAAAAAGTGGAAGACTTCGTCTTTCCTGCCTAAAGGTAGCTGCCGATTTTCAAAAAGCATCAGCAATGTAGCTCTATGGTTTTCCTATTTTCTGTGGCAGAAGAGGAGCCATAATATTTACCCTGTCTAACATGACCCAGTGTGATCCATCTGCTTTCCTGCCTAAATCTCTTTCAAAAATTCTCTGTAGAATTTACTGCTACCTTGGATTCACATTGAATTATACATAAGAACATTTTCCCTCTACACATCTGCTCTATGTGGTGAGATACAAAAAATAAACATGTTTTCTGCAGTATATATGTAATTTAATATTTGACCAATTTTATTTTAAACCTTCTAAATATTTTTATTGGATACACTTAAATATGGGGCCTTGTCTGAGTTCTTTTTCATGGCTTCTTTGATTGCTACTATTTTCAACAAATATTTGTGCAACTCAAACTCACAAAAGAACAGAAACAAATATGTTTTTTTTTCTACATTGCAGTCTGTCCTGGCTTGAAAAATATGCAATATATTTTGAAATTTGGTGCCTGCCACTATACATTATCAGAAATGAATGTGCATAACCAAGTTTTCATGTTCTACTTGGTATGCTGAGAATTCAGGTTGGCCGTTTTATCATCACTTTAACTTGTCTAGGCTACCAAAGATCAATGAGAACTTGAAATTAACTGCAGGTAGCTATTCAAAAAGCATATTGTTGCAGATGGAAAAAAGGTGCATGTGGTTATGAAAAAGAAAAGTCAATTTCATTGTATTATATCATGCATACATCTCTTAAAATTGCTTCATCAATATATAATATGTGGCAGAAATAAGTAAAATAAACAAGAAGCACTCTCTTTCTCTCTACTTTCTGTCGTTTCATATTAGTTTTAATGAAAATACTTTGATTCAGTACATCCTGTGGAGACTAGGAGAAATATATCTCTATAGGTTTTGTTGTTCAGTGGTTATTAAACAGACACGGGGTAGCTGCATTTTTTTTTTTCTAAGACATTGATTTCACTATTATTATACTTCGGTAAAGTGGGATTTATAGAGCCATATTTTCATCTATATAATTCCAGGAAGAGGAAAGCCTGATGAAGGATTTATGTGTTTATTGAGAATGACTAAGGAGATATTTCGTAGTTTGTTAAGAAAAATAGCGTATTAATAAAATAAAATATTGTTTATTTCCAAGATGCCAATGAAGGTGGAAAACATTATAGAGTATAATATCTTAATCTTTTAAAAATATTTTCTTACATTTCTTATATAAATGAGAATAGAGTTTATTACTTGATCATATTTTATCTATTTGAGATTTAAAAAAATATAAAATCAACAAGCAAATTTAAATGCCATATACATTTAGAATTGTACCAAAAAGTAAGTAACATTAAATGCATATAGAGAGCAAGTGCAAATAAATATTATAACAGAGTAGAGTGAAAGGGAAATGCACTTGATTTGAATATAAGAAAGAGCCAAAAAGGCAATATCTGGTACCTACTCAACAAATTCTTAGAGCCATACTTTCCAAAGTCTCCATTACTGAACTTGGTAACTTATGTATCTCTAGTAATAGCAATAATCATTTAATTTGTGAAAAATACTAGATGCTTAGTAAATGAAGAATATAAAATCGGTTTTTCTCTTAACAGTCAAATAAAGCCTTTGTAATAATCAAGAGGAAGTACGTAATTTAAATAATCTTTAGGCCAAATTAATAAAATGCTCAGAAATGTTATAGGGAAATTAATTGACTTCAAACTTCAGTTATCTTTAAACTATTTTAGAAGCAAGTAAATGTAAATAGACAAGCAAAAATATTATCCCAAATCCTTTATGGAATTATATGGGTTAAAGGAAGACAAAAATAAACGTAAGAGAAAGCTCTGTATCTATTCTTTAAGCTAAGAAAATTTCCTTCAACCCTAACCCTTCTTGTTCTTTCAAAAGAAATTGGAGTACTTTACAGATTGAGCAAATGTTCAAATTTTAGGACACTATTTACTACTGGAAGCAATCCCTGTACATTAAAAGGTCGTGTGTGTGTGTGTGTGTATGTATGTGTGTGTGTTATATACAGAGAATCTCTTTGTACATAGGCCCTAATGTGCTTCTCACAACTTTGGATGTCTGCCTATTCATTTAGCCAAATAAGGGCTAGCTTCCAAGAACAGGATTTGAGATCATGTATCATCACCACTTAGACAAAGAGGCCAAATTGTGTTTTCCAATCAATATTTACCAGAACTTTGATAGAAGGATATTAGAAAATAGATAGTTACAAAGCAGCGTTTCATTCCTTTTTGGTATAGCTCCCTTAACACATTCACAGATGTGAAAGCATTCACACCATAGGTTTTAGGCATCCTTAGGCCAGCTAGCCAGCAGCCTGAAATTACGGCAAAATTTTTACTTTTCTACTTCAGGCATTAATTTATAAATGTGTCACCAAAGACAGCTTGTTCATTAGCACATACATGCCTCAAGATTCCGTTACACCAAAGGGTCACAAGGGACTAGATTTCAGAAAATTGTCCAAGAGTAAGGAGGTGTTTACTTCCTTATCTTATCATCTTTTGAAATTTTACATTGAAAGCAGATGCTGACTGAATTGCAGAGACCTGACACCTCATTAGGATGAAAATAAGGACAAGTGGGAATAGTGAGTGGTAGAAGAGTGACCTAGCTGTTGGAATTCAGGTGATAACTTGTTAGCACCTCATCTTGAAGCCCAAAGCCCTGGTGATGTTTAACATTTTGGATAGCCTACAAATCATTTGTGGCTAATGTTATACGTGAAAACAAAATGTGTGGGTAAAATGCATCTCATGTATTCATTTTCAGGAAAGCAATAGAAAAGGATAGAGTCACATATGGCATAGTCACATATGGTAGATGGTTACCACTTTGATTCTGCCTCCTGTGAAAACATATGCAACTGATTGACACAACAGAGTGTACACAAGGGGTGGCCAAGAGGAAAACAGGGATCATGCGTATGTAAATACCATTGCACATTAGCAGCTGCAGGGTTGGGATATTGGCTCCCATGGCCAGGCTAAGGTACATAGATTTCTGACTTTCTATCTGCCAGAGGTCAAGAGAGATACAAAGCAAACAAGTTAGTCCTGTTTTCACAGGTGAGACCAGAGATATAAATAAAAAATAATCAATGAGCTTCTGAAGGGAAAATGGTCTTTAACTTTCTCAGAATTATGCAGAACAAAATGAACAGTTTATTAGAGTCTCATAACTCAACATTTTATTAGATTTGTACTAAATTATTTTACTGTGATAAGAATAGAATATACATACAGCACATAGATGCTATATACACTAGTCCTCCCTTATTTGGAGGGAATATGTTCCAAGACCCCTGGTGGTTGCCTGAAACTTCAGAGAGTATTGAATCCTATATATACTATGTTTTTTTCTATATATACATATGATGGAGCTTAATTTACAAATTAGATACAGTAAGAGATCAACCATGATAATAATAAAAGATGACAATTATAACAATATTTAAGCATCACTACTCTTGTGCTTTGGGATGATTATTAGGTAAAATAATGATTACACTGACACTGAGGTACTGCCATGATCTATCTGAAAAATGAGATGGCTCATAAATGACTAACAGGTGAGTAGGGTATACAACATGGATACACTAGACAAAGGGATGATTCATGTCCCAGGTGACGCAAAGCAGGACAGTAGGAGATTTCCTCAAGCTACTCAGAGCAGTGCACAATCTAAAACTTTTACATTGCTTGCTTCTGAAAGTTTCCATTGAATATTTTTGGACTACTGTTGGCCACTGGTAACAGAGATCATAGAAAGTAAAATCTGGGAGAAGGGGAACCTATTATACACATAGAAAATGTGAGCTACTTGAGGGGAAATACGTAGAATTTATTAGTAATCAAAACTAAAAGATAGTTTTTCCTCTATTTTGATTTTGAAAGGTTTTTGAATTGTACTAACAGTTTCAATTTTTCTTTACAAGCTAGTAAAACAATGGAGCCGACATATGTTTTCTATTGGCAAAAAAAAACACCAAAAAACAAAAAAATTGAATTACCAGGTAGAATACAATGACTGCAAATAATACTTTTCCATTGTGAGATTTATTTTTAGTCTAATTTACTTTAAACATGACAGCCATCCATTTCTGTTCCTTATGTCTTAACTTCATCTGCATTAATATGATCTTCATTATTATCCATAAAATCAAAAAATAGTAACAAAGTCTGTATATCCTATATTGTAGCATAGTAATGTCACAGTCTTTATGTTTTTTTTAGTGGAGTATTATTTATACGTAGAATACAGTCTTATACAAAACCTGAATACATAAACGTGTAAAAATGAGGCTTTTTTAAAATAGGGCAAGCCCCGAAATACATGTCCTCATTCTGCCTGTCTCCATGAAACTATTAGTTGGAAAATTACATACTGCTATCTTAGAGAGACTGGAAGTCACAGTTACTAGTCTGCTCTCAGTCACTGAAAAATATGTCACTCTCTGTGTAATCTCAGTCTCCTCATCAGTAAACTGGTGCTACAGGATGGAGGAGGGAAAGTTATTAAGACAAGCAAATCAAATGATGTGATGAAAGCCTGTTGTAAAACTATTTAAGTATTATTGTTATTATTGCACATAAAAGTTGTGAACAACAACAAAAAATGGTTCACTCCTTTTGTGACACTGATGAGTCCTTAGAATGTAGCATAGACACATGCACACATATGTTTATTGCAGCACTATTCAAAATAGCAAAGACTTGGAACTAACCCAAATGCCCATCAATGATACACTGGTTAAAGAAAATGTGGCACATATATACCATGGAATATTATACAGCCATAAAAAAGATGAGTTCATGTCCTTTGCAGGGACATGGATGAAGCCAGAAAACATCATTCTCAGCAAGCTAACACAGGAACAGAAAACCAAACACGGCATGTTCTCACTCATAAGTGGGAGATGAACAGTGAAAACACATGGACACAGGGAGGGGAATATCACACATGGGGGCCTGTTGCAAGGGATAGCATTAGGAGAAATACCTACTGTAGATGACAGGTTGATGGGTGCAGCAAACCACCACGGCACTTATATACCTATGTAATAAACCTGCACATTCTGCACATGTATCCCAGAACTTAAAGTATAATTAAAAAATAATAACAATAATAAAATATTTAAATGACAAAGAAAGAAAAAAAAAAGAACGTAGCATAGAAAGAAAATATCAGTTGGATCAGAATAGTTCCCTCTATCTAATATAGATTTTATAGGACTTGTCCATACAGAGGTAATGAGTGTCATTGTCCTATTAATTATTCATGAATGTGTTTGTCACAGGCTACCCTGAGAATCATAAAAGGATTAAAAACAATTATGTAGAGACAGATAGTTTTAGAGCGAAATGGTATGCTGACTGAAACCAAATGTAAGGACTCTTTCTCTGTTTCCTCAGGGAATTGTTTCCTCAAAGAAAATACAGGAAATCTGTTAAACATTTTATGCAGTTATATTGTTCTACTAATAAGATAAAAAATAAAAGTTTTGGCTATTATAATTGATATTGCCTTAAATGCTTATTCCTGTAGACGAGGAAGAGTTTCATTTTGAATAAGTTTTCCATTGCCATGTGTCATGTGTAACAGAAACATACTTAGTAAGGAGACATGATATACCCACATAGCACAAATTGATATCACGTGTATCAGGTGTTTGTGAGGGAATGAAACATAGCTCAAGCATTCAACTTTAGCATAAGTGAGTCTTCTGAAAAAATATATTAGAGACTTGTATAGTGATTGCTAAAACAAATGATACAACAATGTGTCCCATATTGATTAAAGCAGGGTATTCTCGGCTCACATTCTCTGCCCGATCTCATTTGTATACAAAGCAGTTTGAATTACTAT
The DNA here is from genome assembly GCF_000951045.1 of Mandrillus leucophaeus. Classification (NCBI taxonomy): domain Eukaryota; kingdom Metazoa; phylum Chordata; class Mammalia; order Primates; family Cercopithecidae; genus Mandrillus; species Mandrillus leucophaeus. Next base: position 1,679,904 of record NW_012106297.1, on the reverse strand, counting down.
CACTGACAAGAAGTTGTTGTGAGTGGTTAGGAAGTAACTACCTTAAGATAATTTGATTTCTCAGTTGCACATCAATTGGGCATGGTACTTTTCACTTGCTTTACTCTTGCACATTTGGTGGCATTAGGGATGTCTAAAAAAGTGTTCTGCATCAACCTCATAATGTTTTCTCGTGGTTTATGAAATTGACTCTTTTGGAACCCACTTATTCTATCTTGTCCTTATTGTATTCACAATTCCTGCTGAAAATGCATACCACAGTAACTGTCATCTTTCCCTGAATCTTACGAATATGCCACATAATCATGTGAGCATTGTGGAATCAGGAGATATTCAATTGTAATGACTTTAAACTTCATTTCCATGAATATTGACTGATATTAGTTGTTTGGGATGTTAACTCTGTATCCTTAAATTTATGAGAAAAATATCGGTACAACTCCTGGCAGGCCAAACAAGGGTTGGTAGATGTAAACAGGTAAGCAAATCTTCTGGAGAAGGTATTATCTGATTTTGCTGATCTTGTTAGAAAACACTTGCTTACTTTATGCAATGAAAAACATGTTATATTTCTTCTTTTATTTTTCTGTCAGAGGTGGCTGACATACTTTCACTGTTCAGCATCTTTTCGTGGCCCTTATTAAAGTCATATTTTCTTTGGTCAAAAAATGTGTGTGCTGAACTTTACAAAAAAAAAAAATACTCTACAATAGCCTTTATGAAATCACTCAAGCCTTAATGGCGACACCAATCATGCTACTCACTGTCAGTATTCTCATTGTGCTATATTAGAAAAAAAAAAAAAGCAGATGAGGTTGACCAGAAGTATACTTCTACTAAAGCTATGCTTTATCAAGTGTTTTGGTCTTCAGGAATAAGTTTGTTAAGACAAAGTTATTGGCCCCAGTAACAATTATGAAGACAGCACATTTTGATTAGTTCCCTCTGTTTATTTTGCTTGAAGATAGAATAACAGCATCTTTATACACAATGAGGAAGGCAGAGTAATTGATCAATATCTTCAGATATGAAGTAGCAGTCATTTTACTTCAACCTGTGTGTCAGTTAATTTTTATTGTGTGACAAACTATTCCAAAACTCAGTATTATGGTGTGACAACAGTTTGTTTGCTTATAATTCTGTGGATCAGCAACTTTGGCTTAGTTTAACTGGTTTGGCTTATCTGTGTCGCACGCAGTGTTGGCTGGGTTCACTCTCACATTTGTGATCAGCTAGCAACTGAACATAGAAATAGGTTTTTCTATTGCTTATACGTCTGATGGTGCAGTGGTTGTTACCAGTGATAACGGAGTTAAGTAGGCATATCCCACTCATCATCTAGCAGGCTGGTCCAAGCTTCTCACACTGTTGTAGTCACAGTGTTTTCTTGTGCAGCCAACAGAGGGCAGTTCCCAATGTATAAGCACTGTTTGAGCTTCTTGCATCACACCTGATAATGTCTCATTGGCCAAAGCGAGTCACGTGGTCAAATCCTGATTCATAGGGTGGAGAAATTAACTCCATGAGATGGAATTACTTCTCCATCTCATGGAGCATACTTCAAGTCACAGGAGCAGCTACAAGTTATTTACACAAAGGCATTCATATAGGGAAGTGAAAAATTAGTGACCATTTTTGCAGAGGATCACCACTCAAGTTCTGGATTATGAACTACCGTGATGAGTCAGACTGTGTGGATTTGGATCCTAGTGTCAGCAAGTACTATCTATTTTAATTTGGACAAGTTCCTAAACCTCTCTGTGCTGCAATTCCCTCATATATTAAAAGATATAATGTTATAGGATCTTCTCATACAGAAGATTAAATGAGTTGCTTCTTGTAGTTGTTTGAAGAGTGCTTGGTGCACTTCGAAGAGTGCTTGGTGTAAAAGTTTGGTAAATGTTAGTTATTATTCTCTTAGCTATACAAATAACTAATAACTAATATGTGTTATCTTTAAAGTCTGGGATGCACATTCCCATCCATGTAATCTCTTCCTTTCTATATCCACATATTGCTTGCTCTTATCTGGATCTGGGATCTTGCCCATCACCCCTTTATTTTTCATATTCAGATTTATCTTGTTCATAGCCAACTAGTCTTCACCAACTGTTAAACATGGAGTTTTTTGAAAAAGAAGATCCTATATTTAAGACCCTGGTCGACCTTTTTGTCCTTTGAGCATGCCAAACCTGTTTCTAACTCAGGGCCTTCACATTTGTTCTTCTCTGTCTGGAGCACTTTTACCCTGTGCTCCCCAGGGTTGGTGCCATCTCATTATTCAGACAGCATTTCAAATATCATTTCCTCACAGAGGACTTCTCTGCTCACCGTACCTAAAAGAGTCTCTCCTCATGAATTACATTACCTCACTATCGCATGACCGGTTTTATATACTACATGGCATACCTTACTCTCTAAAATGTTTATTGTCATCTTCCCCCACTTGAATGTAAGCTCCATTTGTGCAAGCATCATCAGTGTGGGTATCTCTAACCCCTACAAGAATGCCCTGTCTGTAATAGGTTTTCAATAAATATTTGATAAACTTATTGAAAGCACACTGTATTCCTATGTGCCCTAAAGTTCCTGACCCCCATTATAAACCCTGAGTGGGTTCTGGGTAAATGTCTGTTTAAAAAAGGAGGCACAATTTATTCAGTTTGTCAGTTTATTGGCATATTGTGGAGGTCACTACATATATAGGGGATTTTTAAATTAAAAAACAAGGAGCTAAAACATCAAGCTAGAAACGATATTAAGGACCGAAGAAAACTTGTATAGTACAGAACAAAAGTAATGGATGTGCTTGAAAGCAATAATTCAGTTAGGTCTCTATTATCTGTGCTAATGAAGAGGAGCAATGAAGCAGATGATCCATAACAACAGATAATGAACAACTATTTGCATTTAGCTCAGGGATGCATTATTCAGAGTCCCTAACTTGTAAACAGGTTCTGTTCCAAAGGTCATTTGTAAATAGGTTATTTTGAATACATTTCCTAGAAAATAATACAGCTGATTTATAGTACTAAAAATATTTAGGAACTAAAGAGCAGCTAGAACAGCCATTATACCATTTTAGTGAGAAAAAAGCCTTTCAGTTTCCACGTAGATAAGTCTGGAAGCTGTTCTCACTAACCACAAGTCTGCTTTCCCCCATCCAATCTCAGAGAAGCAAAAACTTTTCTTCTGCTTCCACTACTTTCAGCTCCAAATTAAAGTCTCTGGTAACTATACTCCAAAGATGGTGTGGTAGGTGGTGGGGGTAGATTCTGGGATGGTATACTGGGGCTCCATAGTAAAGGTCTGCAGGTGGTAGACAGACACTGTCAGAGCTGCTCCAGCAGCTCTGTGAAGACTCTTTTGGAATGGGAACTCATGGGAGGTAGGCAGCCCCCTTTAAGTCAGGTGTCTGACATGAGGAGATAAAAGGATCTGTGACAACTAGCTTGATATTGCTCAATGCATCAAATTTCAGATCAATTCTAGAAGGTGTAGCCCTAAGAATAGGAGATAATAAAGTTAGAATTTTGTGAAAAGGTAGCATACAAAGTGACAGACAACGATATTTCAGCAATATAACCATATGTGAAAATAAGTCTGAAATTACATGCATTGTGACATTGTGTACAAAGTTACTATTTTTTTCTTCTTGAGACAGAGTCTCCCTTTGTCGCCCAGGTTCAAGTGCAGTGGCATAATCTCGGCTCACTGCAGCCTCCACCTCTTGAGTTCAAGTGATTCTCCTGCCTCAGCCTCCGGAGTAGCTGGGACTACAGGCATGCAGCACCACACCCAGGTAATTTTTGCATGTTTTAGTAGAGAATAGGTTTTGCCATGTTGGCCAGATTGGTCTAGAATTTCTGACTTCAAGTGATCCACCCACCTGGGCCTCCCAAAGTGCTGGGATTACAGGCATGAGCCACTATCCCCGGCTGACAACTATGTATAAAGTTAAATACAACTAAAATAACTAAAACTTTTAGGATATATAGATGGAATAAAATTATATAAAAGAAATCAAAGGAATGACAGATCTGGAGATCACTGTGACAGTTATCAGGGTGGGAGGAAAATGGAATTTGAGGACCATATGGTTAAGTGCAGATTTTTGTCAAAGACCTAATTTAGTCCTGGATGCTTTTCTCTATCCTCATAATACTTATTCCCTATTCCCTTATAGACATTCACTTATTTTGTTTATTTTTATATTCTTTAGCTCTCCTCTATAGGGTACATTTCCAAATACATTGTGTTTATTTTCCAGATTTATTATGATGCTCCCAGCACAGACAGTTAATTTTAAGTGTAGTGGCAAGAATAGGTGTCACTGATTAGGTGATATTTGGTCAAAGTTTGAAAAAGGTTAGATAATTAGTCATGATGATATATGAAGAAGAGCATTCTAGGAAATAGGAACAGCTACTGCCAAGGTCCCAAGGTGGAACTTTCCTGAATTTTTTAAGGAAAGGCAAGGAAGCCAGTATGGCTTGAGTTAAGTCTGCAAAGGAGTGAGTACTCGGAGATCTAGATAGAGAAAAAAACAAAGAAACCAGAGCATCTGGGACCTTGCAGGACATTGTAAAGCCTTTGTCTTTTACTGTGTGCACAATGTGTGTGTGTGTGTGTGTGTGTGTGTGTGTGTACATGTGTAGGTATGTGAGACAACGGAGGTTTTGAGCAGATGAGTGTTATGATGTAACTTACGTAGTAAAAGACTTACTCTGGACATTGTGTTGAGGAGAGACAATGTTGAGGTGAGAGGCAAGGCTGGAAGTAGCCCAAGTAGAATCCATTAGGAATCTATTATAAAATTTGAAAAATAAAGTTGAGCTGGAAAGGGGTAGTAGTGATGGAGGTGTTGAAAACTGGCCAAATACTGTAGGATGTGAGAAAAAGAGAAGAATCGCAATGATGGCAAGGTTTTTGGCCTCAGCAACTGGAAGACTGGAGTTGCCATCTGCTGAGATGGGGAAGACTATGAGCGGCATAAATTTTTAGAGAGATAATCAGGAGTTCTGTTCGAACACACTAAATTTAAGATTTTTATCACATATTAAATAAAATTTAAGTTGGGTAACATAATGTGTGAGACTGGAGTTCAAGAGAGAAAGAAACCTAGGCCAAAGAAATAAAATTGAGATTTTTTTTGGCACTGTGGATAATATTTACAGTGTTGGGCTTGGATGAGATCATCATATGTTATCAACCACTGTGTAAATTATCACTGGAAATTGAAAAGCAAAATTTAGCTTTTATATTCATTCTTCAGGTTTGAGAAAATCTTTTCAAAATGAATTTTAGTTCCAATAACCCTTTTCTACTATCTCCCATTACACATACTTCATTCAGGTTTGTTTTTCATTTATATTGTTTATTTATTTGTTCCTATGAGTTATATTACTTCTCAAATCTAAGTTTCATTGCCTATGGCCTTTTGAATGCTGTCAGTGATTCACCCTGGTAAAATAATCTTTATATTTAGAACACAGTTCTGTTATCTGTTATTTTATTGTCTAATTCAAATTCTTTCTTCACTGGGAAGTGAATTGCTTCATCTCTATTTAGCGTTGTAATTTAAACTCTAGAAAGAAACAAATCTTTCAAAGCCATTAGGAGGTTGACACATAATCTTACCAGTAAAGGGGAAGGCTGCACAGCCAATTGACTGCCTTCTGTTTACTGAGTTTATTGACACTGTGTTAGTCTCAGAAAACTGGCCTATCACTTTAGAGAGGAGGCTTTGTTTTCCTAATCTTATATCCTACACAAGATCCCCAGAGTAGTAAACACTGTGTAGTGCCCCTAGATGGAGACTTTTAAAAAATAAAACAAGATATTGTTCTAACAAACATTCAGATTTCTGGTAATATATCTGTTAAGTATCTGTTAAGGTTGATTTTTTTAATCACATGTGTGAATTTTCCAAAGATCCCTTCTGGCTGAATACTATTATTTTTATATTGATCACTTTCTTTAACCACATGCTCAAATTTCTTTCACCAATAATGCTGCTCCTTGACCAGTTTTTCTCCTAGAGCATTTTACATGTTTTTAGGATATTTTTCAGTGTACTTTTTAATATTGATACAATATCAGATCTTTGATCTGCTAATACATCTTGATACATATGCTTTTGAACTTATTTATAAAATTGATGTCAGTGTATTAGA
>NW_012106297.1:1671206-1673678 GCF_000951045.1 Mandrillus leucophaeus | reverse complement strand
TTTGAGCAGATGAGTGTTATGATGTAACTTACGTAGTAAAAGACTTACTCTGGACATTGTGTTGAGGAGAGACAATGTTGAGGTGAGAGGCAAGGCTGGAAGTAGCCCAAGTAGAATCCATTAGGAATCTATTATAAAATTTGAAAAATAAAGTTGAGCTGGAAAGGGGTAGTAGTGATGGAGGTGTTGAAAACTGGCCAAATACTGTAGGATGTGAGAAAAAGAGAAGAATCGCAATGATGGCAAGGTTTTTGGCCTCAGCAACTGGAAGACTGGAGTTGCCATCTGCTGAGATGGGGAAGACTATGAGCGGCATAAATTTTTAGAGAGATAATCAGGAGTTCTGTTCGAACACACTAAATTTAAGATTTTTATCACATATTAAATAAAATTTAAGTTGGGTAACATAATGTGTGAGACTGGAGTTCAAGAGAGAAAGAAACCTAGGCCAAAGAAATAAAATTGAGATTTTTTTTGGCACTGTGGATAATATTTACAGTGTTGGGCTTGGATGAGATCATCATATGTTATCAACCACTGTGTAAATTATCACTGGAAATTGAAAAGCAAAATTTAGCTTTTATATTCATTCTTCAGGTTTGAGAAAATCTTTTCAAAATGAATTTTAGTTCCAATAACCCTTTTCTACTATCTCCCATTACACATACTTCATTCAGGTTTGTTTTTCATTTATATTGTTTATTTATTTGTTCCTATGAGTTATATTACTTCTCAAATCTAAGTTTCATTGCCTATGGCCTTTTGAATGCTGTCAGTGATTCACCCTGGTAAAATAATCTTTATATTTAGAACACAGTTCTGTTATCTGTTATTTTATTGTCTAATTCAAATTCTTTCTTCACTGGGAAGTGAATTGCTTCATCTCTATTTAGCGTTGTAATTTAAACTCTAGAAAGAAACAAATCTTTCAAAGCCATTAGGAGGTTGACACATAATCTTACCAGTAAAGGGGAAGGCTGCACAGCCAATTGACTGCCTTCTGTTTACTGAGTTTATTGACACTGTGTTAGTCTCAGAAAACTGGCCTATCACTTTAGAGAGGAGGCTTTGTTTTCCTAATCTTATATCCTACACAAGATCCCCAGAGTAGTAAACACTGTGTAGTGCCCCTAGATGGAGACTTTTAAAAAATAAAACAAGATATTGTTCTAACAAACATTCAGATTTCTGGTAATATATCTGTTAAGTATCTGTTAAGGTTGATTTTTTTAATCACATGTGTGAATTTTCCAAAGATCCCTTCTGGCTGAATACTATTATTTTTATATTGATCACTTTCTTTAACCACATGCTCAAATTTCTTTCACCAATAATGCAGCTCCTTGACCAGTTTTTCTCCTAGAGCATTTTACATGTTTTTAGGATATTTTTCAGTGTACTTTTTAATATTGATACAATATCAGATCTTTGATCTGCTAATACATCTTGATACATATGCTTTTGAACTTATTTATAAAATTGATGTCAGTGTATTAGAGTTTATAATGGGAATTGGCTCATATGATTATGAGGCTGCAAAGTCTTACTATCTGTTGTCTGCAAGATGGAGAATCAGGAGAGTGGATGGTGTATTTTGGGAGGTGATGATGGTGTGAGTCCAAAGGTCCAATAACCAGGAGTGCTGATGCTATGCCATAGGACAGGGAAAGAGAGATGTCCTGACTCACACAGAGAGAATTCAACCTTTCTCTACCTTCTTGTTCTATTTGGGCCCTCAATATGTTGAATGAGACCCTCCACATTGTTGAGGGCAATCTCCTTGACTCAGTCAAATGATTCAAACTCTAATCTCTTCCTGAAACACCCTCACAGGAACACCTGAAGGTAATGTTTTGCTGCCTTTCTGGACATCCCTTAACACAATCAAGTTGACACATAAAATTAACCCTCACAGTTGGTAAATAATTTTTAAAGAAATTTGCCTGCAATTTAAAGTACATTGTTAGGTGTGTTTATTATCCAAATATTTTAAAAATAGTAGCTGTAATACTATGAGATGTACCATTGATTTTATTATTATCAGATCACCACATAATAAAAACTGACTGCTCAGACTATAATCATTTTGCTTAGCTTTTCAAAACGTGGATTCCATACTCATTTCTTTATTTCATTGTGCCTTTTATATTTCCTTCAAAGCAATGAATTTAAAACAACTGAGTTGCTACTATTGCCGTGTATTGGAAATTTGCAGAAAATACTAGGATGAAGTTTGGAAGAAATGAATGAACAGATACAGCTGGGGAAGATTTAGCCTTATAGACATGGTTTTACTAGTAGTGATGTAGATAGATTCTGAGTCTATAGATTACAATTTTAAAATTATTATCTATGTCACCTTGAGCAAGTACCTCACATCTTCCCTCTTGGAATCTTTTAATAGATATAGATATCAGATATGAATATATAAGCGTATATATGTTAAGAAGTGAATATATATATATATATATA
>NW_012106297.1:1668064-1670521 GCF_000951045.1 Mandrillus leucophaeus | reverse complement strand
GATGCTTTTAATGATGATTTGGTACACACTTGACTCTGAACATAATGATGAGAGCACACTATCCAAGCTACTGGAACGGGCTATGAATTATCCTGAAGATGCAGTTTTGCTTTGGTGCTCTTTACTACTCGATAGCCAACAAACCCAAGACATGTCTCATCTCAGTGTTGTTGTTGACACTCATTCAGAGATCATGTTTGAAGGAAAGACTTCATCAGCCTTTTGTGGGAGAGACTTTGGACTAATTATAGCATAATACTCTATTTTTAGAAAATCTCTCTTTGAAAGTTTCTGTCTGCAGCACCAGATTTTGCCATATTTGTGTGCTGACTTTTTCTCTTTTCAAATGCTCAAGTTACATAATTCTGCATGGCATATGAAATAAATGTAATTTATAAAATAGATGTAGTAGTTTATATTATCAAAAAATGATATGATTCTTAGCTCAAAAAACGTCTTCTGCACTTTTGCCTCTCTCTGCCTGTATCATTCTTCTCCAGATATTTTCATTACTGATATTTTGTCAGGCAGTTTCTGAAAGATACCCCTCTTTAAGGCCTCCATTGAACACTTATTTAAAATTGCAACACCCAGTCCCCCGACACTCCCCAATTATGTGATTTATTACCATTCTCGACATATTTTTATCTCTGTATAACTTATCACCATCAAATATATTTGTTTTGTTGTCTATCCTTTACCTCACAGAAATGAAAGTTCCATGAGGCCATTTTATTTGGTTATTTGACTGTTGTAGCCTCAGGACCTGGAATAGTGCCTAAAAGGTAATGGTCACTTAAAATAAATGTGCAAGGTGACCAAAATATGTGTGCAAACAACCTATACAAGACCTTTCATAGACTCATAGAGCTGCTTCTAATGTGGTCCAGGTGCCAGAAGAAAGCATCAGTATTACTTAGGGATTTTGCTTGTTTTTCTAATACAGTCTTGTTTGGATATACAGTAGTTCATCTACAGAACAATTCATTAAAGTGTATGATTAAAAGATCCGGAGTTGTAAGTTGTACAATTATCACCACCATTTTAGAATATGTTTGTCACTCCCCAAAAAACCCATACTCATTAAGTCACCCTCTACTTTTCCTCAGCGTTTTCAGTTCTAGGCAACCACCAATCTACTTTCTGTCTCTATGGCTATTTCATATAAATGGAATCGTACAACATGTGGTGCTTTCTTGTGGCTTCTTTTACTTAGCATAATGTTTTTGAGCTTCGTTCTCGTTATAATATGGATTAGTAAATCATTCCTTTCCACTGTGAGATAATTGTCCATTGTATGGCTATACCATATTTTATTTATCCATTCGTCAATTGATGAAAATATGAGTTGTTTCCACTTTTTGGTTATTATGAATAATGCTACATTCATGTACACATTTTTATATGAACATCTACATTTTAAAAATATATTCAATATCTTTGAAAGCACTTAATCACAAAATTTTTATTCAGTTTCTCAAGTATCATTTGGCATATTACTATTTTTACTAGCTTTATTGAAGTATGATTGACTAAAATTTTATATATGTAAGATGAATTATGTGATGTTTTGATATGGATATACATTGTTAAGTGATGACCACAATCAAGCTAACTAACATCCATCACCTCAACTAGTTATCATGTGTGTGTGTTTGTGTGTGTGTTTAGTGAGAACATTTGAGATCTGCTCTCAGCAAATTTCAAGCCTACATTATTAGTAAGTATCATTGTCATGCTGTATATTAGATTTCCAGAATATATTCATCTTGCGACTAAAATTTTTTACCCTGTGACCAACATCCCTCCTTTTCCTCCACTTTTCAGCCCCTGGTAACTACCATTCTACTCTCTGTTGCTATGGATTCAACTTTTTTTTTCAGATTCCATATATAAGTGAGATTATGCATTATTTGTCTTTTTCTGTTTGGCTTATATTACTTGGCATAATGTCTGCCAGGTTTATTCATGTCATCACAAATGGCAGAATTTCTTTATCTATTCATCTCTCTGTGGACACTTAGATTAATTCCTTCTCTTGGCTACTGTGAATACTGCTGCAATGAACATGAGAGTGTAGATATCCTTTTGAGATGCTGACTTCATCTCCTCTGGATATGTACCCAGAAGTGGGGTTAATCGTTCAAATGGCCGTTCTATTTTTAATTTTTGGAGGAACTTTCACACTGTTTTCCATAATAGCCAAACCAATTTACATTTCCACTAACAGTAATGCAGACTTAACAGTCCAATGAAAAGGTACGGGATCAGAGGCTGCATTTTAACAAAACCCTAGGGTGAGTTGCTCATTAAAGTTCGGGAAGCAGGTATGGAGTAGGTACTCAATGAATGTTTCCCCAACCTAAATGCCACATACTAACAGCTGTGGGCTAGCAAAATGTACATAATCATGTCTTTTAAAATTAATGCAGCTTAGATTAATGAACAAAGAGAACC
>NW_012106297.1:1625504-1666774 GCF_000951045.1 Mandrillus leucophaeus | reverse complement strand
ATAAAATTATGATCACCCATGAGAATAAAGAATTACTTATTTCACAAATATTTTACTCATTTGCAATTGTCACCTTCTACATTAAATAATTTGTTGATGCCTTTTTTTTTCTATTACTCTGGGGCATATTTCTGGAAGAAGGATATTAAATATGGACATGGTCAAATTTTGCAGCTAAGACATTCTGCATTTTGTAATTTCCATATGCTGTATCCAAACAGTCCAGAGGTTTTCTCCCAGAAACATACTTTCATAGTAAATGTCATCATGTCTTGTTTTTTAAAAAATTGAAACAGTAGAAGTAATATTACTTATGTTCTGGTAGAACTGAGTTTTCAACATTTAAGTGTGTTTTCCCCATGCCAAACTCTTACATTTCTTAATTAAATATTAAAAAGTGGTTGGAAATAATCAGTGAAATTACTACAACTGAGATGACATTTCAGAAAACCTGTACATCCTACTCTATTGCTGCTACCTTGCTCTCCCTTTACCCTTACCAGATAAACTCTAAAGTTGATAGTAAACACTTTCGTTTTTCTACCCACAATTACTTTCTCCACTTTTTCCTTAGTAAATAAATCTCTGTTTTATTCAGGTATTGTCACTTTCTGCGTGACTATGTACAGGGTAGGTTTGTCCCAACCACAGACTCAGTATTTGGATGACCTCAGCCAATCATTAAAGATCCCACCTTCATTGCATTGATTGGTTTGGGTGTAGTTTAAATGCAGTTGTGGCCACTGAAATGTGACTATGTCTGCTGGGAGATTTCTGATAAAGATTTCCTCCCCTTTTAGGAAGATACAAAGAAAGAGGCAATCTCTATTTCCCAAGAATAGGCATCCTATACCAGTTCTCTCCCTCAATCCCCAGGATTATGGAATTACCCTTCCTTGGAAAACCAGAACAGAACATGAATCGCCAAAGAATTGGTATTTTCTGTTGACTTCATAGGGACACTTTTCAACTGCAGCACTGGGAGTAGCATGGAGCAGAGCTTCACCCATTCCTTAGAGTTCAGTACTCTTCCCACTGAGATTTGAAAGTCTGATCCTCTTCCTAGTATTCTATCAGAACAGCTCATACAAAGGAGCAGTCCGAAGACAGACATGGAAAGCTTTCTGTCAAGATATTATGTGGGTACTTAAGTGATTCCTTGGAAGGAAAAAGAAAAAGGGAGACCTGAGTATATTTGCATACCAAGTGTGCAGGGCAAGTCATCTTGTTACACCTATTATCGATTTCATGTCAAACCTGATCCTCTTATCTTGAGACTATTAACATCTTTTAAGCTGGAAGACAGTGTGGGATAGTAGAAAGAGCATGGACTTCAAAGCAAGACAGATTTGGAACTGGCTCCCAACTCTCCCATTTAAAAGATCATTGACCTGGTGTATGCTTTATCTCTAAGCCTCAGTTTCTACATTTATGAAAAGGAGAGAACAATACTTAACATATCAGATTGTTATAAGGATTAAGAGATAATTTATAAAGTGACTGGCACCTCAATTGGCATATAAGAAGCAGTTAACAAATAGTAGTTATTATAATATGTTAAACCTAGTGATGTCTCTAAAATCAGCTGTAAAGAGAGATTTCTATGCTGTTACTTATTGTCAAGGAGGATTTTTTAACCAAATTTTCTTAGTGACTGATGTGTTTCACCATCAGATTATTCACATAGTAAAAATCCCATATTTAGTAAATTTTAAAACAAACAACAACAGCACTAATAACTACCATGACAAAAACACATAATCCATTACTCATTTGGAGATCTAGAGAATCCAGAGAAGCGGGGAAAGAGACAGAGCAGCTTACTGAACCGTGTGAACAATTTGGATGGGAGAACTGAAAAAAAAGCCTCTCTCTTCCTTGCCTGAATCTCTGGATGGTGTAGACCTTTACTGCATAAGTCAATCTGAGGATTGCCCCATATTTGCGGCGGCTCTAGTGCTCTTCGTTTAGTTCCACTCAGCTCTCTGATATGCTTTAAAGTGGAGATGAGCACCAACTTTCAGTGGCTGCTTTCATTTAAGGGAATCAAGACTGTATCTGCGGAAATTCTTCCAGGAGGATGGTTTTGTGTTTGGGCCCACTGTTGATGCAAACCTGTCTCTATTTACATGATATGCTGATCATTTCAGTTGGAAGTTGCTAGTGAGAGAAGATGTACTATCACTTCCTTCCTGGAACAGCCTTTCCCCACCAGTTTACCTAATTAACTCATTTATCCTTCAGGCCTCAGTTCAAACATCACTTTCTCAAGGAAGCCTTCCATGACCTCCAGATTAGATTAGGTCTCATACCACATTTCCATAGCTTTCTGAACCCTACAGCATTTATCCCACTATGTAATTTTGTGTAGGTGCCATTGTTTATTTGAGATATATGTTTCCAGCTGGGTGTGGTGGCTCACGCCTGTAATCCCAGCACTTTGGGAGGCCGAGGCAGGAGGATCACAAAGTCAGGAGATCGAGGCCTTCCTGGTTAACACGGTGAAACCCCGTCTCTACTAAAAATACCAAAAAAAAATAAATAAATAAAAAATTAACCAGGTGTGGTGGCGGGCGCCTGTAGTCCCAGCTACTTGGGAGGCTGAGGCAGAAGAATGGCGTGAACCTGGGAGGCAGAGCTTGCAGTGAGCCGAGATCACGCCACTGCACTCCAGCCTGGGCGACAGAGTGAGACTCCATCTCAGAAAAGGAAAAAAAAAAACAAAAAAGATATATGTTTCCTACTTGAGGGCAAGACGTGCAAGAGCCAAGACAGGGTCTGTTTGTATATCACGGCTACTGGACGGACAAGTACCATGCCTAGGAGAGAGTAGGTACTGAATACATCCTTTAAATTAATGAAGTAAAGAAGTAATGTTAAAAAAAAAAAACCCTGAATAAAATGAATGAATCGATGAATATCATACTTCAATTCACAGAATAGCCAAATCCAGGAGCATCCCCTTATGTGATCATAAAGGTCAAAACCTGGTGCCTATGAGGTAAAATCCTGGCCCTATAACTTGCCAGTTGAGTGTCAAGAGGCAAACTATCCAATCTCTTGGTGTCTTATTTCCCTTATCTAAACAATAGAAATAATATTGCTACCGCCCAGGTTGGTGTGAGAATTAAAAGAGTATCTGGCACATAAAAAACCCTAAATACATGCACACCATACCTACCACCCCTCTTTCTCTCTCTCATGTGGAATTCTCACTACCAGTGCATTCAATCATAGGTATTTAAATGCACTTATCTTTGGCTTGTATTAGTGTAAATACTTTATGTAATCTGTTACATACGACCGCAAAGCTTAGAACTGCTGCAGAACTCTTGCAAACATGAAGGAAATTGACTAGAGCTAATAGGCCCAGAATCACGGGTGAAAAGGATGAAATGAACCTGGACATTAAAGGACAACATTGGGTCAGTGACTTAACTAACCTTAACTAACACGGCATTTATTACCTTTTGCAACTTCTTGACATGTGATGTGATAAATGTTCCCACATACAAGCCACTTAGTATTAGAACTTCTGTAACATTAAGCCAGAAGCTTTCTATATAATATGATTAGACCAATCTAGTCATTTGCTTTCTGATAATATCTAAGTAGTTGAAATCTCATGGAGATAATCTTAACATCTAAAGTGGTTATCTCCTAATTTGTTGGATCTAATCCCTTTTGTACTCTGTGCTTCTTTGCAATCTTTTTAGGTTTTCCTGGTTCTCCTTCTTCTGGCTTCCTATGTGGTTGCTGTAATTGTCTGTAATTATCTGCTTACTTATGATTCCTATGAGTCTCCTACATTACAACATAGGCTACCTGAGAGCAGAGACCACACTGCTTTGTTTCCTACTTGATATCCAAGTAATAGCAACACACCAACATACCATAAAGCACACCACATGAATGAATAAATTCAGTCTATAAATCAGAAATAATCTACAGCCTCTATTTATGGATAATTAAACTCATTCAGTTACGGTAAAATTATGGAGGATAAGTTTCTTATCAGGCCCTATCCAGACTCCGTAACATGTAGTTTATGGACTGAAAAAACAATTTTTTAAAGAATAGTTTAAAGATACAGTAAAGCTTGAAGAAGTAAGCTATAATTTTGAGAGGAATAATTGCCTTATTCCTTATTCTCTAGATGATGAGAGCACCCAACTCATGTAGTGATGGTGAGGATTAGGTGGAATTGTACAAGTAAAGCACTTACAGGTACAGTAAGCATTCAAGTTTGGTTAGCACTAATTATTACCACGTGTAGTTACATGTATATTAGATTACCTTTACTTAATTCAATAATACCACAAGGCAGTTAGCCATGTTTCTTTTCTTTCTTTTTTTTTTTGAGATGGAGTTTCGCTCTTGTTGTCCAGGCTGCAGTGCGTTGGTGTGATCTTGGCCCACTGCAACCACTGCCTCCCGGATTCAAGTGATTCTCCTGCCTTAGCCTCCCTAGTAGCTGGGATTACAGGCATGTACCACAACACCCAGGTAATTTTGTATTTTTAGTAGAGACGGGGCTTCTCCATGTTGGTCAGACTAGTCTCATACTCCCGACCTCAGGTAATCCGCCCACCTCAGCCTCTCAGAGTGCTGGGATTACTGGCATGAGCCACCACGCCCGGCCGCAGTTAGTCTTATTTCTATGGTACTGGTGAGAAAATTGAGGCTCAGAAAAATCAGCAACTGACTCAAGGACACACTGCAAGTTACTAGTGCAATAAATATCATACAACTCTAAAGTGGCTTCTGTTTCTACCATGCCACTCTGGATAAACAAGCTATAGCCAATATGATACAGATAGTAGAAGTGCTTCTTCATCTCTAATGAAGTAAATGTCTCCTGAAAGTTGAAAATTAAATGAGTGAAACTATAGATTACCCAGACAAACTGTATGTAACAAAGGTAAAGATACACATTTTCAAGGAATTAAAACAATTCTAGAAGTTGGCAAAATGTTTTATTACTCTTCCCCTCTTATTGGATTATCTTGATTTAAGCGTACAGCTATTTCTTAGAGACATACCACCAACTTAATAATTTACTGGGAGCTGTTGTAATTTACATGTCAGTGTCTCTAATTTAAGCAGCAATGATATGTACCTTTTTATGCACGAAGATAAGCTCTTCGTTCTTAGCTGGGAGTTTGTGTCAGCAATCATTTAGATTGCTCAAATATAAGATTTGCTGATGTGAGAAAATTCCAAGCTGGTTAATTGCATCAAAATTTTAAGTGAAAAGCATCTTCTTTACAACCCTCTACTATCATCAAAGGAGGGGGCTAAGTACAATCTGAACTCTCTTTCTGCAATTCTATAGTGACAAAAATGCTGACCTGGTTGTTCTTTCATCAGCTCATGCTGAACCCAAAATGAAGAAAATAAAATACAAATTTTGAATCTTTATGTAAACATCCAGATGACATATTCTGCAAGTAAGGCAGTTTTGAGTAATAAAAACTTTTGTACAGAATTTTACATTTTGTCATGTACAAAAGCTTACTTCAAACATTATGCAAAAGGAGATTGAATGTTCCTTCCCAGATGTAGCAAATTGTTTTGGATGACCCAGTCCTGAAATCTGCTATGATTAGTAAACAGAAAATGACTTTTTATTACTTTTCTATTTTATTTCCACAGGAACACAAGTCTACAAATGTATTTATTAATTATTATACTCTGTTTATATTTTCTCTGACCACCCTAAAATAAGATAGTGAAGTATTTTCCTCCATAAATGAGAAAAGGAAACTAATGGATCCATTTAAAGTAGTAGTCATAGGCTTTAGAAAACATCAGCACTTATACATTACATGAAATTCAATGATCTCTCCTTCAAACAGAAGATAAACACCATTGAATTTAAATTCCTTCTAGAGCCCTTCTCTGTAACCCAAAACTTAACATTTCTCTCATTCTTGAAGTTAGTAACATTAAAACTATCTCTTCCACAAGTTAAATATCCTTTCTTTTTTGAGGTGTCACTCAATTTTTTTGAAACAATACATTCTTCTGTCTTACTTTAATTCGTCCCTTCTCATACATTTCTCATCCATTATATTCTAGCTCTCATATCTGTCCATTCCCTACTGAAATCGATCTCCTAAGTCACTGATGTTCCCAAATTTTTAGCACAAGTTTCTGCCTTTGCTTTTCAGCCTAATTTTTTAAATATTACCACCAATAGGCCAGAATTGTCTCCTGGATTTCCTCAATATCTTTGATAGTTTTTATCTTTCTATTCGTTAAAAAACACATTGATTAAATGGCTATGCTGTTAGTCATTCATCTAGACACAAAAAACAAATAAAGAATGGCCCTAACAGTTTGGATATGTGTTCCCGCTCAAATCTCATGTTGAATTGTAATCCCCAGTGTGGGAGGTGACTCCATGGGAGGTGTTTGGATCATAGAAGTGGATCCTTCATGGCTTCGTCTTTCTTCAGGATAATGACTGAGTTCTGGAGAGATCTGGTTGTTTAAAAGGGTGTAGCATCTTCCCCGCCTCCACTCTCTTTCTCACTTGTTCCTGCTTTTGCCATATGACATGCTTGCTCTCTCTTTGCATTCAGCCATGAGTGTAAGCTTCCTGAGGCCTCCTTGGAAGCTGAGCAGATGCCAGCACCATGCTTCTTATAAAGCCTACAGAACCGTAAGTCAATTACACTTCTTTTCTTTAAATTACCCAGTCTCATGTATTTCTTTATAGTAATGCAAGAACAGCCCAACATAGGCCCCAACTATTTCAGTGTGCAAGGATAAATTTTACAATAAATAATTACAATATAATGGCATAGTGTTATAAAGGCAGTATGTACATGGGTCAATGGCAGTAAGAAAGAATCAGCCTTTGATTTTTTGTTGGAAATAGTTTCTCCTCCTGATTTATTCACTTGCACACCTTCAACATATACTCATATTAAAAAGCTTACTAATTTTTTTATCTTCTGCTTGGAACACCCTCGTGACTGAAAAATACATATTTATAACCAGTATTTAATACTGTCACTTGAATATGTTGTAATCATCTTAAAACAAACATAAAATTCCTGATTTTTTAAAAAAATAAATAAATTAAGAATAGAAAAAAATATTCTATTGTATAAAAATCAATTCTACAAGAAAAGTCAAATTTAATGGAGAAACATTTCTATTAACATAAAGAATCAAAGATATGGCCAGGCATGGTGGCTCATGCCTGTAATCCCAGTACTTTGGGAGGCCGAGGCAGGCAGATCACGAGGTCAGGACATCAACCTTCAGGCTAACATGGTGAAACCCCATCTCTACTAAAAACACAAAAAGTTAGCCAGGGGTGGTGGCACGCACCTTTAGTCCCAACTACTAGGGAGGCTGAGGCAAGAGAATGGCATGAACCTAGGAGGCAGAACTTTCAGTGAGCCGAGATTGTGCCGCTGCACTCCAGCTTGGGCGACAGAGCGAGACTCTGTCTCAAAAAAAAAAAAGAACCGAAGATATATATCATTACTCTTAATTTTAAATATTCCAAAAACAGATTATAAACGTTCCAAAAAAAAAAAAAAAGATAAAATGCACAAGTTGAGTGGGAAGTGACACAATTCAAAAGAGTCCATTGAAAAGCTACAAAAAATAGGAGCAATTGGTCAATTACCAATTCAAGACCAACATATAAACATTTGAGCTCTCATATCCCAACAATGTTCTGAAAACTTGTAACAAAACAAAAAAACTCAATAAGATGTCAAAGAACAATCCTGAATAAAAGAGAACATTCATGTTAATATTATTTTTCAATTTTATTTAGCATGTAAAATAATATACAAGTTGCTTTATAGAAATACACTGTATTTGTAGGATGTAATACTCAATATTGTGACAATGTCAGCTCTCTGTAAATTAAGCTATAAATTAAATGAAATTATAACTAACATCCTAATTGAGGCCTGGCACAAGGGTTCATGCCTGTAATCCGAGTACTTTAGGAGGCTAAGGCAGCAGGATCACTTGAGGCCAGGAGTTTGAGACCTGGGCAATATAGCAAGACCTTATATCTGCAAAAAATGAAATAAAATAAAAAATTAGCTGGGCATGGTGGTGCATACTTGTAGTGCTAACTACTCATGAGGCTAAGGTGGAAAAATTGAGTACAGTGAGCTAGGATTGAACCACTGCACTCCATCCTGGATGACAGAGTGAGACTTCGTTTCTAGAAAATTCATTAATTAATACTAATTGAATTTTTAAAATTATGACAATAAAATGACTCTCAGGTTTTATATTGGAAGATAAATACAATTGAATAGCCAACATTTAAAAAATTATAAATGGTACATTCATCCAAGTATAAAAATATATAATTGTTTACCAATCTAAACATTGTGATTTGACATGACAATACAGATACAAGTAAATAAAAATAGAAGGTCCGAAAAGAGGGGGTGTTAAGACGGAGAGCGAGAGAAAGCTCTTAGAATGGAATTTTGAAACAATGTATAAATTATAAAATATTTAGTAAGTAATGTTTTTACAATTGTCTACTGAGAAAAGATTTAGAATAATTTGGATCTCACACCACCAATAAAAACTTAAGATGGATATGAAGTAGAGTATCAAAAATAACAGCAAAATCAAATTTAATTAGTAGAAAATTTTTCTTTTTAATATGATGCGAATGGGGAAAGATTTTTGGAAGACAGAATAAAATGCAAAATAATAAATAGTAGATTATATAAGAAAATTTAGGGCCCGCCAGGGGCGGTGGTTCATGCCTGTAATCCCAACATTTTGGGAGTCCAAGGTGGGTAGATCATCTGAGATCAGGAGTTCGAGATTATCCTGGCCAACATGGTGAAACCCCATCTCTACTAAAAATACAAAAAATTTTCCGGGCCATGTGGCATGTACCTGTAATCCCAGCTGCTCAGGAGGCTGAGCCAGGAGAATTGCTTGAACCCGGGAGGCAGAGATTGCAGTGAGCCAAGATCATGCCACTGAACTCCAGCCTGGGCGACAGAGAGAAAACTCCATCTCAAAAAAAACAGAAAGAAAAGAAAATTTAGAATTTGTATAGATTAAGATGCCATAAACAAAGTTAAAAAATAAGTGACAAATACCCGTAAGGTGTATATAAGCACATGTTTCGTAACACATGAAGACCTCCTCTTAGCTACCATGAAAGCAGAAAACAAAACATGAAATCAATGGCATAAAATAGTAAGGATGTGAGTGAGTAATTCAGCTAAAAAGAAAGCTAACAACATAACTCGTGGAAATAGTCAATGAATATTCAAAAAGATACTCAAACTCACTGATAATTCAAGAAGTTAAAACGACAAAAAATTAGGCAAGAAAAAGAAATAAAAGGCATCCAGATAAGGAAGAAGTTAAATTGTTCTGTTTGCAGATGACGTGAGTTTGTATGTATAGAAAATCCTGAAGACTCAACCAAAAACTATCAGAACTGTTAAACAAGTTCAGTAAAGTTGTTGGATATAAATTCAACATACAAAACCTACTTGTATTTCTATAGATGAACTGCCAGAAAAATAAATCAACAAAGCAATCTCATTTACAGTAGCATCAAAAAGAACAAAATACTTAAAAATAAATTTAGCCAAGGGGGCAAAAGATCTGTACGCTAAACACTAAAAAACACTGATGAAAGAAATGAAAGAAGGTGCAAATCAATGTGAAGATACCCTGTGTTCATGGATTGGAAAAATTACTGTTGTTAAAATGTCCATATTACTCAAAGTGATCTACAAATTCAATGTACTCCCTACAAAAACTCCAATGGCATTTTTCACATAAAGAGAAAAAACAATCCTAAAATTGGTACAAAACCATAAAATACTCCAAAAAGCTAAATCAATCTTGAGAAAGAACAAAACTGAATGCATCACACTTTCTGACTTCAAGCTATGTTAAAAAGTCATGGTAATCAAAACAATGGTACCGGCATTAAAAAAACAAACAAACAAACAAAAAAACAAAACAAAACAATAGACTGAGAGATCAGAAATAAAAGCATACATATATGATATACTATTGTTTGACAAGGGCATCGATAATATACAATGGGGAGAGTCTCTTCAATAAACAGTGTTCAGAAAAATGAATATCCACATGCAGAAGAATGAAATTGGATCCCCATTTTACACCATGTCCAAAAATTAACTCAAAATGGATTAAAGACTTAAATGTAAGACCTGAAACTGTAAAACTCTTAAAGGAAAAACAGAAAAAACCTCCTTGAAATTGATCTTGGCAATGATTTTTTAAATACGACACCGAAAACACAGACAACAAAAGTAAAATTAAACAAATAGGACTGTATAAAACTAAAAAGCTTCTGTATGCAAAAGAAACAATCAACAAAATAAAAAAGCAACCTACTGAATGGAAGAAATGCAAGCCATATATCTGATAAGGGATTACTGTCCTAAATATATAAGGAACTCATACAATTCAGTAGCAAAATATCAAAAGCAAAAACAACCATGAATACTACAATTAAAAATGGGCAAAGGATCTGAATAAACATTTTTCTAAAGTAGACATACAAATGGCCATCAGGTACTTGAAAAGGTGCAAATACTACAAAATGCTAAAAAAATGAACATACATATACAAACATATATATATCACATTGAATTTCAATGAAATAGAAAAAAGCTAAAGGTTGATCAAAAAGAAAATGGCTACATAAATGATTTTGTCTAGCCAAGTATAAAGAACAAAACAAAGCAAAAGAGACCTTTTCACATAGAGATGTGCAATAATTTCCATACATTTAGTTAAACTGTCTAACTGTGCTATTCATGGAAAGCAAACCCTGAAGCAAACATTGTATGCTACTGTGCTATTAGAGAGTGCAATTCCAGCAAAGTAGGAAGGACCAACACCACGTTGCAGGGTGGCACCTGGTGTCTGTCCCCAATAATGTCTTGTTCTCCAGGGATAGTATTCCCAGAGAAACAACAACTTATCGGAACATGATGGTACATTGTGGGAAAGAAGGAAGAAGATTTTAGTCACGAACTCTCATCTCCCACATCTCAAATATCTGCTTCAATGACAGCTTTAACAAGGATGCCAAGAGCCAAGGGGTGAGAGCTGTAGAGCAGGCAGGAGACAGCCGCTGCTGGAGTTGGTGGTCATCCATACATTGCTGGTTGCCTCAGTAAAGTCTCAGTTGGGAGATCAGAAGCCAATGGCCTAGGGGAAAACGTGAGACTGAGAGGACCATAGGGGAAAATAAGATTAATGTTACATGTATGTTAGGGGTCACTTAACTTTTAGATGAACGGTTCCCATAACTTTAACAGTGCTTACCTCTGAGGAGAGTAGATTTAAAAGGAGAAAGTAAAATACATTTTGTTTTATATACTTGTCAAATGACTTTGAAAGATGTCTATGTACTATTTCAAGACAGTTACACTTTTAAAAGAATAATGTATACAATTTTGCATACTCAGATGCCTAACTGCAGGAACAATTAGGCCAGTTCTAATTCTAAATTTGGTTTATCTAAAACTTAATTTGCCGTATCTCCCACCACTCTGTTTTCTAGGTTACTAGCATCATTATAGTTCCAACAACCAGAAATAAAAACCTTAGTGAAATTCTCAGTTCTCCTCTCTCTCTTTCAATCCACACATAGTCAATAACCATGAACGCTGAACTTTCAACCAAACACATGATGGGTCAAAGCAGATATTTGCAAAGTCATGTAGATGAGCCAGGCCAGTTCCCAGTTGCAGTAGTCTATCATTGAATCATATGTATCTACATATTTAAAGAAATAATGAGTCATGCAGAAAGCAGTGGCACGGGTCAAGAAAGATTCATAGGTTTATTTACCTCTCTGCCTCACTTTCCCCATCTGTAAAATGAAGGCTAATAGTAGTATCTGCCCCACAGAAACCAGAGTAACAGAGATTAATAGTGTCTGTGCATTGCCTACAGTGTTCAGGAGAAAATCTATCTTGACAAACACTTATGTCAGGTGTATTGAATTACAACTGCAACGACTATTACCATTACAACCCTGATCATGGATTCTTACTGAGATCCAGGCATTTTTCCAATTGCTTTACGCATGTGCATAAACACTCTTAAGCATCACAAGAATCCAGTATGTTAGTAATACTTTCATTTTACAGATGGGAGAATTGATTCCCTGAGATACTAGGTATCTTGGTAAACGACAAGCAGTGACTAAGTGGTGAAGCCAAAGTTCCATTCTCATTGAGTCAGGCTTCAAACTCTGCTCTTCAATGTTCATGGCTGCTCCAATCTAATTATTTTAGTATGGCTGAGTAGCAATAATCTCTGTGCCAAATTGCCTCAATATGGACTAATGATGTTGAATTTTCAAGCACAGAGAGCTAAAGAGCCGGATCCTTGAACCTGCTGATCCCTCGAAAGTGTTTGCACTACACTGTGGTGTGGGGCATAGTAGGTGGTCTCATGTGTACAACAGCATCTTGTTTTTTACCTCTTGCAAAAATGATCATTTTAATGATACAAAACCAGTGGTTAAGAACATGGACTCTGGAGTCAGTTCCCTGTAATCAAATCCTGACTTCATCATTTATACTGTTTGTATGACCTTGGGGAAGTTCCTTCACTACTTTGTGTCTCAGTTTTCATAATTGTTAATAGAACCCATTGTGTATATGTACTGAATGGAAGAAATGCAAGCCATATATCTGATAAGGGATTACTGTCCTAAATATATAAGGAACTCATACAATTCAGTAGCAAAATATCAAAAGCAAAAACAACCATGAATACTACAATTAAAAATGGGCAAAGGATCTGAATAAACATTTTTCTAAAGCAGACATACAAATGGCTATCAGGTACTTGAAAAGGTGCAAATACTACAAGATGCTAAAAAAAATGGACATACATATATAAACATATATATATATATCACATTGAATTTCAATGAAATAGAAAAAAGCTAAAGGTTGATCAAAAAGAAAATGGCTACATAAATGATTTTGTCTAGCCAAGTATAAAAAACAAAACAAAGCAAAAGAGACCTTTTCACAGAGATGTGCAATAATTTCCATACATTTAGTTAAACTGTCTAACTGTGCTATTCATGGAAAGCAAACCCTGAAGCAAACATTGTATGCTACTGTGCTATTAGAGAGTGCAACTCCAGCAAAGTAGGAAGGACCAACACCACGTTGCAGGGTGGCACCTGGTGTCTGTCCCCAATAATGTCTTGTTCTCCAGGGATAGTATTCCCAGAGAAACAACAACTTATCGGAACATGATGGTACATTGTGGGAAAGAAGGAAGAAGATTTTAGTCACGAACTCTCATCTCCCACATCTCAAATATCTGCTTCAATGACAGCTTTAACAAGGATGCCAAGAGCCAAGGGGTGAGAGCTGTAGAGCAGGCAGGAGACAGCCGCTGCTGGAGTTGGTGGTCATCCATACATTGCTGGTTGCCTCAGTAAAGTCTCAGTTGGGAGATCAGAAGCCAATGGCCTAGGGGAAAACGTGAGACTGAGAGGACCATAGGGGAAAATAAGATTAATGTTACATGTATGTTAGGGGTCACTTAACTTTTAGATGAACGGTTCCCATAACTTTAACAGTGCTTACCTCTGAGGAGAGTAGATTTAAAAGGAGAAAGTAAAATACATTTTGTTTTATATACTTGTCAAATGACTTTGAAAGATGTCTATGTACTATTTCAAGACAGTTACACTTTTAAAAGAATAATGTATACAATTTTGCATACTCAGATGCCTAACTGCAGGAACAATTAGGCCAGTTCTAATTCTAAATTTGGTTTATCTAAAACTTAATTTGCCGTATCTCCCACCACTCTGTTTTCTAGGTTACTAGCATCATTATAGTTCCAACAACCAGAAATAAAAACCTTAGTGAAATTCTCAGTTCTCCTCTCTCTCTTTCAATCCACACATAGTCAATAACCATGAACGCTGAACTTTCAACCAAACACATGATGGGTCAAAGCAGATATTTGCAAAGTCATGTAGATGAGCCAGGCCAGTTCCCAGTTGCAGTAGTCTATCATTGAATCATATGTATCTACATATTTAAAGAAATAATGAGTCATGCAGAAAGCAGTGGCACGGGTCAAGAAAGATTCATAGGTTTATTTACCTCTCTGCCTCACTTTCCCCATCTGTAAAATGAAGGCTAATAGTAGTATCTGCCCCACAGAAACCAGAGTAACAGAGATTAATAGTGTCTGTGCATTGCCTACAGTGTTCAGGAGAAAATCTATCTTGACAAACACTTATGTCAGGTGTATTGAATTACAACTGCAACGACTATTACCATTACAACCCTGATCATGGATTCTTACTGAGATCCAGGCATTTTTCCAATTGCTTTACGCATGTGCATAAACACTCTTAAGCATCACAAGAATCCAGTATGTTAGTAATACTTTCATTTTACAGATGGGAGAATTGATTCCCTGAGATACTAGGTATCTTGGTAAACGACAAGCAGTGACTAAGTGGTGAAGCCAAAGTTCCATTCTCATTGAGTCAGGCTTCAAACTCTGCTCTTCAATATTCATGGCTGCTCCAATCTAATTATTTTAGTATGGCTGAGTAGCAATAATCTCTGTGCCAAATTGCCTCAATATGGACTAATGATGTTGAATTTTCAAGCACAGAGAGCTAAAGAGCCGGATCCTTGAACTTGTTGATCCCTCGAAAGTGTTTGCACTACACTGTGGTGTGGGGCATAGTAGGTGGTCTCATGTGTACAACAGCATCTTGTTTTTTACCTCTTGCAAAAACGATCATTTTAATGATACAAAACCAGTGGTTAAGAACATGGACTTTGGAGTCAGTTCCCTGTAATCAAATCCTGACTTCATCATTTATACTGTTTGTATGACCTTGGGGAAGTTCCTTCACTACTTTGTGTCTCAGTTTTCATAATTGTTAATAGAACCCATTGTGTATATATACGTAAACTAGACAATAAGCCCTTCGAATGCAAGGACATAATGCTTATTGTGCTCTGTAATTCCGGAACTCAAGACAATTGCTAGAATATACTAAGTCCATCGTAAATATCGGTGAGCTATTGAGTAAATGAAATGGTATAGGCTGTTTCTCTCATTCTGTCCAAACTACTTATCCTTTAGAATCAGCTCAAGTTTTCCTCCTGATTATTCTGACTTTCATCAGTAGATTGCTTCGCCATCTGGTCTTCTTTTATACACAGTCATACAATTCTACATTTTCAAATGAGTGGAGGTAGCTTATTTCTAAAGCTTTCTTCAGAACTATGTGCAATCTATACTATAAAAATCAGTCTTAATTTGCTGCTAACTGATTTGGTCACCACTTTATTTGGTCAATTCCACTCCTTTCCATTCCAAGTCAGGTTAAATGTTCATTTCTCAGGAAAGGTTTCAATACCCACAGACTAGTGTGCAGTCCATATGTTGCCTTCTTATAGCATGCTGTGTTTATTACAATTGTCATTAAATAACAATTTGTATAACTGTTTGTTTAACGTTCATCTCATCTCTTGCATTGTGGGCTTCCTGAGAGCACGGGAATTGTACGGCTTACTATTTTCTGTATCCCCAGAGTCAAGCATAGAACCTGTACTTGGGGATGTGCAATATATCATCATTGAATATATTCTCCTAGGCAATGCTTTGGCAAATGACAACTTTCAAGTTTTTTTGTTTGTTTGTTTGTTTTGTTTTTTCCTCAGAATCTTCAGTGTAGGAGAAGTCTGGATTGGTTATAACCTTTAAGAACTCTGTGCTATCACTGCACATTATTTTAAAACAAGTGTTCCAATAAAGAAAAGCATACTCTGAAAAATATGGCATCTCCCTTGGGAAAGTCTGGGTAGCCATTTAGACCAGCAATAAAATGATGCACATGGTAATCTAAAATCTTGATATATTTCATAGAAAATGCAATATTTTTCTAAACTGCTAGCAATTAAAACATAAAGAGTATTAAGTCATAATTTCTTTCATAATCACAAGAATAATTTTGTGTTCTCTATACACTATTTTTAAATTGAGCATTTAATCAGTTGCATAGGACAGTTTATGCGGGAACAATGCATGGGAAACTATTTGTGTATCCATCTATCTATGGAGCTGTTGAGCAATCTGTCTAAATTCTGTTACAAAGAATGTAAAGATTGGCTTGGGAAAAGATTCATAAATAGAGTTAAGATTAGTTTAACTCACTCAATTCATTCATCAATTGATAAATGGTCTATTATTACATGGACAGTAATTCAATTGCATTGGCAGTTTGGTTTAGCATTTAGAAACTGAATATTCCAACCAAAGTGTATCTACAGTTTTCAGAATCAACTATCAAAATGATTTTAAAAGATAATCAATATAATGAATAACTAAAGCTTAACTGGAGGAAAAGTTTCCCAGACATCCATTAATCTCAGAAAAATATCAGAAATGGCCCATTAAATGTACATAATCAAGTTCCATGAAGAAAAATGAAGAGAGGACTGAAATGTTTCTATTGAAGACTTTCTTTCAATGACTATTTTAGGCCAAATAACAAATTTTTATTCTGAGATATGGCTATCTTGATTTAGAAATAAAATCAGTCATCTCTATCTATTGACAACAGGGTTGACATACTGAATTTTCTCATTGTGTTTGTCTTATTTTTACAAATGGTAATTACAAATTAATATTCATAAAATAATAATAGGCATAACATCCTGTCTAACCTTCTCTTTGTAAACTGAAACACTGCTTTTTCCTTCATTAAAATTTGAGTATGTCATTTCCCTTGAACATGTGTGACTTATTCCTGCCTAGGCTTCCCAGGACTAAAAATATTCCAGGGCTCAAAATATTAAAGGAATTTAGTAGACCACTGATCTGATTTTTTATTTATTTATTTTTTTGGAGACAGGATCTCACACTGTCACCTAGGCTGAAGTGCAGTGGTGGGATCTTGGCACACTGTAGCCTTTGTCTCCCAGGCTCAAGCAATTATCCTGCCTCGGCCTCCTGAGTAGCTGGGATTTCAGGCGCCTACCACCATGGCCAGCTGATTTTTGTATTTTTCACTATAAATGGGGTTTCACCATGTTGGCCAGGCTGATTTTGAACTCCTGACCTCATGTGATCCACCTTCCTCCGTCTCCCAAAGTGCTGGGATTACAGGATTGAGCCACCGCATTCGGCCTGATTTGATTTTTTTTTTTTTTTAATGAATTATTTCGAGAAAAGCTTCTGAGAGGAAAGAAAGATAACAACTTAGACTGGAGGAAAAATAGACTAGTTAATTCTTAAAATGACTGTAGCAAACAAAAGGAAATAGGAGCCAGGTGTTCAGTTGATATGATATCAAGTAGATCTCTTTTGTGTTCCTGGTTACTTCAAACAGCTCCATTGCACGATCTAGTTTCATAATTTCTGGAAAACTGTGCTTGAGGATAGGGATGGCTGGGGAGATCTGGGAGAGAAAGGGGTTAAAGGAGCACACTCACACCATCCCTGACCACTTAGTCATTGGTCAGCCAAACACATGAAACAGAACCTTTTTTAGTCATTAAAAACTGAGATGAGCTATTGGCTATCAGGGCAATCTAGAACCATCTACTGCCCCTACTACCTGCTTATAGCCTTCATAAGAAGTAGTAACACACCTAATCCAAGTGCTGGAGTGGTCAGGAGAAAACGGCATCACTGCGCCTTATCTTTGGCTGTGTCCTCACCCAAGTCTCATCTTGAATGGTAGCTCCCATAATTCCCATGTGTTGTGGGAGGGGCCCGTGGGAGAGTCCCCCGCTTACTATTCTCATGGTAGTGAATCAATCTCATGAGATCTGATGATTTTAAAGGGGTTTCCCCCTTCACTTGACTCTCATTCTCTGTTGTCTGCTGCCATGTGAGACATGTCTTTCTCCTTCCACCATGATTGTGAGGCCTCCTCAGCCACATGGAACTGTAAGTTCATTAAACCTCTTTTTCTTTATAAATTACCCAGTCTCAGGTATGTCTTTATCAGCAGCATGAAAATGAACTAATACACCCTCCCATTATTGTCTTGGCTGGAACTAAGGTAATTCCTCTGGTTACTAAGGCTCAGTACCTGGTAGGCACACCGTTACATCTGTTCAAAAGGCATATCCTGGACTTTTTATTAGCTGTATTAAATAGGTAGGAGGAAAATTTTAGAGACTTTGTAGTATATTATTCTCATGTGTTTACTGGCTATGTTCTCTATTTGCTTTGTGTGTTACCTATTTTCTTCCTACATCAAATATTCAATTCGATCATATATATCTTAATTTTGATTTTTAATAACCTCTATCTTAATGTTAGTGGATTATGTTAAATTCACATTTTATCAATATTTCATTGTCTTTATGTATTCAGCTTTGTGCATTAATAAGCAGTAGCATTAAAAATTCACAGATTATTTTCATTTAATGCAACAAAGACCACTTATTGATCATCACTTGTCATGAGTTTGGTTTTATAAGGAACACAGTAAACATAAATCCTATGATTTTCAAGAAATCTTTTACTCTGAGATTGAAACATGTTCCATGAAAACAAGAAACAGATGTGCAATGGAGATATAAAACTAAATAAATTTAGAACTGCAATTTAAATCCCTTTATAAACCCAGATCAACATATAGAATGTATATATTTATAAATTTTACATTGGTTTTTCCTTTGCCCTTTTCTCTTGAATGCTGTTACATTTTTGCTCAATTACCTGTAATTATACATAATATTTTAAATTATTTAATTGCAGTAAATCTCCTCCTGCACAGTCTTAATTGACACAGGCTAAATGGAGAAAGTAATATGCCTGTTTTTATTCATGCTCAACAAAACATTACCTTGGTATTTGCAGCTTTGACCACAGGTGACTTTCTGATTCTGGGCTTTTTGTTTGATTATCAAGACAATAAGCCTCCTACACAAAAATGTGTGTTAGATCAAAAAAGGTGAAGGGTAGGACTATGAGGCATTGATGATTTGTTTTTGGACTTGTAAGGCCTCAACCTCAGAGACAGAACTCAACTGTATTAGAGGGGAAGCAGTATAGGGCAGTGTTCATCCTGGATCAATCCAAATCAGATGTCCAAAAGGAAGCCGTGCATGCAGAACCTAAAGCTGTAGGAAAATGAGCCTACTAAATCAGTTCAGATGAATGAAGAGAATGACCAGGATATGTTGACAAGCAAAGACAAGGGAATTAGATGGGTACAACGTTAAAAAGGAAGAATATAAGGACAATGGATGGATGATGAATATGAAACTGTGTTGTTAAAAATGATTTTACAACCAACAGATTATTGAAAGATAAGCCAGGCAGAGTGTGTGCTTACAAGAAGTTTGGGGAAGCAATAGCATGAGCTGATCTCAGAAACACTGCAAGAATTTTCACAGGTAAAGATAAAAGGATTTCTGACTGAGGAAACAACAGCAGGATCAAAGGTGTGGATACCTAAATGTGCCTAATCTCTTCATAAAATACAAAAAGTCTAAACTACTGAAGTCTAAAGGGGAAAGAGACTAGCAAAAAGCCATGTTGAGAAGGATCCTGAATTCCATACTGCAGGCCAGTTTCTGTCTGCAACCTGGAATCATCAAAAATGTCGGGAAGAATCAAGTGGACATCACGGATATTGATTTTAGGAAATAAGCTTTGGAAATTGCACAAAGAGTAAATGGAGAGGTGAGAGTCTGGGTGCAGAATCACAGTAAGGTTATACTGCAGTGGACAAGAGAGAAGTGAAGTGCCAGTGCAAACAAAATGGAAAAGGAACAGTAAATATGATGATGATGATAATGATAATAAGTACTTATCACTATTCAGTTATTTAATAATGACTTAAAAAGCATTTAATAATGTGCCAGGCTTTGCCACAGAAACTTTAGACATATTAACTCTTTGAAAAATCATAATAATTCTATGTTTTAGGTACTATTATTATTCCCATTAACACATAAAAAATTGTGGCACAATGAAGGTAAATTGTCCAATTTCACACAGCTATTAAGAAATGAGGAACAGAAGATAGAGCGGCACCAGGAGAATATTCTTTACATATTTCTTGTATTCCTACATGTTTTAGAACAGAGATACTTATTCCCTTTGTCCCTATCTTTCAAAAATGTTTGCATCTTCTATCTCCTTAGAAGATAGAGATGGTGTCGCCCGTCAGGGCAAAGGCTTGGTGCTTTTGGTTGCATATACCTTATGACAGATTTGGGTTTCCTAAGATCAGAATTCTTTGACTATGAAACAAACTCACTGTGTGTCCAGCATCCACCTGGGTTTTCTCTGCACCACACCAATGTGACTGAGGAGTCAAAGGAAACTGGTGTGAACATGAAGCTCATGCTGCCTGCTGTGCCATGAGTAGCAAAGTTCTTTGTGTCTGATCCTGGAGTCCTGTGTCTTCTGCAGCATCTGCAAAATTGTAGCCAGCTAAGCTGTTAGCTTGTAAGATGATAAAAATCTCAGCTCCTTCACAATTCTTTATGATATGGTGATTTACTTCTTGACTATAGGGGTGAAAAATATTAGACATTGTGACTAACATTGATATTTTCTTTCAGGGTTCTTTAGAGGTACCCTCCAACAACAATGGCAGGAAATATTCAAATGGGAGCATATTAGTGGAGGAGAAAAATATTTTTGTACAAGTTTAGTTTGGGGTGCTGTTGATATATCTTTGAAAATAATGTCAATGAACTAGATATGTTCTGAAAAATATCAGGGGTATCACATCTAGAAATATGCATTTGGTAAAAAAAATATGCATAGAAATAAAATATAAAATCACAAAAATATCTAAGGTTATGATTAAGGAGAACTTAGAGAGAAATGATGGCTAAGGACAGAGTTTTTAAAAAGAGGGCATCAATTGAGGCATGGGTAGATGAGGACAATTTAAAGCAGAAAATATCAGGGAAACAGAGGCAGAAACCAGAAGAATATGGTGATCTAGAGGTCAAGAGAAGAAGAGCATTTAACATGGAAAGATAAGATATACAGGTCAAATAAGGTATAAAGACAGAGGAGGACTTAGATAGAAGAGAAAATTGGCGATGGTGTTTTCTCTTTTATTGGGTGCTATCCATTCAGGGATTATGAATATTGCAGGCAGATTGTCTTCAAGGTGTATCTCGGTTGAAATAAACAGCACCAAGGATTAAAGCAACAGTATAGAACTCCCCGGTACAGATTAAGAGTATACTTTTAGTGAATCCAGAAGGGTAATAGTCTGAATTCCAGACAGATTGCAGGCACTTGGAAAAAAAAAATTTCTGCAGGTTAGAGCTCCAAATATATTGTATTCTTAGATGATACTACTATTTCCAAGGAGCCTTGCAGAAATAAGATTCAATGAAAATATTTGATTATTTCTACATATACTGGACAAGCAGCTATTATTTCTCAGATCAGAACAGGTCATCAGAACACAAAACTGAATAAGACATCATTCCCTGAAGTTGATGTAAACCACCATTCATCATGCAATGGAAAGTGATGTATTATTGACCAAAACAGGATACTGTGAAATCATAGGGAAAAGTCTCCGACCTTTGGAGATCTGAATAGAATACTCCAAGTAGTCAATGCTTGCATTAGATCCTTATTTTTTACCCGGATGAATATGGCAAGTAAAGCATTTCAAGCAACAACTGCAACTCATGAAAGTGCCACAAGTTATGAGAGAACTAACATTCAGAAAATTAAATTAGTTCATCAAAGTCGAAACTTTCATTGAAAATGTGAGAAACGACAAAGGTAAAGCTTGATGGCTGGTTGCACCAAAACATGGCAGGTCTAGCATGTTGTTTTTGGAAATCAGAAATTTATTTTATAGGTTCTGAGAAGCCATTGAATTTTTTAAAATAAGGAATAAAGTAAGATTTCCATTTTGGAAAGATTGTTCTGACAGTAACATGGGAAGGGAGTAAGAAAAAATGGCAGAAAAGAATTATGGTGAGTATCATCTAATCGAGTGATAATAGAAGGCAAAACTAGGCAGGGCGCAGTGGCTCACGACTGTAATCCCAGCACTTTGGGAGGCCGAGGCGGGTGGATCATGAGGTCACGAGTTTGAGACCAGTCTGGGCAGCATGGCGAAACTCCGTCTCTACTGAAAATACAAAAATTAGCCAGGCATGGTGGCATGTGCCTGTAATCCCAGCTACTCAGGAGGCTGAGACAGGAGAATCACTTGAACCAACCCGGGAGGCAGAGGTTGCAGTGAGGTGAGACTGCACAACTGCACTCCAGCCTGGGCAACAGAGCGAGACTCTGTCTCAAAAAAAAAAAAAAAAAAAAAGGTAAAACTAAGCAACAGCAGTGGAGATGGAGGAGTTTGGGAGGGTTTCAGCAGTTGGTACCCACAGGATGTGCAACTGATGGAATATGGTCAAGAAGTTGTTTCTACGGAGGGAAAGATCTAACTGTTGGCTTGTCAAGTTAAAGAAATGTCTTTTTATTTCTATTTAACCAACTTTTTTTAAAAAATAAGAAATGGATGTTGAAATTTACAAAATCCATTTCCAATTTACAAGTGATTTGATGGGTTTTCTTCTTGATTTTAAAGATGGGATTAATTGCATTAATAAAGGAACTAAATACGAATTATACCTAGCATTACTGGAATTAGCCTCACATACTCATTGCTAACTTTAATTTGTCACGTACTCATTGTCAGAACCATCATTTAAGCTAAGCATCTTTAATGAGACTTGTAATGTAATGTTTCCCTCACACATTATAGAGATTTGTGTTCTTGAAAATTTGTAAATAATTTCATATAAAAATGTTATTTTTCAAGTATGTTTAAAAATATGGTTTAAGAATCTGCATTTTATTACTATATTAAAGAATGATATAAAATAGAATGAAGAAATTTTATATTCAAATGTATTGTCACACACTGAATTAGCAGAACTAATTTCTAATTGACTATAAAAGGAATAGAATATTCAGTAATGTCTTTGTTATATTTATCCTTTATTATTTCTAAATCGTTTGACTGCTGTGGTTTTCCAACTCTCAGAAAACATTATATATGTGCCAACACACACACACACACACACATACATATAAGTGACATATACATACACCAATATGCATGTGTGTGTGCTTGTGTGTGTTTATATAATATACGGAGAGTGACAGATATACATACACCTATATGTATGTGTCATGCATGTGTGTGTTTATATGCATAATATATACAAACAGTGACATCTATGTGTGTGGATGTGTATATATATATATACTATTCTATATAGTACTATGTATATATATAATAGAGAGGCAGAGAATGCTGTCAGACTTCTTTCTTAAAGAGGGACATAAAGAGACAATGTGGATAGAGACAGGTTTGCCTATTTGCATCTGAAAAGCTAAGAAGTTTGAAAAGTTACAATACAAAGTAGTGAAATTTGTCTATTTCTGACTAGTTATAAAATTTTTCAAGTGCCTTTACTCATTACAAATTTGTTGAATCTCCTTCACATGTAGAAACTTTGATTCGACATCAGGGGTTGAATACAAAACTATTGCTCTAAATAAATTGGAAAGAAAATCAGCTGTCTACAGGATTTGGGACACCATTACAATGCTCATTCCTAAAGTGGCCATTCACAAAATGACTTTGGCAGAAAACAGAATCTTTTAGAAACCAGCTTCAGGAAGTTATTTAATTTGAAGGAAAATAATCGCCTCTCAATCTGCAATTGCACCGTGATACAAGAAGGAATGCCGGTTAAGGTAGCAGCACATCTCTGAAAAGCTAAGGTTTTGTTTCAACCTTTGAAAATGAAATTACGTGTCAGGCTGAAGTTTTATATTCATCAATTACTTCACTAATTCCAAGTCTGTGGCCTGCTTCGGAATACACATAGAGCACAGCATAATCTCCACTGGGCAGTTTCACATGATGTTCTTGTGGCTTCAGTTACAAAAGATCATTCAGATGGAAAATCCCCAATGGATCGCCTTATCATTCAGAACACAGACTCCATTCAAGCAACGAAATAGGTTTCAAATTCATTTCTTAGCATTTCCAGGTGTACTTCTATTGCAATATTATACAATTTTTGTCTAGGTTTTCTGCCATCACCTCTCACACATAGCTTTATTGATTCTATGACAAATAAGTCACTCAGCTTGTAACTACCATGTTATTTGAAATTTCTATTCAAGGTTTTCTGGACCATTCTCCTTTACAAATAGAGTCACTTTCTTATTATTTATTCTACTGAATATAACAAAAGTGGATACAGAGGAAGTGATATTAGCTTTCCCGAATGAGGAATAAAACTGACTTATGTTCTATCCCTGGTTCAGTTATGGAAGGAAGATTCTGCACATTCAAGATTTGTGTATCTTCCTGCCTTTTCCTATTTAAAATGTAAAATTACAGCATATTATAGTTATAAATGTGGTAAAATTATTAAGTTTTACTACTTTGAATAAGAAAACAATATGGATCTCTGGATACCTATCTAAGGGCAAATTTTTTAAAAGCTTGGTCACAAAGTAATTTAAGATGTAATTTTCTAACATCACCTTGCAGTGATAAAATGTTGACTCATATTACTGATCATGTCTACAAACTGTCTAAACATCTGTTTATAAGCAATGAAAAGAATTTGTTGAAAGTAAGTGGATGGAATTAGAGGAGTACGTGGGTAAATTAAATAGAAAAGAGCTGTGGAAGAGGAATATCCAGGAAAACAAGATAAAGGAAAGATCAGAGCATTGAATGAGAGTTATCTATCTGTGGAATATGTACTCTGCACCTTGATGGACCAGGAAATACAGAAGGCAGAAGGCTGACTATGGGACTATTTCTGACCTCAAGGAACTTACGGAGAAGTGCTTGTGTTTGCACACGGAATAGGGGGTAGAACTGATTGTACTGAAACTATGTTAGAATGTAATATGATTTAAGCTGCCCAGATAGAGAGAATGGACCTATGAATACTTACGGAATGCATACTTGCAGCAACAGAGACAGATCCCAGAAGTTATGGAACAGGTGCAGAAACCTTAGCTGTGGGGCCAGCAAAGAAGGGAGTACGGTCAGAAAGGTAATGAAAAATACTCTTTTATTGAAAAGAGTACATACAAAGTTAGAGATTTAAATAGGGAAATGCTGTATTCCAGGACGAAGTCTTCTGTGACCCAGCTGGAGCCATGTTGGGCACAGTGGGCATGGCAAGGAGAGGAGGAGAGCAGGAAACTGCTTCTGAGAAACATTTGCTTCCAGTTGGCTGAAACACTTTACCAATCAGCACAAAGCAGCAGGCTGTGTCTACAGTCTAGACATCTCTGTTCTGTTTTATAGCTGTACCCTCACATTGCTTGGCTTGGTTGCTGTCTTCAAAATCGATGACTCTGGTTGCTAGTATGTCTGAAAAAGTCCAGCTCAATACATCAGTTTAATTCTATCATAAAAATAAATGTAAACAATTCGACATTGGTGTTCTCTACGTAGAAAGGACAGAGTATAAATACATATAGGTTCTCCCAACTAAAGAAGACCTTAAGAATTATGCAGCCCAACCCCTTTATCTTTCCAAATGGAAATGTGAATTAGTGTTCACAGTAGTGAAATGACTTGTCCACTTTCCCACAACATTTGTAGCAAAGTTATGAATTTACTCCCATAGTAACTTAAATGTTTTTACAAAGTTAGTCAATCAATCTATCTATCAAATTGGTCATTTGGTGTATCTGATCTAATGTTCTTCAAGACTCCTTCACCCTCTGTCCCAACCAAAACAATTTTAAATGTTCTCCAGTTGGAGAAAAAATAAAAATAAAAACAGACTCATTTGGTGTAAAACAGTTTGGACACTTAAGTCTTTCCCACTGTCTTTAAGAGAATTGTTTCATGTTTCAGATTTCTGCAAACTTCCTCCTCTTACTTATTAGTAAGAATATCCTTTTGCCCATGGATTGAAATACTTCTGGGATTAAGTGTCCTCTCACTTCTTTAGCCCTCACTCACTACTTTGACCTCTTGATCATCACTGACATGCTAGCAGTGTGGCTTAATTTGGAGAAAGGTTTAATCCACTGGGTTGTCTTCTCTAACTTGGCCAGGGTCTAGCAGTAATCAGTGGTTGAGTTGACCTCACTTTTTCTTTTTCTTATTTATTTATTTATTTATTTTTTATTATTTTATTTATTTATTTATTTATTTTTTGAGACAGGGTTTTGCTCTGTCACTCAGGCTGGAGTGCAGTGATACAATCATGGCTCACTGCAGGCTTAACCTCCCAGTCTCAACTACTCTTCCCACCTCAGCCTCCCAAGTAGCTGGATCTACAGGAGCTCAGCACCACACCCATATAATTCTTCTATTTTTTTTATAGAGACAGGGTTTGACTATGTTGCCCAGGCTGATCTCAAACTCCTGAGCTCAAGCAATCCTCCTGCTTTAGACTCCCAAAATTCTGGGATTACAGGCCCGAGTCACCATACCAGGCTCAGAGCTGACCTAATTTTAGCTCCTGCTTGTACTGTAGACCTCTCTGCATTTCTGTAATATCTTCCCTCAGAGTCCCAGTTCAGGTAGTTCATCTGCAGAATCACCAACAAAATTGGCCACATGGCAGACTATCCAACTCTCCATTTAGCCACCTCCAAAGTCCCTCCTTAGAACATATAGCTCTATTCATGCCAGGCAGGAAGAATGACTTAGATATTGAACATCAGCCCTCTGTCACCCACTGTGCCACTGTGTTTTCCCTGATGTGGTCACCCTCAAGCTGTGCAGGGCAGTTATCTGAAGCAAACCCCTTTCAGAGTCCCAAACATTATTCTAGTCAAAAGTCACATCCCTGGTTTTTCCAGACTGCCTATCTGTTTAGAGAGAAAACATGAAAACTCATGTGTCATCTGCCTCTCTTATGTCCTTTCTCATATTTCTCAAAGTCTCCCAGCTCCACAGTGCCATAAAAAGAGTATCAAACTTTTTCTTTCTCTACTCTGTCCTCATTTCTTAGAATAAATCTGTCCCAAGGCCTACCCCTCATTGATGGGCAGTATAAAATCTGTATGTTGAAGAAGAAATACTTTTAGCTGAGACTTCTGGATTTGACTTGATATTCTTTAGATAATCTTAAACATCTTACTGACTGCAAAATTCTACTTGGAATAGTAATTCTCTTTGTGCCTCATTTATAACAGTCCTAATCTCTTGACCACAGTCGTGGAAAGATGGATGTCTCGGGCCCTCTAGGAGGAAAATCAGGGGCAGCATGATACAAAAAAGTGATCGCACAACCTCTGTGGTGTGCAGAGAAAATAAATAAATAAATTTAATTCAGAATGGGTACATTTCAGGGATTGCAATCCTACCCTATATTCTAAAATGCCATGAAAAGTATAAAGAATCAGTTATTTAATATAAGAAGAATCAATCTTTGTTAGAAACTTTGTATCCTAAGACAAACTTATGCTTTCCAACATTCGATAATATTCCAAACAAATAGGGGTATGGTGACCAAAAAAAAAAAATCAATTTATTTAGGGGAGTTGGAGAGGGTAGAGAGTAGAATAAAAGTAGAATGATAAAATATGAAACCAAGAGAAAACTGGGTCAAGATTAACACATGAAAATGAGTAGAAAAGCAAGAATGATTTTTTAAGGGGCTTGAGAAAATTGAACATTCTAGGACAGATATATAAAGAAATTGGAAAGACACTTGGGAACAACAGGAAAACAGCTAGAAATTATTTTCCTATAAAGTAATAATACATTCCACATAGGAAGTTGGATTTAAGAAACTCTATTTTTCATAGAGAGTCTACATACATTTCTTAAGGGGAATCAATGGTAGTCCAGCAGGGAATTATGTAAATCTATCAAAGAACTGGAACACTTTTATTACTATGTGATTTGAAACAGAGCACATGTGGCTTATCTAACAAACTTAGAGCATATTCTTTAGAGTGTAGTGTCATTGAAATGCAAATGGTATTTGCAATGCAGAGGAGAAAGGTTTGATGTTATTGTTTTGCCCTTTGAGATACAGTGTGTTCCTAGCAGGCTGTTCTTTACCTTGTTTGGAAACCAGTTAGCACAGCTTCTGACTACCTAAATGCTCTGTATCATTTATTTTTGGTCTGTCCAAGATTTTAATGTTATTTCTTCTCTCATTTGTCCTGGTTCCTTTTGCTGATAAATATTTGCCGGAGTATTCTTGAAGTCTAATGAAAGGATATGTTAGCTTTCCGTGTTTTACTAGATATATAACTACATAAAATATTTTGTGCTCATACATTTATTCTAAAATATTCATACAGTACCCAGTCTTTGCCAAGACCTGTTCTAATCTATGATTTATATAATTGGAATAGAATGAATGGCCCCTGACATCATGTGGTGTAAAGTCCACACAGGAGACAGCTATTACTCAAATGTCATGTGATTTGGTGCCAGAAGTGCACCGATGTGAGAGACCTGAGTAAGCACAGTGGCATGGAAGATTATTGTCTAGCATTTTAATTCTGCCTGAGCTAACAAGGTAAGAGATACACATCATGGAGCAAATGCCATAAATATGTTTCCTTTTAAACAATCAATTTTAAAACTGTGTTTTTTTTCTGTGTATAGTCCTGAGCCACAGCACATGGATTAGTCAGAAGCTTTTGTACAGGACTCAATTATCTGGTGGTCCTGGGCATAAACTCATCTAGAAAAGAAGAAAATTACAATAAATGATTCTCTAAGATATGTACATGTTGGAAATAACAGTTTGCATAGCAAAATCTTTAAGACTTCAGTGGAAATTAAATATACTACAAATATATTTAAAGACTAGTGTTATTAATAAAAACCACAGTCTACTGCCACCTAGTGGACATTAATTTAGAGACTCCATTACTTTATACTTAGCCACACCTTTGGTCTTGGAATATCTGTATGGTACCTGTGGAAATCAAAGTGATAACTATCAAACAACATTCGCATCAAGTAGGCAGCCCTCACAAGCAAAGTTCTCTCTGGATGTAAATTGTACTATTTCTGCAGACTCTATTCCTAATGGAGTGTCTTTCTCTTCTTCATAAATGTTCTCTTCGTTACCCCAAATAACAAAAATGAAAAACCAAAACAAACAACATTTCACTTGCACTATAAAATTTAAAATAGAAATAATATAATGTTCTGCCTGTACCTGACACTCAATATGTTTGGTAGATTTCATTACAGTGTCGCTGCTTCATCTGGTATTTTTCTCCTCCATGGTGGTTCAACAGCTTTTCCCTTCTGATTTCATATACCATTGTCTAAAAAATCCTCATTGCT
Source organism: Mandrillus leucophaeus (assembly GCF_000951045.1). Lineage (NCBI taxonomy): Eukaryota > Metazoa > Chordata > Mammalia > Primates > Cercopithecidae > Mandrillus > Mandrillus leucophaeus. The sequence goes on along the minus strand of NW_012106297.1, from coordinate 1,637,430 downwards.
AGGAACTATCAACGTCTAATTTCCTTTCCTTCTGAATGATTTTCTAAATGAAGCAACAAGACATTTTCTACCTGTGTCTCTGATATATCATTCTCATGACCCCCAGAAAGTATGCATTGGTAATATCTAACAACGTCATTTGCTTCAGTTAGATCTCACCATCTCTCAGAATTGTTGCATGATCAAGCTCTTCAATTCAGAAATTCTTCTTTCTGACCACAACCTTCTATTACTTGCTTTCTTAAGCTCCCATTTTACTTAGTGATGCTCTTTTTACAAAGAACACACTCTTGGGTGACTGGGGAGGTGGGGAGTGACTCACTATTTTTAGGTGCCTAATTTTGTTTAGACGAGCATAGGACTTAAAACTGGCACCTGAAAGACGTCAGTCACCAAGTCAGAATACCTGATTTCAAGTGCAGCTTACAGAATTGAGGCTACACATCCAAACCTTCTTAGATGGGAATGAAGACTCCCTCTCCATTTGTTTCTCATTTTGGCTTTTGTTTCTCTTTCAGCGGGACAGATGTCTTTCTCTCCTACTGCACACAGGCTACTTCCAGTGACTAGGGAAGATTACTATTACTACCAGCATCTTAGTCTAGCAATCGTCAGGGGTAAAAGTATTTCCTCCTATCAACGACTAAATAATAACCCCAGGGGAAAAAATCTGATTGGCCCTGCTTGGGTCACATGCTTATGCCTTGGACCAATCATTGTTGCCAGGCAAATGAAGTAATATACTTGGTGAGGTTTGGGTCATATGTTTAGTTTTTGTGGCAACGGTTCAGAAGGGAGGGAACAGAAGAGTCTACCAAAATGATTAGATAACCCAATTCACCAAGGTCACTAATGTCTTTTTCTAAAACAACTTCAGGGGCTGCTTGATCTGTCACTCATGGAATTTCTACCCTATCCTCTTCTCTCTTCCAGAAGGAATCCTTTGTTTACCCATAATTTATGCCGTTTTATACTTTGTCTCTCTTTCAAACTTTCCTTTAGTTTCTAATCATAGAAACTCAGCAACATGACTTCCCAATCCTAAATTTTCAAGAAAATATTTGAATTGCCAGCTCTTCTTTTGAAGCTAGGCACTGGCCAACTTGAGAGCCACCTTTTCCCTATCCCACCCTAGTCAGAGGAGAAAGAATTACTTGATAAAGCACACATTTATTGAGGGTGGCAGAGATTTCAGGTGAAATAGCCGTCATTGTCTTAATCATGATCTTCAGGACTCTATCTCATTCTATTCAACTATGTTTTCTTCCCCAATTTTGATCTGATAGGCATTTCTTTGAGGCTACTGTGAGAATTTGCAATTTCATGATCATTTAGGGGCTTGTTAATTTTCTTCCAATGATGAGTTTTTGAGAAATTGAAATTGAAATGGTTTGAATAAACCAAAAATTGCAGAAAACGTTAGTTTTATTAGCCTCCTCTGTGCCATACTTATGCAAAAAAAAAAAAAAAAGAAAAAAAAAAAGTCCCTACAACACATCTATTAGAGAACAATTAGATGACCAGGAAGTTCACATCAATTTATTAAAATTAAATCACTAGGACGTATTAGGAAACAATATTGTCAACCTCCAGTATTCTCCTCTCCGGGTCCTAAATTTATCACCTTTTAGGGCAAATTGGCTGCTTCACTTTGGATTCTGCCCAAGGCTCTCTTGATATGTAGACATTTCATTTGCATACAAAAAGGCACACTGCATGGCTGGATAAACCAACCATCTGGCCTAAGCAATTTATCTGGATTATTACTGAACTGTACAAAACTATGTAAATATATATTCCTAAAATTCCAATTGCTCCCTTATCCATCTGCCTTACTGCCTTTCCCTTCAGCAACCCTGATTGTAGAAAGGATCATTTGCTTCCTCAACCCCTGACACACAGACACACGGATACATATGCACACATCTTCCTGCTCTATTGACTATTGCTAGTGAAACTCAAGTCATAAAGCCAGGTCACTTGGTCCACTGCCAATGTATGCAAGTCAGACTCAGTCAGACTTCGTAGCTGATTAACATGCCTTTTACTAATCTCTAGTTAAATCCCCATCACACTGTCTCATTTTTCTAAATGCTCATTCTAAAATGTTTGCATTCTCTTCCAGTACTGGATTCCTTATTCTCGAAGGTAATCTATTTTATAAACTCAGTGCTAGGTATACTAATGAATAAATAGTATAGTGCACCTGTGTGTTATTCTTGACGTTATAGGTAATTTGATATAGGAACTCATTATATGACGTGAGTTTAGTTTTTTATAATTAAACTGTGGTTGTGTGTCTAAAGTTCTTTTATTTTTTTGAGATGGAATCTCACTCTGTTGCCCAGGCTGGAGTGCAGTGGCACGATCTCGGCTCACTGCAACCTCTGCCTCCTGGGTTCAAGCAATTCTCCTGCCTCAGCCTCCTGAGTAGAGTAGCTGGGATTACAGGCATGTGCCACTACACCCAGCTAATTTTTACATTTTTAGTAGAGACGAGGTTTCACCATGTTAGCAAGTCTGGTCTTGAACTTCTGACCTCAAGTGATCCTCCCACCTAGGCCTCCCAAAGTCCTGGGATTACAGGCATAAAACACTGCACCCAGCCTAAAGTTCTTAATTAAAGGACCTCTTTAATTATTATTAAGCAAAACTGGATTTTGGAGATTCCAAGTGATAACTTTAATTCACTACTCTATGTCCTTATTAGTAAATATATATATATATATATATATAACCCAACCTATACAATATAGTGTATTTAGAGCATGGAAGAGCAGAGACTCTGAAGCCAGACTGCTTGAGTTCAAATCCTGACACTTCTACTCAAAAATGTGTGAGTGACTTTGGGCAATTTGCTTGCTCTTTCTGTGTTTCTATTTACTCATCTACAGCAATAATTTGTACCTTATCAAAAAAAAAAAAGCTTAAATAGTTAACATTTGTAAATAGCTTAGAAAACACTACGTTTGAAAAACAAACATCCCTAACCCACCTTCCACAAAAAGAAAGCCCACCTTCTTGGTCTTAATCTGTTGATATATGACTTTATTCCATGCTCGGACTTTATGTGTTGATACATGACTTTATTCCATACCTATTCTTTCATCACAGGTGAAACCCCCGAAGTCAATACCCACTTTCTCACCACAATTTACTGACCCAACTCTTTTTACAGGCAGGTCTGCACTTGAGGAGTTGCATCATCAATTCGGTTGATTTCAGTAGAGGAATATATGGGAGTTTGAGGTAAAAGTTTTAGCCAACAATAATGAGTAACCATTTGGCTACATTTTGTCCTTTGTGTATATATCCCACTGCAACATTGCCCATGGCCAGTGGCAAGTTGAGGATCCAGGACATCTCAGTGTCCAGGCTATGTGCTCTCAGGCACACAACTATTAGCACTCTATCTCCATGTCTTCAACTCCCAACTCTATCAATTACACTACCCACAGAAATTTGTATTCTACCCATAGTATTCCACCGAAACTGTTTTTCCAAAGTTATTGATGGATAATCTAATAGTTAAAGCTATCTTTCTATTTTTTACCACACCATTAGAACTTTGTTAGTTCCTTGTTCCTGAGGTTTTATAACACTCTCTTAATTGTTGGAGTGTTTTTCTCATCTTTTTTTTTTTTTTTTGTCATCTTTATGGGCTCTTCTTTCTGTGCCCCCTACTTAAACCCTTATTTCACTATATGTTGACATGCCCCTATTTATTCTGCCTTTAATCTCTATGCTTTTGAAATTGCAAATTTAGGTTCAATTTTCTTATTCACTCCCAAATTACGGCCATAGCCCAGTGGTAATTATGCCTGTATCATTTCTTCCCCAGATTACATCATAACAATACGAAATAGTTTCTCTGCACCTCTAGTCTCATCCTTTTCAAAGCCCTAAAGTAATCTACCTAAACTAATAGTGCTTTCATGGGTCTATATAATCTATAGAAAAAATTCTAAATTGTATAATGGAGTCCACATGACCCTCCACATTCTAGAATCTTTCTACCCCTCGATCTTGCTCTGCAACATTTCTTGCCTTGCACATTCCTCTGTAACATCACCAAATATGTGGTATGGTTCATAAATAACACATATTGTTTTGTTTGGCTTTATTTTTAAACCTCTTGCTTTTGTATGTCATCTTCTCTGCCTGTAATAACTTTTCAGTGACTTTATCTGCATCCTTTAATAAGATACAGTTTTCACATATCAATTCCTCCAGCAGCTTCTGATCTGTCTGTCTCCCAAGCCTGGGTTAAATGCCTTCTTTCATTGCTCCCTTGGTATCCATTTTATGTATTTCGTGGGATATTAATTGAGTCTTACTTAAACTATACTTTTTAATACTTTAGGTGTTCTTTGATGGCGGAAACAATCTATATTTACACATCCCCAGTTCTTCCAAAGCATTTGTCTTTTAAAAGGCACTCCATGATATTTATTGAATGGATGAATAAATGATTCAATGAATGAATAGTTGCATAGGGGCAGCAAAACTCTCAAGAAATTGACCCTTGAAATATACTCAGTGACCTCCTTCATGAAATTCTAAAACCTTATTCAGTCCAAAGACACAACGCTAGTTATGCTGCCCTCGTGTTTCTTTCATACAGAGACAATGAATCATGCCGAATTACAGCTCTTAAGACCTTACAGCAAATGCACAATGCCCTGTAGGACATTCATCTTTCATACCGCATTGTATTTTTAAATGATAATTGTTGTCATAAATGTTCTTACTCACATTTCAGCTAGTTAAAAATTTTGCCTGCCTCAATAAAATGAAAGATGCCAGATTGTTTACAGATGAATTAATCATGACATTATCTCTGAAACTTTTAAATTACATCAATTACATTGCATTTAGCATCACAAATAACCTGCATATTAAACAAATGGAATCTTTTCTTCTATTAATAAAGATTAAATCATTAACTACCACTACTTGAATAGCAATGTGACTGCAGTCAATGGCTCCCAAGCCAGACAAGAAATCTTACTCTGTCACAAAGTATATGCCATCCTTTCAGAGACATCATCAATCTTTATGGAATTTGGGAACATTCGTTTTCTTTAGAAGTGTTCATCTGTGGATTGATTACACCATTTCGACGTGGTAGGCTGCCTAATGTTGAGAGCTCAGGAGAGCTATGTAGAATAATTACACATTAAAAAATCCAATGCTTAGGCGTCTTTGTGAAGCATAAGACAAGCATGTCTTTTCAGTTTCCAATTTAACTTTTTAGATACTTAAAATATTTGGATTTGGTTGATCCATGTCTTTCAAGCAGTGATTTTCAGATGTCTAAATCGGGTCAGGTAAAGCCTTCAAACATTATGTCCTGTCATTTTTGTGAATTCTGTGTGACTATACAAGAAAGACAGAAATCATTAAATAAAAAATTTGTTAAAATATACTGGTCTCAAAACATTGGCAGAAGTAGCTTTTAATTTATTTTATCAAGTTAATTTTTGTTACCCTTGTAAACCCGAATATCTGAGACAGGTCTCAGTTAATTTAGAAAGTTGATATGGCCAAGGTTGAGGACCTGTGCCTGAGACACAGCCTCAGGAGGTCCTGACAACATGTGCCCAAGGTGGTTGGAGCACAATTTGGTTTTATACATTTTGAGGGAGACATGAGACATCAATCAATATATATAAGATGTACATTGGTTCCATCCAGCAAGGTGGGACAACTCCAAGCAGAGTTGAAGAAGACAGTAACCATTTCGTGCCTTTTAAAAGGGGAGAGAAGACTGAAAATGGTGAGATGCAATAAAAATTAAACTTTGGGTTGAAACAATTAAAATCTCATATAATTTATTTAGAGTCAATCAACCTTTTAAGAAAATTTCATTGTTTCTAACCAATTGTTAGGAAAACAACAACAACAACAAAACCATGAAAGCCTTTTAAATACAAACACACATGCGCGTGCACGTGCACACGCACACACATCTTGGATGTTAGCGTTAATTGAAGCTGATTTTTAACCATTGAGGTCCTTTAAAAAAAAAAGCTTTTAAAATCTCATTACCATATTTCAGCTAGGATAAATTGCTGCGATTTCAGAAGTACCAAGTATCAAACCAGGAAGGGCTTGATTTAGGAACCAAACCCAGACTGTTGTGGTGATAAAAAGAAAGCAGAACTTTAGCTATGGAACGGCAGCTTGGGGAGACAACCATTGCTCTTTCAGTTTGGCCTGGCTACCAAATAGGTGGCCTTGTTATGTAAATAAAGCCCCTTAAGTAGTCAACATCAAAAATCTTTCCTTTTTTTTCCTTTTGCTGGCTTTCTCCCTCCACCACACTACCTTTTCTTTTGTGTATGTGTGAATTTAGCCACTTCAGAGGACTCCTTCCCCATAATTGGAAGCTTTCCTTTGGAGTTGATCAAGTAGGATATAGAGTTGGTCAAACCCAATAGAAAAAACACTGAAACAATAACAAAAACAGAAACAAACCAAAGTTAAGCAAAACAATTGCACAACTTACACAATTATGGAGTGCTCTAACGGTAAGGAGAAATCAAGACCAGCTGGTTATTAAGCTTAACTTTAGCAATACAAACACCAACTCAGTTACTTACCAAGGGCTGGGACTCAGGCTGAAGACTGCTCTCTACCATCCTAGATGCAGGAAAAAACTCAAGCTCATTTCCCCTGTTGAACGCCAGCTCAAACTCCATAAAGGAGTTATTTGCCTTCCAACGTCTTGAAAGTAGGAAAAACTTGCCTTCTTTGTGTTGGAAGCAAGTAAAACTCCCCAAAAAAGGAGTTGTACAGCAAAATAAACTTTAGATCGTAATCACATTTTAGGAGATCATGGATTCTCCAGAGGGGGTGCTTCCAGGACTCAGCAAATTGTCCTATTGGTGTGAGCCATAAAGACAGCTCAGGCTAGTACCAAATACTGATAAGAGATTTGTCAAATGTCAAGGGCACCTCCACACAGAATCCATTCATGGTTACCAAAATGTGTACCTCGAATATCCGAGACGGCTCTCAGTTAATTTAGATCATTCTGAGCAAACTATTGCAAGGACAAAAAACCAAACACCGCATGTTCTCACTCACAGGAGGGAACTAAACAATGAGAATACTTGGACATAGGGTGGGGAACATCACACACTGGGGTCTGTCATGGGGTGGGGAGTAAGGGGGAGGGATAGCATTAGGAGATATACCTAATGTAAATGACAAGTTAATGGGTGCAGCACACCAACATGACATATATACATATCTAACAAACCTGCACGTTGTACACACGTACCCTAGAACTTAATGTGTAAAATAAATAAATAAAATGAAACCAAGTAAAACAAAAACAAATAAACAATAAAAAAAGAAAGTCTATTTTCCCAGGGTTGCCAACACGTGCCCATGACACAGCCTCAGGAGGTCCTGATGACATGTGCCCAAGATGGTCAGAGCACAGCTTGGTTTTATACTTTTTAGGAAGATGTGAGACATCAATCAAAATATGTAAGATGTACATTGGTTCTACCCAGAAAGGCAGGACAACTCGAAGCAGGGAGGGGGCTTCCAGGTGAGAGACAAATAGTTGCATTCTTTTGAGTTTCTGTTTAGCTTTTCCAAAGAAGGCAATTAGATATGCATTTATCTCAGTGAACAGAGGGATGACTTTGAATAGAATGGGAGGCAGGAGGTCAGGCGTGGTGGCTCACACCTGTAATCCCAGCATTCTGGGAGGCCGAGGTGGGCAGATCATGAGGTCAGGAGTTCAAGACCAGCCTGGCCAACATGGTGAAACCCTGTATCTACTAAAAATACAAAAAATTAGCTGGGTGTGGTGGTGGGTGCCAGTAATTCCAGCTACTCAGGAGGCTGAGACCAGAGAATTGCCTGAATGGGAGGCAGGTTTGCCCTAAGCAGTTCCCAGCTTGACTTCTTCCTTAGCTTAGTGATTTGGGGTCACAAAGATTTATTTTCTTTTCACACCCTTCACTTATTATAAAAAGTTAATAAAATCAAAGCCCTCCAAAATCAAATTCCTCCTATGATCTTGAAATATAAAACTAAACCATAAAAAAGACAATTACAACGTATAGCTAAAGCTATAAAGGAAAGGTCTGGCACCACACCTTCCCTTAAGTGTAGGATTTCTTTGACAGAACATGAAAGAAGCTTCAGTCTTAGGCTCTTGGAAGCTGCTCCTTGGGCTATTCTTTGCAGCCTACTGTTTCACCTTCACAAACTTAATGAATTTCTTAGTAGACAAGAGAAAGGGAATTTAGAACAATTGACAACCCCAAACACCACAGAACTATAGGGAAGAGTGAAAACAAACACTAATTCCTAACCACTCAGGGTGTACCATAGGTGTTCCGGTTTTGTGAGGATAAAAATATGACTTGGATGAATTTAGCCTTGATAGTATCTTATTTTCTCCCCTTCACTCAGATGAACTTCTTCTGAAGTCTTTAAGAAAGCAGGCTGTGGCCAGGCGCAGGTGGCTCAAGCCTGTAATCCCAGCACTTTGGGAGGCCTAGACGGGTGGATCACGAGGTCAGGAGATCGAGACCATCCTGGCTAACACAGTGAAACCCCGTCTCTACTAAAAAATGCAAAAAACTAGCCGGGCGAGGTGGCGGGTGCCTGTAATCTCAGGTACTCAAGAGGCTGCGGCAGGAGAATGGCGTAAATCCGGGAGGTGGAGCTTGCAGTGAGCTGAGATCCGGCCACTGCACTTCAGCCTGGGCGACAGAGTGAGACTCCGTCTCAAAAACAAAAAAAAAAAAAAAAAAAAAGAAAGCAGGCTGTAAGAAATCAAGGAAATTAAATCTAATGTTGGTGCACAGAAAGTCCCTGCTACAATTAAGGTGACCATAGGTGTCAGCTTGCTCAGCTTATACCTGTTTGCCCAGTATTGTAACAGGACAAGCCACAGACAAAACCCCTCAGACACCGAGTTAAAGAAGGAAGGGCTTTATTTGACTAGGAACATTGGCAAGACTCACGTCTCAAAAACCTAGCTCCCCCAGTGATCAATTCCTATCCCTCTTAAGGGCTTACAACTCTAAGGGGGTCTGCGTGAGAGGGTCGTGATCGATTGAGCAAGAAGCCGGTATGTGACTAGGGGCTGCAAGCACTGGTAACTAGAATGGATCAGAACAAGACATGGATTTTCACAGTACTTTTCCATACAATGTCTGGAATCTATAGATAACATAACCGGTTAGGTCAGGGGTCAATCTTTAACTACCAGGCCCAGGGCGTGGCACCTGACTGTCTGCCTGTGGATTTCATTTCTGCCTTTTAGTTTTTACTTCTTCTTTCTTTGGAGGTAGAAATTGGGCATAAGACAATATGAGGGGTGGTCTCCCTTAGTATAAATATTGATGGCATCGACTTTGGCTCAAAAATGTGTCATTTTAGATGATGTTCCATGGTCACTTAAGACATAGTCTTTGCTAGTGTAACTACCTTTGCAAAAATTACAATAATGGCAAAATCATGGCAGTGAAGGAGATCTTATCGGGCTAAACCCCATCTTTCCTTTGGCCTTCAAGCTGCCTTTAATTATTCCTGTGCTTAGGCCAAGATAACTTTGGGAGCCATTTAGTTTATAGTTTAAATGATAATAGCCCTTCCCCAAAACTCAACCACCTTTGTAAAGTTAATGAGACACCACCAGATGAGGTGGATGGAGAAGCCTGAATTCTGCTAAGGTGTAGATACAAACAATTGCCAGCCGTTATATACAAGTGGTCACAAGATATGCAACTTCCCCAATTATTCCTGCAGATAGCATCACCATTGTGGAATGTAAAATTAGCCTTTTGAGATATCTTTTCAGGTTTTTTCGCATGTCGGAACACCAATGGCTCCACCTGGACCCACCAACTCCTCCTGTGACCCCACAGAGAAGTGACTCAGCATGCAAGAGGCCCATTTCCCACACAGATATGCCTCCAACCAATCAGCAGCAAGCACACATTGCCTAAACCCCCAAATCCCTTTCCCCAAAATACCTTGGAAAAATCCTAGCCCTCACATTCTCTGGGACACTAATCTGATTGAAAATAAAACTCTGGTCTCCTTTTCAGCTGCCTCTGCAAATTAAACACTTTATTGCAATTCCCCTGCCATGATAAATTGACTCTATCTGGACAGTAGGCAAGAACCCATTGGGCAGTTACACTAGAGCAGCAACAACACCCACTAGAATACCCATGGTAACAGGCATGATGCTGATGTAATAGCTAAAACCAAGGTCTCTTCAAGGTTACCCTTTAGCAATGTTACCTATAGCAACAAGGACAATAGTAGGAGCATTAAAGTATAGAGTTGAGATCAACACTAGTGGCTCCTGAAGGCAGTCTTTCCAGGGCCCTGATTTAGGAAAGCCTGGATCATGCCACAGGAGGAGGAATAAGGGTGAGATATGTTGCCAACTCACTTGTGCACTGGTGAGGGCTGGAAGACTAGACACTAATTTAAATAGCATGTAGGTCACGGCTGGTATCTGAGAGGGAGAGAGCCGTTCCAAGGTTTATCTTTATCAATATTTTAGATTTTGAGCATGTGAATCTAGATGTATTCAGGAATGAGAATGACATTCAAATGGTATTAAAAACAGTATGAAGAAAATCTAGATGTAAAGAAGAAAAAAATGGCTAAGTATGTTATAGTATATTTTCATTCCAAATATTATACAAAGTAAAATTATTTTGTAAACATTATGACATGAGGTTCTAGTTCAAGAAGGCTGACTAGAGACATCAGATACCAGTTGTCATAAGAGGAACCAAGATTACTTACTTGTAATCATAACTCAAATAGATTATCGAGGGGAAAGTGTTAGAACCTAGTGGAGGACTCCCAGGAAGAAGCTGGGGCACAGAAAAAGAGAAAAGCAAAAGACTGGCAGAAATCAGCTGGGAACCCCAAGCAACTGGTATTTCATCAGAAAGATAGGTGGAAATGTTTTGGCTCTCCTCATCCGTGTGGCAGACCTCTGATATCTGAACTGTCAGACAGCTCCTCTACCTTTGTGAGCCCAAACACTGGTATATGCTGGTATAGACAGCAAATTGGTGACTTTCTGAGGGCATTATCAGACTACCAACTCACTACAGGTTACTCACCCTTCCTCTAACTTGAGCAGCGGTGACCCGGCACCATACTTGTGGTGAAGCTATCAGATAACTGTGTCTTACCCAGGGAATATCAGCCCTTGTGTCTCCATATAATGGGAACCCCTGCAGACACTCCCCAGTGCCTGCTCAGATTATGTCAGCTGCAAAGGACTGGCTGGACCTAGGGGAGTTGCAGAATTTCCAGGGGTCTATGCCCTGGGGAGGGAGTATATCCCTGGGGAGGAAGGGAGAGTGCAGCTCAAGAAGGGAGCACTTCTTGGGACAAAGAAAACCAGATCATGTGCTTTTCAGTGCCCAAGTGTTTCCCGTTTGTGAGCTGTAATGATGGTCCTGCTTCCAGCAGAGATACAGGTGCTGTGGTTGGCTCTGCAAGAGAGGACTGTAGTTCCATTCCAGTGGCCAAGCAGCCTCCGTGGTCAGGCCCAGGCACAGAGAGGAGTACTTCTACTCTTCCTCTGCTCACTGCTACAAACACAGCTGTGGCCACTCCCATAGGAAGTTGGCACAAGCATGCTGGGGAAAGCCTTTCTGAGGTAATTAGGGGTGACTGCATCCCCACTGGCAGTGTTCACACTAGGCCCAGAGTTATGTGAAAGGTGGGGAACTGTTCCCTCTTTACACAGAGCACCAGCATTCCTGTAGTGGAGAGCTAGAGGTTTCTGTGTCTGGGGCTGAGGGGACAGTTTCTGCACCACAGCCATTTTGACAGTGAGTTTACGAGGCAGGTGTCTTTTATGGCCCTTGGCAACATTGCAGACCAGATATGGACAGGAGTGTCTGACAGAACT
>NW_012106297.1:1599249-1625454 GCF_000951045.1 Mandrillus leucophaeus | reverse complement strand
CCCCAAAATACCTTGGAAAAATCCTAGCCCTCACATTCTCTGGGACACTAATCTGATTGAAAATAAAACTCTGGTCTCCTTTTCAGCTGCCTCTGCAAATTAAACACTTTATTGCAATTCCCCTGCCATGATAAATTGACTCTATCTGGACAGTAGGCAAGAACCCATTGGGCAGTTACACTAGAGCAGCAACAACACCCACTAGAATACCCATGGTAACAGGCATGATGCTGATGTAATAGCTAAAACCAAGGTCTCTTCAAGGTTACCCTTTAGCAATGTTACCTATAGCAACAAGGACAATAGTAGGAGCATTAAAGTATAGAGTTGAGATCAACACTAGTGGCTCCTGAAGGCAGTCTTTCCAGGGCCCTGATTTAGGAAAGCCTGGATCATGCCACAGGAGGAGGAATAAGGGTGAGATATGTTGCCAACTCACTTGTGCACTGGTGAGGGCTGGAAGACTAGACACTAATTTAAATAGCATGTAGGTCACGGCTGGTATCTGAGAGGGAGAGAGCCGTTCCAAGGTTTATCTTTATCAATATTTTAGATTTTGAGCATGTGAATCTAGATGTATTCAGGAATGAGAATGACATTCAAATGGTATTAAAAACAGTATGAAGAAAATCTAGATGTAAAGAAGAAAAAAATGGCTAAGTATGTTATAGTATATTTTCATTCCAAATATTATACAAAGTAAAATTATTTTGTAAACATTATGACATGAGGTTCTAGTTCAAGAAGGCTGACTAGAGACATCAGATACCAGTTGTCATAAGAGGAACCAAGATTACTTACTTGTAATCATAACTCAAATAGATTATCGAGGGGAAAGTGTTAGAACCTAGTGGAGGACTCCCAGGAAGAAGCTGGGGCACAGAAAAAGAGAAAAGCAAAAGACTGGCAGAAATCAGCTGGGAACCCCAAGCAACTGGTATTTCATCAGAAAGATAGGTGGAAATGTTTTGGCTCTCCTCATCCGTGTGGCAGACCTCTGATATCTGAACTGTCAGACAGCTCCTCTACCTTTGTGAGCCCAAACACTGGTATATGCTGGTATAGACAGCAAATTGGTGACTTTCTGAGGGCATTATCAGACTACCAACTCACTACAGGTTACTCACCCTTCCTCTAACTTGAGCAGCGGTGACCCGGCACCATACTTGTGGTGAAGCTATCAGATAACTGTGTCTTACCCAGGGAATATCAGCCCTTGTGTCTCCATATAATGGGAACCCCTGCAGACACTCCCCAGTGCCTGCTCAGATTATGTCAGCTGCAAAGGACTGGCTGGACCTAGGGGAGTTGCAGAATTTCCAGGGGTCTATGCCCTGGGGAGGGAGTATATCCCTGGGGAGGAAGGGAGAGTGCAGCTCAAGAAGGGAGCACTTCTTGGGACAAAGAAAACCAGATCATGTGCTTTTCAGTACCCAAGTGTTTCCCGTTTGTGAGCTGTAATGATGGTCCTGCTTCCAGCAGAGATACAGGTGCTGTGGTTGGCTCTGCAAGAGAGGACTGTAGTTCCATTCCAGTGGCCAAGCAGCCTCCGTGGTCAGGCCCAGGCACAGAGAGGAGTACTTCTACTCTTCCTCTGCTCACTGCTACAAACACAGCTGTGGCCACTCCCATAGGAAGTTGGCACAAGCATGCTGGGGAAAGCCTTTCTGAGGTAATTAGGGGTGACTGCATCCCCACTGGCAGTGTTCACACTAGGCCCAGAGTTATGTGAAAGGTGGGGAACTGTTCCCTCTTTACACAGAGCACCAGCATTCCTGTAGTGGAGAGCTAGAGGTTTCTGTGTCTGGGGCTGAGGGGACAGTTTCTGCACCACAGCCATTTTGACAGTGAGTTTACGAGGCAGGTGTCTTTTATGGCCCTTGGCAACATTGCAGACCAGATATGGACAGGAGTGTCTGACAGAACTGTGTGTCCTGACTACCAGGACAAGGGTGTGACAGGGAAATGGGTCATGTTCCTGCCTGTCCAGGCAATAGAGCTGGAGCAACCCCACTGCCATACTCTGGGGATATCCCAGCACATTTCACCCTAAGCTTCCCTAGCACCTCTGTCAGGGCTGGTGCTTGTACTTGCCATTGGGGGATCCAAGGGTGAGCTTGCCCAGTCCAGCTCCGACTAGCTTCATCCCCTTCTGTGGAGCTGAGTGGGGAGCCCAGACCACTGAGCATTCCACAGACCAACCCATTGCCTGAGCCAACAAAGAGCTTCTCCATGTAAAGAAAGAATGAGGATCAATCCTTCTGCTACCACCACACTTGGTTCTTACATGAAAGAACCACCTACTGACTTGGAGGTTAAACTACACAACCCAATACTAAATCTCCTGACACAAGCGCACAGTGCATGGTAACAAGATAAGAAGCTTCTGGAGACCTCCACTATTCTGACCCTGGGGGGGGCCATGAGCCTGCTCACATGCCCCAGTACATTGCTACTACAACCAGCATTTGAGAAATTCACCACATTAAGGATATCTACAACCAAGACTCTACATACAGAATCTTTACCACAGAAAGCACTCAGAACCAAAGCCAAGTGGCCCGTATGTAGCATACATTATAGTCACATCCTCAAGGGAAGAAGAAAGTTCCATCCAAATAAAAAATTCAAAAATAAGGAGAAATAATTTCTCGCTAAGAGAAGAAACCGGAGAAACAGTTCTCGAAGTATGAAAAAACAGAGTGTTATGACACCCCCGAAGGATCACACTAACTCTTTAGCAAAAAATCCTAATGAAAACCAAATCTTTGAAATATCAGATAAATAATTCAAAATATTGACTTTAAAGAAGCTCAATGAGATCCAAGAGTAAGCTAATAAAAAAATACAAAGATATCAGAAAATCAGTTCAGGAAAATGGTCAAAAATTTGCCAAAGTGATAGATATTTTTTAAAAAGACAACTTCTGGAAATAAAAAGTTCATTGAGGGAATTAAAAAATATAGTAAAATGCTTTAACAATTCACTAAACCAAACAGAAGAATCTCATAGCCACCATGGAATACTACTGAGCATACTACTGAGCCATAAAAAATTTGAAAGTATGCTACAATTATGTCTTTTGCAGGAACATGGATGGAACTAGAGGCCGTTATCTTAATGAAAATAACTGAGAAACAGAAAATCAAATACTAAGTTCTCCCTCATAAGTGGGAGCTAAATAGCATGCACGTGGACAGAGAGAGTGGAATAGGCATTGAATACTTGGGAAGGTGGGAGGGTTAGAGGAGAGTAAGAAATACGAAATTACCTAACGGGTACAGTGTACACTATCAGGGTAATGGTTATATTAAAAGCACAGACTTCACCACTATGGAAAACATCCAGACCACACCACTATGCAAAACATCCAGGCCACAAAACTGCACTTGTGCTCTCTAAATCAATTTTTTAAAAATATTGTGAAATTACATAGAAAAATAGTTATAATGGTAAGTGAATAAAATATTTTACATATGCATATTAATAATATCATTATGGCTATATTAAAATGTATGCATGGAAAAGCTGGAAGAACATTAAAGAAATGTAACTAATGATTATCTTTTAGTAGTAAGAGTATGGGTGGAATTTCCCTAAAATTTGCTTTTTTACATTTTCCTAATTTTCTTGAATAATCTATACAGTTTCCTTAATGTAAACTTCCAAAATGAATCTTCTACTTTGTTTGCTGTGCATCTATTGAATAAAACTCGCAGAAACAATAAGCAGATTTCTGTCCAGGTTCTGTCTTCTTAAAACTCTAAAAGGACTGTTTTTCAATAAAGGACATTTCTCTATTCCATTATTTTTTTTTTCCACTATCTTCCTTCACAGAAAAAGTTCTCCAAAGAATTGTCCTACACCATGTCTGTATTTTATCATCTGCTTCCAGCTTCTGGACCTGCTTAAATCTGACTTCTCATTTCTTCTACCTTTGTATGGTCATGAGTTACTTCAGCGTCACTATATCCCATGAACACTTTTCCAGTACTATCACTTGATCTGTCTCTTCTCCTTGAAACATGGATTTCATTAAGTTTCCATGACACCATACTTATGATTTTCTCATACTTTGGTGTTTGGCACTTTTTAGTCTTATGTGCCAGCTTAGCCTTTTTTTGTCTGAATTTCAAATGGGCAAAAAATAAATGGCCAGTCACAGACTCTTCTCTCACCCTATACTGTTGCCAAGATTACAGTATCTGTCTCCATCACTTTAGTTATCATAATTAGGTTGGAAATTCACGTATTTATATTCCTGACATAGTTCTCTAACCTCATTTGCAAGTACTCAACTATCTACTCAACACGTACACTAAAATGCTATTTAGGTACTGCATCACAATATGCAAACTGAAATAATGTCTTGGCCCCCTTCTTATAAGCTCCATCCCTGATGTCCTTTATATTGCCAAATGATATAGTCATCCACCCAGTTGCTTAATCAAAAAATCAGCAGGTTATATTTGTTGGCTCCATCTCATCTTCAAATTTATCCTAGCACCAAGTCCTGTTGATTCTCTGTCACAAATAAATCTCCAATTTGGCCACCTATCTGCATCTGCCTTGTTGAAACCAAAGATAGTTTTTATGCTCACAACCAAGACCATCTCCTAATCCTCATGATATGTCACAAGATCAATTTCATGGATCAGCATTTCAAAAATAAAATAAAGTAAAATGGAATAATATACAAGAGAAGAATAGCAAAGAGGAGAGAATATTGCATAAATTGTTAACCATTTTTATAAAAATTTTGTTTTAGCTGCAAGTGTGCTATGTGCTACATGCGGTTTGTTGTAAAAACTGTTGTTATTTATGAGGGTAACATTAACAACAGACTAGAAAAACACTGTCCTAACTACTGTGCTTCTGCTTTGCACTTTCTAATCTGTTCTTTAAATTTCCAAAAACGCTACGAGAATAATCTCTAACAATTGCCGATCTGATTATGCCATTGTCCCATGTAAACAGTACTTTCCTAGTGCCTTTTGAATAAAATCTAAAGCCCTAATCGTGTCAATTTAAATTCTGCACTATCAGGCATCTTCCTGTCTCTGAAACTTGCAGGACGCTGTCCCTCACTTTCAATAATTGAGGAACATTGATCATCTTTGTGTTCTGGCCTCTGCATCCTCTGGCCTCTGGTCTTATATTCTGTACTCTCCTTGAGATCTATACACGTGTATCCTTCGACTCTCAAGATCTTCCAGTTATTCATATCTCAGCTTCCACATCCCTTTCTCTGAAAGTTTTGCCGAATTTATCCAGATTCTTTTTCCTGTTTTGTGTTCTACTGACCTGTTGCACTTAATGTTGGTAAACTTAATACGTAATCAGCCTTCACTCTGTACACAGCAACTGACTTCCTTGAGAACTGTGAGCTTTCCCTGGTGAGTGGTTACTATCTTGTTTGCTAGACCAAGTGCTCAGCATAGTCTCTGCCTTGTAGTGAGCAGTCAGTAAGTATACACTGAATAAATAAATGAACTTCATGAAAAATATAGGAGCCACCAAAAGAAACTCTTTGTATTTCCCATCATAAAATCTACAAAAAATACACTTATCCACACCCTTTTTTTTTTTTCCTCTCAGAGTATGTGTATTTGTGTATCCCTTTTCTCATCTAAGGTAATCATGCATGTGGTGAATCCCATCACTATCTCCCTCTGAGATAACTCACTCTATTGATTATACCCTTTATCTCATTTGTATTCATTCCTTCCATTACTCCTGGATCTTTCTGGTTAGATTTTATACATGTTTATAATACTTCCGTCTTAAAACAATCAAATAAATGAACAAAACTCTTGAAACTCTAAATCTCGTTTCAACTACCAATCAATACTAATTTTAAGAGCTCTGCTGAAGGGGGAGACTTGCACAATTGCAGAAAGCTGATTTGGGAAGTGATTTCAGAAAGCTGCAATGAATAAAGAGAAAAGGAAAAAAGGTCAACATAGGAGCACTGTATCGTGGTCGTCACGGTGGGACCTTCTAAAAGAAAAGAGACTACCTTTCAGAATTGTGTGCCTGAAGAATGGCATGCTGGAGCATTTGTCCACTAGCTCCTCCGACCCAGAGATTAAGAGTCTTTAATCTCATCACTGAACTGCAGAGCCATGCCCATTCACTCAGCAGCAGAGTAGGTTCTCAAACAAAAGCAGAACAACTCACAGCATGCCCTTTGGGACTCTGCACTTTGTCCTCCCAACGTGTTTCAATCTGAACTCATGACGTATCACTCTACTGGCATTGCTGTCAACACTGGCAACTTGTGGGGGATAGACAGAGTGATATCAATGCACCAGCACCAAACATCACGGTTCAATCAATGGCAGCACATGGTGCAGAAAAGCAGGAGTTTAGGAGATGACATGATGGTCCAGTCTTGATTTTCCCTGACCTTCAACAGTATTTGACTCAGTTGCCCACGTACTTCTTCTCAAAACACTACCTTCCTTTTTTTTTTTTTTTCCATGAATTGATTTTCCTTGTTTTCCTGAAATTCCCTTGTGGCTTTCTCAGTCTCCTACGCAGATTTCTGTTACTTTAAACATTGAGGTTTCTTAGGATTAGGACCTAGACTCTGCTCTTCACATTTCATTCTTTCATTTTTAATGCTGTCTCATTGTTCTATAACTCTATTATCTTTTTTACAAGTATTTGTTTAATGTCTGCCTATTTCACAAGATTGTTATTTCCAAAGCACCATATTTTTCTCAATGCCATCATAAAGCACAAAAGAGAAATACGTTACATCTAATTAATCAGGAGTCCATGGTTTTCGGCCCTACTACCCTCTGGACCTACCCAATTGTTCTCCCATGCACAGTTGCCTGTCCTTGTAGAAACTAACCACAGGGAAAATAGGGCAGGCCTACGATTATTCAGCAGCATAAATCACTATTCTCAGCAGAGTGCCAAAAGCCATTTAAAGCCCAGCTTCAGAATAATTTTCAAACACTATTTGGCTCTTCACAGTGATATTTACTCATAAAATAACCCCGTCTTCAATCATCAGCAAGTAGCGAAGTGTGATTAAAGCATCATTGGCCAGATTTTTGGTTATGGAAAAGATGGAACAAGTCCACTGTTTAAGAAAGTGCAAACAATATAATAAAAGTGTTAGATGGTTTCTGAGGAAAAAAAAAAAAATTTTCCTGTTCAGTTTTTATGCATTATAAACAGGTAAGGGAAACTCATCTAGGACTTGGAAATGCTGATGAAGCAAAATTGCTGGTCAGTTAGGAGTAAACAGTTCCTTCAAAAGAAAAACACCTCTTGTAACACTTCCTTTTATGTGATAAACAGTTTGTGGTGGTTATAGGGGAAGTGATGCTTACTAGGTAAAAAATTAGTTATATTCAAATGTGCATGTGTCATGGGGGAGTGGACTGAAGATTTTCTTGAACGAATGTAATATTTTGATGAGCATACAGGAAGACATATGTAAGTATAAATTTTGAATATTTACTGAGGGAGTTTATTATCTCTAACTAATTTGGAATATTATATTTAATTATCTAGGTAAAGCAATGAACTCAAAGCCACCAATAGATTATTGGTGTATATGAATGCAGAGTCTAAAAATAGCTAAGCCATCATAAATATTATTGTCATGATTTATTAATTTAAAGTACTAATGAGTCATTAAAACTCTTCTAACTAGCCTCTGTTATCAATCAACAAATATTTACTGAACAGTTATTAGGTATCTTCATGCTCCCACTTTGCTATAGAACAGCATGGAAAGGAAAAGACAACAAGAACCAATTAATTCTATATAGGGGACTAATAAAAAATATTGAATTATTTGCCTTGGGTATGGACATTGATCTTAGAAAGGACAATTTAAAAGATGAAATTGCTTTACAATTTACTGCAGATATTCAGAAACAAACAAAGCTGCTAATTAATGCAGTAGCCATGCAACAAATAAAAGGGATTGGGCATGGTGTGAAAAACAGAATAAACAAGTATTCTGTGCTTCTGAAGAAAAATCTATTTCTAGAGGAATCTACCATTGTTTTGGTACTACCTTTGCTCTGACAAAAATGATGAGATTTTCTTTCCTAATTTATGTTTATTTTTCTTTCTTCTTCTTTTTTTTTTGTGAGACAAGATCTCTCTCTGTCACCCAGGCTGGCATGCAGTGGCATGATCATGGCTCACCACAGCCTCAACCTCCTGGGTTCAAGCAACCCTCCCATCTCAGATTCCCAAGTAGCTGGAGCTACCAGTAGGTACTACCACACCCAACTATTTGTTTTTACTTTTTACAGAGACAGGGTCTCGCTATGTTGCCCAGGCTGGTCTCAAACTTCTAGTCTCAAGTGATCCGCCTGCCTTGGCCTCCCAAAGTGCTAGAATTGCAGATGGAAGCCATTGTGCCCAGCCAAGTTTCATTCCTTAACTAGGCTAATTCAAACTGACTTTTGTTTCAAGTGACATGAGGATAAGCATTTTAATATATAATGATCCCAAGCTTGTGATTAAAGGGTCAAAATTTTTATACTAAATTTTTCCCAAAAAAATACCTTTTCATCAAAATATTTATTTTCTTTATAGATAGACTATTTCCTTATATTCAAAAGTAAAGGATATTATGATTTGGCAGAATATTTGGTGAAAACAGTAGTTAATTAACATCTACCCTATCCATGTAAAAGTGTTAAATAAATATAAATATCCTCTGAAAAAGCACAAACTTTTATGATTTAAAAATGTTTTATAAATAAATAGTTCATCTCTGTGTTATTTCATCTTCATACTGTTATAAAAAACTGTCTGAGATTGGGTGATATATAAAGGATAGAGGTTAAATTGACTCACAGTTCAGCATGGCTGGAGAGGTCACAGGAGACTTACAATCACGGCAGAAGGCAAAGGGGAAGCAAGACATCTTCTTCCCAAGGAGGCAGGAAGAAGAAGTGCTTAATGAAGGGAAAGCGGCCCTTATAAAACCTTCAGATCTCATGAGAATTCACTCACTATCAAGAGGACAGCATGGGGAAAACTGCCCCCTTGTTTAACTACCTCCACCTGGTCTCTCCCTTGACACGTGGGGATTATGGGGGTTACAATTCAAGATGAGATTTTGGGTGGAGACACATTCAAACTATATTAATCTCCCTAATAATTGCTACATAGATTATAAAACATCCCAATCCCCAAAATATATTTCAATCAACAAAATTATCAAATTACCAAAATAATTGAAAAGTCAAATTTCCAATATGAATCTTTATGTACCAGTGCCAGAAGTTTGAGCATGTTTCTTTTAATTGTGAATAAGTGGAATTGGAATTGTAATGAGGGTTGCAAGGTAAGACAGTGCTCATGGTAAGAAAACTAACATGGGAAAAAACATAAGGCATGAGGTTTTCTCAGTCTCTTCACAGATCATTTGCCTCTCAGTGCCCCAAGTGAGAAAGGAAAAGCTATAATGGTGTATTATTGCTGTGATGTGATGGTCTTTGGAAGTGTGAATATAGCTAAACTATAGACTGCAATAATCAATCGAATACAAATCTAGGTGTTGCAGAAAGGTTTTTTTGTAGCTGTGATTAAAGTTCATAATCAATTGACTTTAAGGGATACCATTCTTGATAATGTGAATGGACCTTACTCAGTCAGGTGTAAGACCTTAAAAGCATTGCTAAGGTTTTCCCAAAGGAGAAGAAATGTGAGCAGGACTTTCCCCCGCCACACCACCATGGCCAAGTGTTCTAGCCTGCCCTATGAATTTCAAACTTGCATCTCCAACTCCCACAAATGATTAAGCCAATTCTTTGCAAAAATATTTTAATGTGTATCTCCTACTGAGTCTGCTTCTCTGGTTGAACCCTGACAACTCCCTATCATCTTGGTTGTAGAGGAAGAGGCCAGACACTTCAATGTAAAGAAGTCACAATCAGGTGGTTTCTATGGGCTTTGACATAATTCAAATAAGCCATATTCTACCTCCTCAAATGGTGCTTCAAGCTTAGCTTTAATCTTTGAAACTATTCAAGGAGAAAGAAAACTAGAAAAAAGCTGAAAAAAATAGGCTAGATAATACATAATAATTTTTTAAGTTATCTTGAGTAGAAAACTAGAGAACTTTTTTGAAAAATCTTTCTGACTGATGTCTCTATAGAGTTCTGTACATTTTACTCACTCATTGATAAAAAGTAACCTATTGGGCCCTGGGAAGAAGAAAGGTAATTCTCCTGAACCTAGGTCAATAAATTCCTAAACAACTTTTCATTTTATAAAGCATAGGTGAACTCCCATATTAAAAGGGACTATTTGTATTCAATAATCAAATTCTTTTAAATAAACTATTTCTCTATTGCTGTCTTCATTTATACTTAAATTGGTTTTTTACATGCACATATATATCTATATGAATATACATATGGTACAAGGAACATGGCTGTGCTTTGGTCAAGGATAGGCCGAGGTAGGATGTTTACATCAGCAACTTTAGGGCACAGGCATATAACTCCACTCGTTATCACAGCCATGAAGCCATAACATGGGAAGGCTATCACTTGGCTCTACACCAGTATTGTCTGTAAAAGGTATAATTGCCCTTTTAACACTGTGTAGGTATGCTGGTGCCCACAGAAAGGGTCAGAGGTGTCTGTCTTTGCAGACAGACAGAAGGGAGCCAGGACACAGCTCAGCTCACTTGTGCCTAGAGAGAGAAAGCTAAGCTGCTGACCGTGAAGGCAAGAGAGAACCAAACACACAGCTGTGTATGGGGGCTGCTGGACTAAACAGCCAGGACAGGGTGAACGATGTGAGAAAAAGCTGTTGATGAGAGCTGCTGCTGAATAAAATCATCTTTCACTGCCTACGGCCCCTAGAGTGTTCTTTCTGCACATTCACCCACTTCCTCCAGACCTCAGGATGGGCTAGAACCTAACCCCAAGCATAACAATTGGCACAGTCGTGAACCTGACATATGGTTATGCAATTTGGCAAATATATGGATTTGAGAAATTATGCTAGGGTTAAGAATCATGTGCTCCATCATGATTATGTGTTCCATCATAAAACCCATGACCAAAAAATAGATAGTAAACTGATTTACACATATGAAATTATTTGAAGTCTCATTGCACCTGTCTTATAATATCCCCTTCTCAGGACTAATGATATGAAAATTCAGGATTAAAGATAAAAACTCATAAATCATAAAGAAAATGACACCTGTTTTTCTTCTTATAAATCATTTTCCAGTACAACAGTGAACTGGATCAATCCATCATGGCTGAAGCTAAATACAACATTAGTTTCCAAAGATATGCACGGTTTTAGTACTCTGCAAAAGCTCATTAATTTTCCTCAGGTATTTGAGAATACAATCATCAATGGTGTAATGAGTGAAAAGAATTTACTAGAACATCTTGATTTTTATTTTAATGAGGAGAAAAGGTAAAATATGTAGGTATTCCACCGATTGGTTTCACATACACCTCCAACTTAGGAATGTTGTTGTATTTGTTATAAAAAGACAAGCTTTGTAACTAAGCAACATTTTCGAAAGAAACTATTATGATTAGGGTCTGAAGTCCTGGAACTATGTAAGTGTAACTAACATATTTGAAGTATAGAATAAGTAATTTCAGCCTGAGTTTGTAGCCTGGGAAATAGGGGTCTCAATTTTCAAACAGGGGAAAGAGGAGGAGGAGAAAAAGAAAAGCTGAGAGGGAAAAGAAAGGAGATAAAGAATGGGGTGGAGGAGAAATGCATTCCTGTTTCTAAATGTCGTCCTTACCTTAAGAAACATTATTAAGTTACCTTTGATTTCTATTCCTGCCTTTTTTCTAACCCCTTGGTCCACTTTCTCAAGTATCTAAGTAACTCACCTGCTCCAATCAGCACTATCCAACGCCCACTCCAAGATTTCTTCCTAAATCCTAAGGTCATGCAACTTTAAAAGATAAGGCCTACTAAATTCTTAAAATCAGTGACTTTAAAACGATCACAGTGACTTTAAATTCATTGGAAGTTAAGAAAAGAATAATAAAACTTTTTTTTTTGGATAGAAGAAAATATCCAGATATTAAGTTGGTGCAGCCCATAGCCATTTATTTATTCATTCACTTCATTTATTCAATAAACATCTAAGTGCTTCTCGCCTTGAAAGACACTACCTAATGTTAGTTTCGCTAACATATTGCTTCTCTTTTCAGTCTCTTGCCTTCTCTTACTGTGGAACCTCACAGACTCTCTTAAAATTTCTCAGTTTTAATGTTTCGTTTTTTGCTTGTTTCCACAATGGCCCATATGTCAGTAAAAGCAGAGGCTCCTTCTGGTAGAAGTAGATGAGGTGCAGCGATTTGTGCAGAGGTCAGGAAGAACCTCATCTGTTACCCTCCATTAATGTATACTCCTGGCAAATTGACTAGGTCAGAAGACTTACATAAAAATTTAATTTACTGGTTAATCAAGTGGACAAAAGAGCTTGCTGGATATTTAAAACTCTGAAGAAAAATCACATTAATTACCTCAGAGAACTCTCTATCAAAGAACTAATCATTCCTAAACCATATTGAGTTCATTGTGCCCCAATATTTTTGGCACTCAAGAGACAGAGACCTCTGCTCCTCATGAGTCCTGTGTTTGAAAGAGAAATTTTCTGTGAAATAAATGACATTTATTAACTAATGATGACTTTATCACTTATTAATCAAAAACATCTACAACTGCTAATCAGAATTTCTGATAGGTTATTTGAAATCAGATTCTGCATAGCCAAAATTACAAGAAATTGCACTAGGCCCAGATACAGGTTTCTCTTAAAAGAAACAATTGTATTGACTGTAATAGTCTAATATTAGAGGTATATTTATTCAAAAAATTCAAATTACATTCAATTTCAAAAAATTATTTAGAGAGATAAAGTCATACTTTATAATAAATGATTATATTATTTCAAGCATTAAATTCACAAATTCACCACGAAAATATTTTTTTTTCCAGTTATGTGGAGTAAGAATGAACAAAAATCATTTAAAAAACAGATATGGCTTAGCAAATGTTCTTCCAGGCTTTCTAATTATGTGCTATTCTCTCTTTATAGTACTGCAGAAAATTCAAGTGTTGTAAAAAGTACCTCATCAGTTGCTTGATTGGAAGAACTAATTTAGACTGAACAGGAATGTGCTTTCAGAAAAGGAGAAATGACCTTGTACAGCATGATGTGTACCTACTTATTTACTTTGAAGAGTTTCTAAGTAATTTTCAATTATAATATGATCAATCCTATATAAATTTCTGTTTGCTTTATCCAATCATATTCATTCACAGAACCTATATTGTTGAGGATGATGAAATTATACAAACTTTCAAAATGTAATAATGTATTACACAATGTTTAATAACATGAAAATGAGCAACTTCATGCATTAACATATATTCATTCTACAAATAACTTGGAGTGTCTACCAGGTGTCAGACACTGAGAAAATTATACCAACTAAAACAGACACATCTCCATCCTGCTCAAGCTTAGAGAATTGGCTTCATTACAAAAGCTGGCATTGACATTTTAAGTGTTGTGTTTCAGATACTGTCTACACAATTAAATGTACTAACTATAATTAATTTACTTTTTCAGTAAATTACCCAATAACACTGACTGACTCTATCTCAAAATTATTTAAATCCTATCGTCTGTGGCAACATGGGTGAACTTGAAAAACATTATGTTACATGAAGTAAACCAGGCACAGAAATACAGACATTGTATGATCTCACTTACATGTGGAATCTAAAAGAGTAGTTTCATAGAAATAGAGAGTAGAACAGTGATTATTGGAGACTCAGGAGGATAGTGATGATGGAAGATTGGGAGATGTTGGTCAACAGGTGCAAATTTAGACAGGAAGAATAGGTTCTGCTGTTCTGTAACACAGGAGGGTGACTACGCATATACCAATGTAGTGTATATTTCAAGATAGTTAGAAGAGATTTTGAATGTTGTCACTGCAAAGAAATAATAAATGTTTAAAGTGATGAATGTGGTGATTACCCCGATTTGATTATTATACAATGTATACATCCATTGAAACATCATACTGTATATAAATATGAGCAATTATTATGTGTCAATTATAAATGTAAACAATTAACTAATAAAAAGCATTTAAGAAGACGCCATAATTTAACTTAACAAAAAATTTTTAAAAAAGAAAGAGCAGTAAATATTATTAGTTTAGAGATATAATACTTACACATAAATACCAGTAACTGAACCAAATTTCTACAATCATGACTTAAAATTAAGTTGCTGAATATTTTTAATATAGAATTAATGATCAAATACACCGACATTAAGAAAGTTTCAGAAGAACTTCAAGGCAGAAAACGTATGGCTTTTTTTGCTTACCTTTCAATCAGCTTGGAATTAACAGAGTCCTGTCATTCACTACCTCTTGCCGGAATTGTTTACATAAACCAGTCTATTTATTTAAACATTTTTCTTCTGAATTGCAATATTTTTATCTTTAATTTTATCTTAAACTACTAGCACTTTATCTTCCTTTAAAAATTAAATCCTGTTCCTGCTAAGATATATTTGTAAAAATTTTTAAATCTTTATGAGTAATGACAAAAATTCTTATCCTAAAATGTAAGATTGATAACAGTCTCGCCACAACCTAACTTTCTCTTAATCTCAGAATTTCCCCTCCTCAGAGATCATGTAGAAGACTAGAATAGCCTGGTCTCGAAGACAGAGAATTTGTTCTATTTCTGATTGTACCAGTGAATTTTTGAATAAACTTTCTCCTCCTCCTCCTCCTCCCACTCGTGTCCTTCCTTTCTTCTTCATCCTTTTATCACCATTACCATTTCAAATGAAATCTATTGAAGATGTATAAACTGAGGTTTTTTTTGGATGTTTGCTAAGATATTAGTGTTTAGAGTCCTGCTTGCTTTTCTGTCCACTTCCTTCCTGGTCCTCTCTGACATATCTCCAGGAAAATCTTAGGGCCTGCTGAAGAAAACTCTAGGACTAGATGAATCTCTTCTATCCCATCTAGCAACATTTCTCCTCCTCTTTTCTAAAACAAGTTTATTAATGATTCTGCTAGCTTCTTACTTCCTTCATTAAATCTATCTCATAAGCTGTAATCCAAAGATATTCTTCTTTATTAAATCAACACACTCTCTGTTATATTTTACTATGCAGCATTTTTCAAAGTGTCTTTAGGAAACTGTTAGATATTGATAGTTGTTAGGAAAAAATTAAATGAGAGAGAAAAAAAGAGAGACAGAGAAAGTGTGACCAATCTATGTCAAATTAGTATGGGAACAACTAGTATGAACAAGATTTACCTGGGATCTTTACTTCAGAAACTCTCAAATATTTTATATTGTGTTTAGGATTCTACACAATGAAGATTTATATGGACTTCTTTATGTGCCTCATCATATCTCATTGTTCATTCGTCTGCTTTTCATGCTTTGAATGCCCTGGACGCAGTCTTCTTGGTAGGACACCATTCTATTTTCAGTAACAAAGTGGTGAATCTGAGGCAAGCTACGCTTCCTTTAAATACTTTCACCTTTAATTATCCACAACTTTTATATATGTGTGTGTGGCAACCTAAGAAAAATTCTGGGAGTTAGAGGTAACTTAGCACATCACAGCAAGGTTAGAAATCTAAAATATAATATTAGAAATCCCTGTTCTTACAGCTTGTCAATGCTGCTCATCTCTGGGAATTATTTAAAGGCTTCTATAAGAGATTAAAGCACATTTTCAAAAATTCCTTCCACTAAAAGGTGAAGTCTTATTTACCTCTCCTGGAATCTGGGTTGGCCTTATTTGCCTACAGCTTGCTTTATCTATAGCAAAATGAAACTATTCTAGTTATGGGCTAGCCTTTTATAAGGGGCCTGGATGCTTCCACTTTTTATCTTTGAGTCCTAGGACCCCACGTAAGAACTCCAACTACTGTGATGTGAGGATTCCCTCGTCACACAGAGAGAGATAACACACAGGTTCTCAATTGGCAACTCCAGCTAAGCAATGAGCCGATAGGGAGTGTCCAGGGTCAGGCCAGCCCGTCCTTCAGATGACTTCAGTCCCAGCTGCTATCTGTCTATAAACACTTGAGAGATCCCAGGTGAAACTACCTAGCTAAAAGCAGGCATACCACAAAACCATGAGAGAGAATGAGTTGTGGTTTGAAGCTACTGAGTTTTGGGGTGGCTTGTTTAACAGCAATAGATAAACGGAATAGCTAATAGCACCTCACTATTATATAATCATACATTAACCAACACCTTTTATAACCCTTGCGTTTTCATTCCCATGTTTTCAGTAGGAATATTTTTGTACAATCACGTAGTTCAGAGGAAGGAATATCCATCATTTATGGAGTAGTTCTTTCAAATAAGGAATTCAAGAAATCCAAACACGTAAGAGGCAAAGTAGAGCAATCACAGACTCTATAAATTAAAGTAAGAGCTACAAAGCTCATACACACATATGTTCTCACAAGAGCTGCTATTGCATTTGTAGTCTCACATGCATAGATTTTAGTTGCTCTCAATCACGTCCATTTTTAAAACAAAGGATCTTAACAATACTTTCAGAATGTGAAAAACATTAAAAGTGAAATACAAAAATGGTTCTCTTGGTCCAAAGTATTAGAGTGCATTTCAGAAGTCAGCAATATTTCTAACACAAAATTTTTACCAGAGTTTTTATAAGCAGATAAATGAATAATAGTATAAAATAGATAAAACTATAGAATACTACACATGGATTAAAGTTTTAGATCCTTAACACTTTAGGAGAATGAGAGGTATTATATATAAACTAAATCATAAAAGAATAATTGATTTCATGTAGAAATCTTCTAGTCTATGATCAGCATTAGATGAAATAGTACATTTCTTTTTTCTAAACCGCTAAAGTATAGGGGTTTTTAACATATGTTTTGTGAACCATTTATGAACTCTTTGGATAGGCATTATACATAAATATCTAAAATTCTGTACTTATTTGTATGTGTGCATTATCTGTGTAGAAGAACGATGTCTTCCGTCAGATTTTCAGAGAAAATAAGAAGCCTAGATGGCTTCAAATTATAACTAGAATTTAATTTAAAAGACTTCATCACAAAGTAAAAGCTACCTGAAAGAACACCAGAATAAAATAGAGACGATATTAGAATAAATTATGGAACACTTTAGTTTCTATATAAACCTTACCTCTCAATGTTATAGAAGCCTCTCCTCTGGGACTGACCATACCACCCTGGTTTATTGCACTACCATAATTTTACTTCCCACCCTTCTGGCAGCCTATAGTATTTATTGCCTATCTAGTTCGGGTTTGTGTAATAGATGAGACTCAGGAGGGAAAGTTCCATCTTTTCTATTATCTTTTGTAAACTGCAGTGTTGATCACCTGTAAGACAGCAATAATTCAGTTAAAGTGTCATAAATATATATGTGACACAGAATGGTCTACATGGTACATTCAGTCAGAAATAGCTTAGATGTACGATGCCTATGTTGTAAGTTTGAAGTTAGAGACTTTGGATCTAGAGATCCTAATGAGCAAGGCATAAATTACTACCAACTATTACTATTCTCACTCTACACATCCTGACGGATCCTTCAGTGGCCCAGAATAACAACTTCCACCTAAGTTAGAGAAAATATCGACAAATGAAGATAAGGGCAATTAAATCCAGGTATATTTGGGCGCTCTGCCATGTGGATAGGAAAAATACCTGAGATACCAATTGGGTACACACTGCAACTAACCCAGAAGAGGAAGCTGACTTTGTTCATCAGCACATGCACATCATTCTAGAGAATATGCTAATGCATTGATGGGAAGAAGAAAATAATTGATAACACTAGCCCTTTAGTCTCTTATGAATGTATATTTAGGAAGTGGAAAAGAGATTTCTGTCTTTTATTTATTTATTCAATTTATTTGCTCTGACACCAAGGATACCAATATGGGGACCTTAATGCATTGTTCACGGAAGACAACATAAAGCATACTATGTTATTTTCCAGAAGAATATATGGATTAAAATTATCACAAAAATTTAACTGTAAAGAACTTTCTGACTAAAATAATTTTTATACTAAAACTGTAGCTAAAAGTGATTATAAACATTGTTACTGAAACTATATTTCTGAAATGAAGACTGATATCCATTTGTTAGGAATTATATAGACATAATTATACACACATTCAGCAATCAACAGACATTTCCTTGGACTCTCTATTAATCCTGGGAGTGTGTGTATATGTGTGTGTCCTCAGATATATACTCAAGTATCTTTAACTTCCCCATAAAGAACATGAACACATTAAGTAATTAATACTTGTCAGTTACTTTGAGTGAACGCCGTTTGAAGCAAGTGCTATATCTGTGTTAAGTAATAATAATAATCAAGATAATGGGCTGTTCAATTACGTAGGTTATTTGCTAGCAGTTTTAAACACACCATATGTTTGCTAGGATGTAGATATTTATTTATTTTTCTTAAGAAGGAAGATAAGCATTCATCAATGTAAAAGAAAACTTTTTAATATGAGAGGCATGCTGATTTATGTAATGATTCTAAAATTGTCTAATACCTACAGCACAGTCAATCAAGCTGTACTCAATATGCTAAAGAGTAAGAGAAGGGCCAAATCTTTGGCATTCCTTCTATTGGTACTTTGAGGATTGGAAAAACTTGCACTTCATTCTCATCCAGGAAAGCCATATTATTTCCCAGATCACTTGGTCTTTCACAGACTTTTCCATACTTATTATCAGATTGCTGTAATGATAAAACTCATTTTAGTCTATTCATTCAACATACTTCTGAAATACTATTGAAAGAAAGGAGGCTGGGCATGGTGGCTCATGTCTATAATCCTAGCAATTTGGGAGGTTGAGGTGGGCAGATCACCTGAAGTCAGCAGCTCCAGACCAGCCTGGTCAACATGGTGAAACCCTGTTGCTACTAAAAATATAAAAACTAGCCAGGCATGGTGGTGAGCACGTGTAATCCCAGTTCCTCGCGAGGCTGAGGCAGGAGAATTGCTTGAACCCAGGAGACAGAGGTTGCAGTGAGCTGACACGGTGCCACTGCACTCCAGCCTCAGTGACAGAGTGAGACTCTGTCTCTTTAGTGGCCCAACACTGCTTACAGTGTAAAGTCTAACCTGATTATAGCCACAAGATGTTCAACACCATGACCCCAGTTATGTGGAAAAGAGGATGTCACAAGCTTTTCTATATAATTTACCTCTGTTGCACCAGACTAACTATTTAGTGTTCTCAGAACACTGTGCTTCAATCCAGGATGATTTCTCCATTTGGGTGTTCCTGTGGCTCCTTAATGCTGTATATCACAACTGCTGTCATAGTGTTTAATTATAAAGGTTATCCACTGCACAAGGAGACTATATTACCTTATAAACATCATAGTAAATGTCTTGCTCCAACAAAATGATCAGATCCTATCCCTTTATCTCATTTAGAAATGTCAAACTATCTTGATTAACAAGCTTATCAAAATCATACGAAGCAGAAGAGACACTTTTTCTGAAAATAAATGGTGGTGGGCAGAGTGAAAAAAAAATTGTAGATGCTTTCAGGCTGGGTGCTATGGCTCATGCCTGTAATCCTAGTATTTTTGGGAGGCCAAGCTGAGCCCATCTCTTGAAGCCAAGAGTTCGAGACCAGCCTGGCCAACATGGCAAAAACCCTGTCTCTATTAAAAATACAAAAATTATCCGGGCGTGGTGATGAGTGCTTGTAGTCCCAGCTACTCAGGAGGCTGAGGCAGGAGAATTGCTTGAACCCAGGAGGCAGAGGTTCAAGTGAGCTGAGATTGCACCATTGAACTGCAGTCTGGGTAACACAGAGAGACTCTGTCTTTAAAAAAAAAAAAAAAAAAAAAAAGCAGATGCTTTCAGTAATTCTATCCTTTCACTTCCTGGTAGTCATAAATGCCTTTTCTGCAATTCATAAAATTTCAAAAATTCTCAGCCCAGCAATATGCAAGTGTCCCATTCATTCATAAGCAAAATCTCACTTATCCTTTCCTCCAGAGGGTGACTAGCTGAATCTTAGTTCATACATTGTTTTCTAAGTCAAGGTTTTCTGGGCAATCTGCAGACTAGTCTGTTTAGATATGACCTCAAGGTGCAAAAGGCCATGGATAAATAATATATTAAACCACCTCCACACACTGAATATACACTAATGAAGTTAAAACGGGATAATTATCACAAAAGTTCTGATTTACAAAGGGGAAGAAGGAGAAAAAATGTATAAGGCATCTATGATACTTCCTAGATATGGTTTGCACGGATTCCCTGCCAAGGAAGTGAAATGTTTCTTGGTCAATCAAAGTCAATTCTACTGATTTTCTTCACTGGAAAATTCACCCTTCCATCACTCTTCCTACTTTTATGTGGAAGAGACATTGAGCAGTCATGCTGCTTTACCAACTCACTTCCTGTGTGGGTAGTTTCAAGTTTCAAACCTTAGGAGTAAATAATCATGTGAATCCTTTCCTACTTACCTAGCTTGGGATTTTTCCGGTAATAAAATACTTTTTAAAATTTCAGTAGGATGCTGGCAAATTTGCATTCTCTCAACTCTCCAACCAAGTAACTAAAGATAGCAAACTTGTTAATTAATCAGAGCTGATTAATTTGGATCCTGCATCCTTGTATTTTAGCTACAGACTTTGGTGTGCTTCCCCACTTTGGTCTTTAATAGCCTCCTTCTAGGCCTCTGCTTCCAAATTAATGGGCTTAGATAATGACGTAAGTATATTTCGTATTTTGCTACAAGACTAAATCATAGTGGGTGACTAAAGAGTGAGTGGCAATTCATTTGGTCCGGAAGATTACATAGTACAGGAAGCTTTCACACAGAGCTAGAGAAACAAACTTCCTCTGTTCTCAATGGCATCTATGGTTGTGTTTCTTGCTCCTCACCCTGCCTGAGGCAAAACATGTAGCTAGTACAGCTGTAGAGAAGAATGAAATCGTGTCCTCTGAAGCATCATAGCTGGAACTGAGGGCCTTTATCCTAAGTGAAATGACTCAGAAACAGAAAATCAAAACTGCACATTCTCACCTACAATTGGGAGCTATACAATGGGTATACATGAATATAAAAATAGAAATAATAGACATTTGGGACTTCAAAATGGGGGAAGTTGGAGAGGGTGAGGGCTGAAAAATTACCCATTAGGTACAATGTTCACTATTTGAGTGAGTGGGTCACTAGAAGCCTAAATCTCACCATTACAAATCTATTCTTGTAACAAACATGCACAAGTGTCCTCTGAATGTAAAATAAAATAAAACAACAAAGAAAAAGAAAGAAAGAAAGAAAGAAAGAAAGAAAGAAAGAAAGAAAGAAAGAAAGAAAGAGAAAGAGAAAGAGAAAGAGAGAAAGAGATGAAAGAAAGAGAAAAGGAAAGAGAAGAAGGAAGGAAGGGTGGATGGAAGGAAAGAAGAAAAGAAAGAAAGAAAGAAAGAAAGAAAGAAAGAAAGAAAGAAAGAAAGAAAGAAAGAAAGAAAGAAAGAAAGAAGAAAGAAAGAGGGAAAAAGAGGGAGGAAGGGAAGGAATAACTTAAAAAATTCACCTAGTACAACCTCCCACTATGCACGATTATCTAACTCTCAGTAATCATGGATTGCTGGCCATAGCAAACTGCACCATTCTCTTTCCTCTCTTCTTTTAGTTAGGACGGTTGAAACCAAAGCTTAGATATTCTCTCCTCTAATATCATATTATAAGATTTAAGCATTAGAAAACACATCCTGCTTCCTACTATTACTCAATCAAGTATCTGTTTTCAAAAACACAATAATCATTGGTCTAATCAACACTTTGCTTCTTACAAAAAGATTATCAAGAATTTCCAATTTGAGGAAAAGATACTTTCCCTGTTGCCCACCCTATTTTGACTCAATTGATTCCACATTTTGGGTCTTCAAATTTCAAACATTCCCTCTTACTACCCATTATTCTGTTTTCCAGCACACTTTATTTTCAAATGTTAAATAGCCAACTCAAGCCAGTTTTAGCAAATATAGCAAATTCATTAACTCATATAACTAAAAAGACAAAGAAAGGAATCTGGCTTCAGGCCCACTAGTCACACTGACCCAGTGGCTGCCTGTGTCCCTCTGGCTCTGTGCTTCTTTCACGTTCATTCTCTCTCCACAATTTGGCTTTGCCCTCCTTTGTGCAGGCTTTATTTTCAGGCAGTTGCTCTTATCGTAGGATAATGAAAACTCTGCATTGTATTTAGGTTTACACATTGCCAGAAGCATGTTTTTAACAAACCTTTGCAGTAGGGAGAGATGGTTGAACCTGATTATCGAAAACAGTTTTTTGTTTTTTTGTTTTGTTTTTACAGCGCTGGTAACAATGAACCTACAGTGAGGCATAGAAGAAGAAAAGGAAAATAACCCGTGGGTTCTTTTACATCTTAACTGAGTAACAACCCAAGCTTTTTCAGAATTGTCAATAATTCTCACAACATTCATTTTATGACATGATTTTGAATATGTTGAAATGTACTCTAACATAATTTCAGGATGTACATGTTTAAAAATAAAAGGAAAGTCTCCAGGGCACATGTGAGCGTTCTTTCTTCTCCACATTTCATGATATTTGGGCAGAAACATCAGCAACAAGCAGCACTAAAAGGAAAATAATAAGAAAAAGTGAGATTATGCAATAAAATGCCATATGTCAAAAATTCACACGGCAAAAAAAAAAAAAAAAAAAAAAGAGATGCAAATTTAGCACATTAGAATGGTTGTCTTTTTAGAGGGAAGTGGAAGGACCAAAAGAAGATAAAAGGGGATATATCCATTCATGAAGGGGTTGACATTACAACAGGAAAATAAGCCCCTTCTCTGAGAAAGGAGGAAAAGGGCAACTGCGAAAACTTTTGAGGAAATGAAAGTCATCTGAGGTGTGTATTTCAGTACCTGGGTATTTGAGGAAAGTGAAACATGTTTCAAATGATTTCTGTAGCAAACTAAAACTGGAGATGAATAATGTAAATACTGAGTACTACTGAGGAAATCAGCCACAATAGGAAAGAATACAGTTGAAGGGCAGTAGGCAAATAATAATAATCACAGTATAGACATCTTTTAGAGAATGAAACATTATCACAGAAACAAAATCCAAAAACATAGTTAATGATTCAGTGTATTCATTAGTTCTTTTTTCCTAACAGATATTTTCCAGGCTAAAAACAAGAACATAAAATGTCAACGGTGGGATTTACCCAGAATTGAAGATTGGCAACCTTTCAAAAAGGGAAGAGTAAAATTATTTGTGAGAATTTGAGACCACAAATTATATTAGGAAGGAATGTTTCTTTCCCAATCCTAACGTCTTCTTCCATACAGGGAGACTTTTCTCAGCAAACATTTCTTGGCTTCCTTTGCTCAATTCCTCCTCTTTAGAGAGAGAGGACTAAATTAATATGATTCTCATCCAGCCCCATTCTCTCTTCTTCAGTGAGATACATGATGACCTGCCTACAGGGAGGGCATGCTTTCTGTTTGCTCCTTCATGCTGTGAAACTTACGAAGACATTATTTCCCCCTTTGGAAAAGTGAAGACAGGAGGAAAGAGGTTCTAAAGTTTGTGAGAGTAGTAGTTTACATTTTAAAAAGTGTTAAGATTTGGCACAATGAAAATGGAAATCATAAGATGGATATTTGGAGAGTAATCAAATGAGAAGACGAGATCAGGCAGAGGCTTGATCAAAAGACTTTAAATGTTAGAGATACTTCATCAATGCAGGCTGTGTGGGAAGTCTGCATATGCCTGTAATTCAATGATGCGACTGTATTTTTGTAGTTGTGAGTTTAACAGCTGGGTCTTCATTGAATTTTCAGGCACATGGAACATCACTGTATTAGTCTGTTCTTGTACTACTGTAAAGAAATATCTGAAACTGAGTAATTTATAAAGAAAAGAGGCTTCATTGGCTTATGGTTCTGTAGACTAGACAGGAAGCATGAGTCTGGTATCTTGGCTTTTAGGGAGGCCTCAAGAAGCTTACAATTGTGGCAGAAGGTGACCAGGGGGAGTTGGTAAGTCTTGTATTGCAGGAGCAGGAACAAGAGAGTTAGGGAGGAGGTGCCACACACTTTTAAACAACAAGATCTTGTGGGAACTCACTGTGCAGAACTGAGGATGCGTGATGCTAAAATATTCATGAAACTTCACCCCCACTAACCAATCACCTCCCACCAGGCCCCACCTTCAAAACTGAGATTTGGGTGGGGACACAGATCCAAACAATATCAGTCACCTTGTCTTAAGGTAATTGTCCTTTGATATATTTAGCCTATTCTTGAGCTAATGAGTAGGCATTTCAGAAAACACTACCAGTTCTCTGTAAAGGCTGAGATCTTCCTTGCTGAACACAGGCTTCAGGAAACACACAGGCCTTACATCTAAGGGCTGATACAGTTTGACCTTGATCTTCAGGAGGCAGTGTAGCCTGGCATTATAAATGAGTTTACATGAGAATGGATCTTCATATGCCTTTGTAGGAAAAATATAATCTGCTACTTTTCAATCCAAGACAGCTGAGTTATAAGTATACTGGAATATCCCAGTAAGTCTGGATATAAATTGTTAGTATCAGGCCTAAGTAAATAGTAATGAGTCAGTTACTACAAATTTTGTTTTGCAGATCAAGGAGAAAACAGTTTTGTGAGTTGGCCCCATGCCCAAGAGTCCTAACATATTAAAATAATCACTGGATGAATTTCAAGGTGATACAGTTTTTATAGATGAGCCTGCAGGTGTCCTGTTTGTTGATATTAGAAGACTGCAAATCCTGTATACTTAAGACTCCAGGGTAAAACATAACTAACTAATAGAAAACTAATAGAAACTAACTAATAGAAAAACATAACTAATAGAAATATTGAAAGGGGAGCCAGCAGAACAGTAATAGACTGAATATAAGCAGCCCTTATTGGATATTGGCCTGAGAAAAGCATATCGCCTGCATGAAGATGAATAAGAATTATTTGAACAATAAATGGATGCTATTGGCAGACACAGACATAATGATTTTAGCATAATCCCACAGGAGAGCCTCATAAGACAAAATCTAAATAAGGATTTAGTAAGACAAGCAAAACTACAGATTACCGAAATCAGGAACAAAAGAGAAGTCTTCACAACAATCCCTACAGAAGTTAAAAGTAGCTTAAGAGAACATTCTGAAAAACTTTATGCTGAGAATTTGAATAGTTAGATAAAAAATACAAACTTCAAGAAAAAGAAAAATAACAAAATTGATTCAAGCAAAAGAAAAAAAAATGAGATAAATCTATAC
Source organism: Mandrillus leucophaeus (assembly GCF_000951045.1). Taxonomy (NCBI): domain Eukaryota; kingdom Metazoa; phylum Chordata; class Mammalia; order Primates; family Cercopithecidae; genus Mandrillus; species Mandrillus leucophaeus. The sequence continues at coordinate 1,600,071 of NW_012106297.1, read as the reverse complement.
CAAGCAAAGAAATTAATTCTTAAAAATCTTTCTGCAAAGAAAGTTCAGAGTCAGATGGATTCACTAGTAAATTCTGGAAAACATTTAAGAAAAGAAATACCAATTTTACACAAACATTTTCAAAACAATAGAGAAGGAAACAATGACTTTTATGAGGTCAACTCGTTTGTGAGGTCAGTTTGTTAACTTGACACCAAAGCAAGACAAAGATATCACAAGAAAACTACAGTCGAATATACTTCATGAACATAAATACAAAAGCCCTTAACAAATATTAGAAAATTGAAACTAGCAACTTGTGAAAAGGATTATACTACATGGTCAAGTGAGTTTTGCCCCAGGAATGCAATGTCAGTTTAATATCTGAAATCCAATTAATGTTACATGTCATAGTAATAGAATAAAGAATAAAAACATAGTCATCTCAATAATCTCAATAGATGCCAAAAAATTAAAAAAATTAAAACACACTTGGGAGGCCCAGGCAGGCAGATCACGAGATCAGGAGATCGAGACCATCCTGGCTAACATGGGGAATCTCCGTCTCTACTGAAAACACAAAAAAATTAACCGGGCGTGGTGGCGGGCACCTGTAGTCCCAGCTGCTCGGGAGGCTGAGGCAGGAGAATGGCGTGAACCCGGGAGGCGGAGCTTGAAGTGAGCCGAGATCGCGCCACTGCACTCCAGCCTGGGCGACAGAGTGAGAGTCTGTCACAAAAAAAAAAAAAAATTAAAACACACATCTATTAATGACAAAAACTCAACAAATCCAAGAAACTAGAAATAGAAGGGAACTTACCCAAGCTTGTAAAAGTCATCTTG
>NW_012106297.1:1562588-1598074 GCF_000951045.1 Mandrillus leucophaeus | reverse complement strand
TTACCTCACACCACAAAGAAAAATGACTTGTAATAGATCACAGCCTTAAATTTAAGTGCAAAACTATACTATCTCTTAGATAAATCATAGAAGATAACCCTTGTGACTCTGGATTAAGAAAAAATTCTTGAATATAAGACAAAAAGCATAATACTTAAAATAAATAAAAATAATAAACCAGACCTCATAAGAATTTAAGTCTCTTGTTATTCAAGACACTATTAAGAAAATGAAAAGATAAGCCACAGGGAAGCAAAAAGTACTTGAAAAACATATTTCTGATAAAAGACTTTTATCCAGAATATATAATACATTCTTACAACCCAACCATAAGAGGACAATCTAATTAAAAAATGGACAAAAATATTTGGATGAACATTTAATCGAATAAGATATACAAATGGCAAATATGCACATGAAGAGGTCCTAAACATCATTAATCATTACAGAAACAACAGTTCCAACTACAGCATGATACTACTACGTGCCTACTACATTGTTCAAATAGAATACTTTGAAATAGATGCTAATAACAATGTAGAAAAAGTAGAACCTTTATACGTTACTAGGATGTAACATGGTATATCCACTTTGGAAAAGCAGTTTTTCAATTTTTTAAAAGTTATAAGACCCAGTAGTTTTACTCTTTGGTGGGTTAGGAAAACATGTCCACACAAAGATTTGTACTTGAATAATCAGCGCAGTCTTATTAATAATAGCCCAAAATTGAAAACAATCCAAATGTCTATCAACTGGTAAATTAATAACAAAATTTAGTAATTCCATATGATGGAATATCTTTCAACAATAAAAAGGAACAAAGCAATGGTATATGCACCCACATGAATAAACCTCAAAAGCATTAGCTGACCGAAGAAGCATAACTAAAAGAAAACTATGAAATTCCATCCTAGCAGGCACTGGCTATACCTATGTGCTATGCTACAGAAAAATACTGAGTCCTAAAATATTATTTTGTGAGGACTATGTCACTTGATAGATTCCATGTCCCAGTCCTATAGTACAGGTGTCACAGAAGTCCGTGGAGAAAGATAAATTACAAGATTTTAAATAGTGGAATGGTAAAGAAACATGTCTGTTGACAACAGCAGGGACCACACTGAATATCTATGCTTTCCAATAAGACAACACTATTTTAGTGCTATTATCTGACAGAATATCAGCAATGTTGTTTGCTGCCCCTACCCATGTATAATTAATTTTCCCCAGGCGGTGTCAAATTTAACTGTTTATGGAGATTTCTACTAACTGATTTCAGATTTACATGTTGTGATCTCTCTATATCTGACTATCATCTGATACCAGGGACATCTCAGTCCTCTTTCTCCCGTAACTATCATTACATTTCTGCCGTGATCATTGGTAAAACTATGGAGGAGGCTTTTGAATATAATTTTGATTGGGAATTTTCTCCAGGAACTAAGAATCAGTCCCCAGAAAGTTTGTAGCCTAAATTTGTTAAGTGGTCAGGCTTGTGACTATTTTGATAATCCTGTATGTCCTTCTAATTCTTCAGCTGTTCTTGGAAATGAAACACATCAAAGATTCCACCTTGATCTATACCTTCTGAGGTCTTGAAGGAATTGTGATTATTTCTATGAAAGACAGCCCAGGTACAAAGTTGCTAAAGGAACTCTCATCTCTTTGTAAATATTCAGAACCTCTGTAGCTATGATTGTGAATAATAAGACAAGATAATGTTTAGCTTCATCAGGCTCACAAAAGATAAAAATAATTTAATTTTGAATTTTGATTCTTTTTTATTTTGAAGCCTATAAATTTCTATAAATTGGCAAGAGACATAATTTTTAGGTTTGTATTTTTTCCTGGTACCTTCATAATAGAAAATTTATATTCAAATTTTGGAAATGTCTATGTTGGCCTCTAATAGTGAATTTCAATGTTGTCATTTCATTTATTTGCAGAATCTTTGATTGGCTGTATTGGGCAATGTATTTGGATATAATGAATGATAGGCAACAGAGCAGTTAGTAAACTTTTGGATTTGGGTACAAAGTAGCCTTCAATTATTAGACTGTTTTTAACCATTTCAAATCTTTGGGACAATATTTAAATGAGAACTACTGGCCATAGGAGAATCATCAAAAGAATACTGGTTGGTTTTAGGGAAGTGACCTCATTAAGATTACAACAGTAATTTTCTAAGAGGTGGATTAAATAAACAAAAAATTTAAAAATGTTGAAGACAAAATGGTGGCAAAAACACGAAAAGAAGAGAACCTTGCCTTACGTTTTTTTGTTTGTTTTTTGGTTTGATATTTTGCTTGTGGCAGAGCGGGTGGAAGTTTGAAAAGACATTTCAATTTAGGGGAGTATTAATAGGTTATAACGTGGAAAGAGAGACAAGAGATAAGGTTTGTTGATGTTGTCCTTACAGACTAGGGGAGCACTTCCAAACTGCTTCACTTGAGACACAAGAGGTCAGCAAGATATCACTAGGAAAAACAAAAATTTAAGGCATTTCAAATACTTCTAAAACATGCCAGTTCACACAAAATTTATTTTTATTTTTGTAATTCAAATTGAGACAGATTTTTAATTTGAATCTCAAAATTTGAGACAGAATTTTCTCAAACTGAGACAGAATTTCCTCAAACTGAGACAGAATTTCTCAATCTCAAATTGAGACAGAATTTTCCATTTGAATCTCACAAAGAGACATATAATATTGTATATTTTCCTTATTATCAATTAAGATTACCCAGAATATCTGAGTGTTCTGTGGCACATGGTTTAGGAAATGTTTCTGAGCTAAGAAAGAAAGAGGAAGGGCCTGGATATTGTATCACATTCAGAGAGATCTCAAGGTATGTGACAGACAGCAAAAAGAGTATAAGAATCAGACATTGAGTCAGAAGGGGAATTTCGCAGTTTGTTTTACACAACTATAGTTAGACAAGCTAAATGATGCCAATACAAATTCCAAATGTCTCTATTTCAGTAGTCTCTGACTTCACAAACACAACCTTTAATATGGGCACCAAAATTATATTACCTCTAACCTGCACCTGCTCATACAGAATTTTCTTTTGCCTTATGGATCATTCTCCCCAAATGCCTCCCCTTAAAATGACCTTTTCCAGCAAATGTTTCATAGCTCTCAATATAGCAGCCCAGGTAATTGCTTGCTATGGCTAGTAAACATGAGCCTTCCAGATGTTGGCTCTGTAATGGGGACAAGCAACTCTACTTGGGTCTATGAGCAGCAAGTCAGAAGAGATAGAACTCTTCTCAGATGGCAATATACGAATACACCTGTAAGAAAAGGGTTGTGTGTTTGAAATTGTCACAAGCTGACTCCCCAGATATCACCAACAACTTACTGAAAAAAGCAAAGCTGAATTTATTGCTTATTGCAGAAAGAAAAGCAAAGCATTGCCAGTGTATCAAAAAAGAGACAGCAAGGTCACAAATTTGAAAATTGGAAATTTGATTTAAGACAGGTGTTTCCAAAAGGGGGCTTGATTAGGATTAGGTAAGAATTAAGATACAATCATTCAGAAATTGGTGGAGGCATTCAAATAATTTTAGGGTTCAAACCGAAATGGTAATTTAATTTTTTTTTTTCAGGGACAATGTAACAAAAGTAATTTCACAGAAAACTGACCTCTGATGCTTTGATTCTGGTGATACTTTCTATTGAGGGGTAGAGGGTCTTTGAGAAGTTTCTGTAATGAACAAATCATTTTTCTGGGCAGGAGGGTCCCTCAAAAGTAAAGTGGTGCTAATGAAGACGGTAAAATGGCAAAGTCCTGCTATCACACACAGACAGGTGAGGTTTCCATCCCCGGTGTTCAGGTAGACAATCTTGGTTCTAAAATTAGTAAACTGCTTCACTGAACAGTGCACCACAGTGCAGACCAAGCTATTCTGCCTCTGGCTAGAGGGATTTCATGCATCCTTACTAGCTTCAGAAGAAAGGCTGGGTGACAGCCTTGTTGGAACTTCTCTCACAGGCTGAGAACCTTGCCCGGACAGTAGCGAAGCCAGCACACAGGCATCCCTGGCTACCCAGGACAGCAGGAGTGACCTGGAAGAAAATGTCTCCGAAGGGCATGGGGCCAAGAGAGCACGTATAGAGTCTGACAGATCTAATTATAAGTCTTTCCGAGAATTCCATTTACTATTTTTGTGATTTGAGTAAATTAAACTTCCCTGAACTTCTGTTTCTATTCTGATAACTGAGACAAAATAATATATAAGGCATCAGTATATAATACAACCCACAAATATTCTCCTCTCCATGAAAATCTATTATTAGTATGGAGAAAATGACCTAATATGGAATATCATGGAAAAATGTATTTAAAGGCAAATTATTTAGTAAAATAAAATGCAAACTTCTACTGAGTGATCAACAAGAATATTGCTTCCATTGTAAATGTAATTGTCTGCCTAACAAAAAATAATGTTTCATGAAATAAATCTACATAATAAAAATACAAATCAAAATATTCTTACTGAATTTGTAATTTGCCATTAAAATTAGTTATTTATAATTACAGCTATTTCAAAAGTATTACATTTTAATTTCAGATAAATAAGCTCTAATTGGATACTTATTTAAAATAAAAGACAGCCTTAAAGACATTTACCTTAATTTCACTGGTTCAAAATTTTAACTTAAAAAAACTGCTTGTTATTTCTAATCCAGATGTATTTGGTGCAAAGATGTAATTGCAATTTTAAATTAACCTGTCTTTTACCTTCTTGGACAACATAATGAAAGTAATTTGGCAGAAAACTGACCTTTTCTCTATAATCTCCAGCAAGATTGTCCCGCTAAAAATGAATCGATACCCTAGAATCTATTTTCAGAGGGAAAAAGATACATTTTATATTCATAAAAAAATTCTTAGCATTTTTCTTGAGCCCATATCTAATCTTAATTCAAATATGCTTTATTTATTTTTAGCAAAATAATAAATTAAGGACCAAAAATGTTAACAATGCTATTTTATCAATAGAGAATTAATCTTTTAAAAAGGCTTGAAAGTATAATCCTGTGACCCTTATTAATAGTGAAAATAGGTTCTATTGCTTTAGATGTTATTTATGGAAGACCTCTTTTGATTTTGTAATTTTGTTTTCCTGAGTTTAATATTATGAATGATTAGAATTTAGGAGGATGATAATATTACAGGTAAAGATAGGGTATTTGAGTGGTCAGAGTAAATAGACATCTGAACAGGGCAGGTGCCCTCCTCTACCTTTTTTCCCATTAGAGTGACCTTGTCTGCTTCACCCCCTTCTAATTTCTGATTGATCATTCTACAGGATATTTCAGTCAACACCCTAGTCCTGAGGAGCAGAAAATTTAATTGGTCATTGACATTATGCTCAGCTTTTTGTATGTCCTTTTTTTTTTTTTTTTTTTTTAGCTTTGTAAGTATATACTACAGTCACAGGCCTATAATTGCCTGTAATATTATCTGTGTTCAGATTCTTTGTCACTGTGCTCCATTAACTAGGGTGGCCCTCTCAATATTGATACATATCTAAGTCATGTCTAAGCTCAATAATGTTTGTATTGGACATTAGACTTCTTGGCTGCCTTTGGTGAGATCAGGGCTTGCAACACTGTTGTTTGATCCCAGCTCCTGTTCCTTGGCCCAGGGAGGTTACCATTTGGCCCAGCTCTCTTCTTGTTCCACATCTGATTCAATGGTACCAATACCCCAACATACTCCAGTAAAGTCACAGTACACAAGAGCCCACCACAGAGTTTGTTAAGTTAGACTGAAAACTGAGTAAAGGAGTCAAACCTGTCTCCATTATGACAGTTTTCCCAATTTATTTTTACCCATTTAAAATGTTTCTCATAGGGTAAAGAAGCTATGGACAGTGAGTCAGCGAACCTAGATGGTGTCCATCCTAGAGTTCTGAAAGAGTTTTCGAAAACTTACAAATGTCGATGTGACTCTCATTCAACATTGGGACTCCAGAGGACAAATGCATTTCACTTCATGGGAAATTTATATAAACTTTGTTATGGCTTAAGATTACTTAACATTTCAGCAAACATAACCTTCCTCGGAAAGCAATATGTAGTCTGTAGCAGGAAGTAACATCCGCAGAATAAAAAATACTAGAGGTCTATAAAAATAGGTATTGAATAAGAGGAGAATAGGTGATTCTGTATATTTTCACAAAATTTCACATAAATTCTATTTACTATTTATTATGGAAATTGTCAACAAATCATTAGAACATATCCAAAACATTTCAAAAATTATTAGCATTTTTGTCACTCTTTTTCATATGAAAAAATGTACATAAATTATTTTTAACAGGTTTATCATAGGGGTTAAAAGCATAGACTCTGAATCCAGAATACTAGGATTCAAATGCAAGCTCCATTAATCAGAAACTAAACAAATTTTTCTATTTTCTGTAGATCAGACTCCCCTATGAAATGGGGATAATAATAGTAACGACCTTAAAGTACTTATGAAAGTTGAATAAACATATGTGAAGTGCTTAGAACAGTTCCTCAACCATAAAAAGTGCCATGTAAGTGTGAACTATGATTATTATTATTGAAGATAATAGTGTTATTATCATTATTTTTATAGCAATAGCACTTTAAAATGAAAATAAAAACAAAAATAAAAATATAGCAGCATTTTCCTGGTTGGATAGAAAGTAATGACAATAAAATAACACAAATTTTTTAAAAGGTAGATTAATGTAAAGAGCAACCTTTTGACTTCTCAACTTTTAGTTATTATTTAATATATTAAGCACAATTCACAATTTGTAAACACTACATTTGAGTGACCTTGTTAACAAAGAAAAAATAATTCACAAGACAGTGCAATATGTTTTGTATTTTGCAACAGAGCATCATGTCAGGAATCTAAATTAGGAAGCAGTGAATTTTGGAAGCTAGTCGGCTCCTTTTATGCACCACCTAAAGTGTTACAGCACATAACAGTAATAAATTCTTAATCATGTAGCATTGCATCAATATAGCATGTCACCAAAATTAAAAACATGTATCATTTTTCTGGATAAAATACACACATTCTGGAAAAAACTAAAGGAAAAATTAAGCTAATATCTCAGCAAAATGTTGTAAAATGTGCTATCTGTATTCAACGTACATCTCTGCTCACTACAAAAATTGTTGTAAGTTTATTTAGGTTTTTTTTTAACATAATCCTCTACGTGATGTAAAAGCTACCTTGTTGCTCATAATATAATAATTACAGATGACAGTAATTTAACACATGGAACAGTCTTGTCAATACAACATTGAGTTTGTGAAGGAATTAGAAACATTTCTCCTTTAACCTTGTGTGTGTGTGTATGTGTGTGTGGGTGTAGTGTGTGTGTGTGTTTATGTGTGTCAATTTCATAACTCATGATGCTTTTAGGTTAATTTTGTTTTTTATAGTAGAGCTTTTACTGCTCTGATAAGAACATTTTACAGCAGACTTGTAGAAATCAGACACAAATTTTTGACATGCATTGATTCTTACTATTTGCATATTTCACTACTAGATCAATTATTTGAACTACATTCAAAATATAAGTTCTGGTATTTTTATTTATCTGCATAGATAGTCATTTCAGAACTAAGATCAGAAATAATTGTTTAAAAAGAATTATCTGGAAAGCATAAACCAAAATCTAACATTCATTTTGGAAGAAAGGGTATCCCTACCTTGACAAGTCCAAGGTTACAGGCTTGAATTTGATATAAGCCACACAAAAATGAATGTGTTATTCTGTGCAATCAAATGGATTTCAGACAATATTCTCACCTTTTTCCTGTTACACATTTGAAATAAAATGAAACTATTTTAGAGACTTTGGTGGACTAGTGTAAAGTAGGCAAGAAAAAGATTCCTAGGCATTTAGGAAACACTGTGTGCATCTGGGAGAGGGTTGAGGTGCTTCTCAGCCCTCGTTACTGATCCAAGTGGAACTGACAGTGGCTAAGGATGCCGTGAGAATGTTCTTTAAAGAATATTAGACATTGCTATGTGCCTACACTGCTCCTTCCTGTATTGCTATGGAGTGGAAGGTCCTGGATACTGGCAGCATCAATTTTGTCTCTCTAATTAGATTATTTCCACTAACTAGAAATGAAATAGTAGAGGCAATTATAGAAAGAAAAAATGAAGAAGAAATGAAAAATTGGTACTGAATTTGCTAGGTAGCCTTTATTTGTCCATCTCATGTTGAGGAAAAAAAGCCTCAAGTATTAACCAATAATGCTTAAGGAAAAAGTTGGAATCAGCAGTCTGAGATGATGGGTAGAAGAGTTTTATAACTGCTGGGAAAACCTAAAAGATGTGTGACTCTGTCACTGATAATATAATATTCTTCATTTAATGAAAAGAACAAGGCTGTTAGTAAAGAAAATGTAGATACTACTGAAAAAAGAGAGGTATTTATATCTCCCTAAGTTTTGAAGGATTTATGAAATATACAAAAACACCTTTTTACTTAGAATATCATAAGCTTTCTGCAACACACATCAGTATAGCACAACTTGATTAAATTAATCTCTTTTAATAATAAAAGAATTCATCCACACTAGGAGAGAAATCAGAAAGGCAGTATTTTTTTTAATAAAACAATACATTTGCATTCATTTTCCATTGCTGCTGTAACAAATCACCACACCTTTAATAGTCTAAACACAAATGTATTATCTTACAGTTAATGATCTAAACAAAATGTGTCATTTACAGCTCTGTAGGTTGGGAGTCATATGTGGATCTCCTAGGGCTAAAATCAGGGTGTCATCAGGGCTGTAAACAAGAATTGGTTTCCTTGCTTCTACCAGCTTTTAGAGGCCATCCACATTTCTTAGTTTGTGGCCCTTTTCTTTCACCTTCAAAAGCTGCAATGCTGCATCTCTCTAATACTTCTTTCATCTTCACATCTTTCTATCTGACCCAAACTGGAAAGGTTCTCTGCTTTTAAGGATTCACATGATTAGATTGGATCCACTAGCATAATCCAGAATAATTTTCTTATTTGAAGGTCCATACTCAATCATGTAACTCAACCCAATAACAGGAGTGAGGTGTCGTAGAAAGAAAGTGACGTTATTTACCAAAACTAGTAATGAGGAAGTGACCAAATTCACATCCAAAGTAACCACTTCAAGCCTTACGCTGGAATGAGGGACTTTAAAAGGAAAACGTGAAATGGAAGACATTAGGAAGGGTTGGCAAGTACAAGGTCTGCGTGTCTTGTTCTAGTGGCTATCTCAAGCTATGGTCTACCAAGAGCATTGGCTGGTATCACCTCAACAATACCCGGGATGTTGACGAGCTGCCTTAAGGTAATCTCTGGGATTTTGGAGTTGGTTCTCTATGCTTGGTTTGTCTTAAGATTAGCCTCTGGAACTTCTAAGTAAGAACATAATTAGATACCAACACACAGCTAGAAAAATGTGCATGGTATAAGGGGGGTGAGAAAGAGAGGCATGTGGTGTTTCAAGGAAAGTGCATTTCAAGGCTATATTTTAAGACTAAGGAGAAGAAAATAATGTTTCTGCAGTAAGTTCCAAGGTTATATCTTGAGACTGTGGAAAAAAGAGAAAAAGGAAAAAACAATTGGAAAATGCATTTCCAGGCTAGACTGTTCAGCTACAATTACATCTGCAAAGTTCCTTTTGCCACCAAGGTCATATATTCACAGGTGTGGGCATTTGGGAGGCAGCCATTATTTCTCCTACCACACTTTATTTCAAAGAAGTCAGTATGTTTTCTCCAGTGTATTTAATTATCTTCAGAAGAATAAATAACACCCTTCTCAGTTGCTGTCTACCACATCATGCATATATATATGGCTTTGCTTTACTCACACTTAAAAGTAAGCCAAATAATAAAACATAGGTTGTTTTGTATTACAAGTTGTGATATAAGAAATATGTATTTGGTTTTTATCCTTGTTTCCTGGCTCAAAGTTCCTTAAACTCTTATAATTTCCTATGTGATAGGCATGCTGGGAGCATCCTTTTTTTTAAATATTTTGTTTTTGGATCCTGGCACAAAAATTCTAAATATTTTGTAATTTTATAAGTGATAGGAGTGTTTTTTCGAGTGAGGTGACTATAGATGAACTTCTGGATAGCTTCAGGATAGGATCTGGTCACCTGAAAGACCACATCAGGAATAGAAGCTTGGAAATCTCAGCGCCACTCTCCATCCTTCATGAAAGGAAGAATTGAAGATTGAGTTGATAATATACTATTCCTATGTGATGAAGCCTCCATAAACATCCTTAAAGTATGGATTTTCAAGAAACTCTGGGTTGGCTAGCACATACATGTGCTGGGAGGGTGGCACACCCTGTGTTAGTCTGTTCTCACTCTGCTATTAAGGACATACCCAAGACTGAGTAATTTATAAAGGAAAGAGGTTTAATGGGCTCACAGTATCACATGGCTGTGGATGCCTTACAATCGTGGTGGAGAGTGAAGGAGGAGCAAAGGCACATCTTACATGGTGGCAGGCAAGAGAGTGTCTGCAGAAGAACTGCCCTTTATAAAACCATCAGATCTGGTGAGACTTATTCGCTATCACAAGAGCAGCATGGGAAAAACCTACCCCCATGATTCAGTTACCTCTGCCAGGTCCCTCCCACAACATGTCGGGATTATGGGAGCTACAATTTAAGATGAGATTTGGGTGGGGACACAGCTAATTCATATCACACCTCAACTCCATAGGGACAGAAGCTCCTGTGCTTGGGACCCTTCCAGAGCTTGCTTATGTACCTCTTCGTCTGGCTGTTCATCTGTATCCACATCATTTATAATAAAGCAGTCAAATTTAAATTTTCCCTGTGTTCTGTGAGCTATCAGAGCAAATTATTGAACCTGAGGAAGGAGTCATAGGAATTCCCTGTTTATTGCCAACTCAGGCAGAAATATGGAAACTCACTATTTGCAATGTCTGAAGTAGGCGGCAGTCTTGTGGGGCTGAGACCTTAACCTGTGGCGTCTGTACTAACACCAGGTAGTTAGTGTGAGAATTGGGCTGGTAAAACATCCTGTGAGTGTCTGAAAGGTTGAGGAGCTGGTTGGTGTAGAAAAAACCCAAATACTTGGTGTCAGAAGTGTTCTTTGAATGAGGGAATAAAAAACAGAGTTTTCCCCATTATTTCTGACATAATAATAACTATATTATACCCAATTTTGAATTTCTAATCATGACTAGTTTGATAAAAATCAATTATGAATAATCAGTTTATTTCTGAAAAAATAATAAGCCAGATTTTCTGTGGGAAAGCAAATTGGAAATTACTAAATAGGGGATCAAATTCAATGACAATCACTATTTTTTTCTACCTACTTTAATGTGAAATTATCTTATGAAATAAAGCAAAAGCATAAAACTAATATAATTGACTAATAGCAAAAAAATAACAGAAAGGCATCTTGACGTAGCTAGTCCAACATTTTCAATAAAAAAGACACATATAGTTCATTCCTAGAAAAAGCATTCTGAAATCAAGGGCATAGAGTCCTGCCATTACCATTGTTCTCATGCAATGTCTTTGGGGCACACTGTATCATTTCAGTAGAGAATCACTTCTGAGTTCTAGAAAATAAGGAAGAATGCTTTCTTAAAACAGTATCAGGTCATTGCCTGGGGTTAGTTCTTATGTTTGTTCTGTGTTTACATACACTCTGAGTAGAAAGCAAAGATTTAACTTATTCCATTAATGGCCCAGCAGGGGCCTCCTATATCTGAGTTAGAATCACATAGATAACCTTAATCCACTCTAAAATGACCTTCAAACCTAATAAATTCCTAGTTACTAGGAAATTCAGGATTAATGCTGCATTAAAAGGTCCAGATTGATGATATTGTTTATAATTGTAATAGTTCATAAATAACATAAGTAAAATCTTGTGGTAAGAAAAGTTTAAACTCACTACACATTATGTTTCTTGGGATGGACAATTTAACTTTCAGAAATTGGGGAAAATTAAAAACTATGCTAGTCTTCAAAGTGGTTACCGTGTAATTAAAGCTTGGGCTTGACAATGCAGACACTTTCTATAAGTCAACACTATTCCCAAACTACCTAATCAATAAAAACATTTTCAACAGAAATACAGTGTAGTTTTCACTTTGGCTTTTTAAACTGTGGTCAGACAGTACACTGATGCGAAAGGAATGCTCGCTCTGAAAAGCAAATGAAGAAAAGCAGATGGCATTTCAAGTGGAATAAATGGAAATGAACGAATCTTATCTTCAGTATTGCCTTCTGCAATGGCTAATCTTAAGTATGTATCTTTCAAGATAGAGTTGTTGACACTTTGTGTTATTAATTCATTTTATCCCCTAAAGTTAGACAGTCAGAATCCTTACAACTCTTCATCTTATTATTGCAAAGTAAATAATTCAAACCTATAGAGAAAGGTTTGGAGGTTTGGGATGAGATTTCTTAGGAATAGAGTCCAGGGACTCCTAGTACTTTATTTATTTTCATAGAAATTAGCCTTAATTTTCTGATGGCTATCATCTACACCACATACCGAGGGAGTTATTTAGATCCTAAAAATCTGCTATTTTATGTAAAATGTATTGATCCTCAGAATAAGTAATATTGTATTGTTCTCCACGGTCAAATTAACCTTGAATAAACCATCAAAAATCAACAGTGGAAAACTAAACCTGAAGTTAGAAAAATATTACACCTGACTATGATCATATCTATCTGTGTACTAAATTATATCACAGAAATTACGGGCTACTTCTAAGAGTCAATCTCCCAAAACAAAACTTGCTTATAAGAGTGGGCACTACACTTGGTGTAGTGGCTCACGCCTATAATCCCAGCACTTTGGGAGGCCAAGGAGGGCTGATCACTTGAGGTCGGGAGTTCAAGGCCAGCCTGGCCAATATGGTGAAACCCTCTTTATATTAAAAATACAAGAATTAGCCAGGTGTGGTGGTACATGCCTGTAATTTCATCTACTTGGGAGGCTGAGGCACGAGAATCCCTTGAATCCGGGAGGGGGAGTTTGCAGTGATCCAAGATCATGACACTGTACTCCAACCTGGGCAATAGAATGAGACACTGACTCAAAAAAAAAAAAGAAAAAAAAAGAATGGGCATTAAAGTGAGTTTGATAGTCACTATATCCCTCTATGTATCCTTTTCAGTGTGGTTTTAAAGATAATTCCCAGTTCTATGTCTGCCTCTAAAACATATTTTGTGAAACATACATACATACCTGTATTGGTATATATAGATAGCTATAATTCCTTTTATCCAAGCCTTAGGCAAGTTAAAATGAACTCTATTTAACAAGAATTTTATTACAGACTTGAAAAACTGCACACAAACATTTCATTCATAAAGAAAAATAGGTATGAAAATATAGAGAATGATCCAATAATAGAAAAGGAGTCTTTAACAAAGATAAAACACTGAACTAATACCATCTATAAACATGTTGTATGCTTATGTGTGTATATGCACTTTTCAGTAGTTAACTGATCAGTTATATTTGTCAGTGCTGAGATATAAAAGTAGAAACAGTTTTCAGTAAAAATTTTTGAAGTGGGTTATTAGTTTCAGGCAGTTTTTAACCAGTGAAGTATCGAACAATCTCCATATATTTTACTGTGATTTTGAAATGAAAAAAATGAGTTTTTTCTCTTTTGAATGATAGGCACAATTACCCTTCCCTATACACACACACACACACACACACACACACACACACACACATAATATGCAAAGCTTCATAACATATTGTATTTATGCTGCCAACACTGGGTCCTCAGGATTTATAGCGTGTATTGTCAGAGTTACATTGCTGTTGTTAACATACTCCTTAGTAGAAAGAATTTTCGTCACCTTGATGTTCTTAAATCATGACTTTCATTTTCTTATAGTCTTTTAGAAACATAATTTGACTTAAACTTTCTCTTCAGTATCACACCTTTAATTTCTACCTCTCTAAAATGTGATTTAAAGAAAAAAGAATTGCTTTTGTTCGTTTCTTATGTCTAATGAGAGTAAAAGTAACCCTTCCATTTACTGAAAACTAGTCATCAATTGATTTAACATTTTTGGGGATGTATTTTTTCACCTTTGCCACATCTGACACATTATTTTATTTATGCTTTCCTTATCTGAAATATTAGTTACACATGAAGAAATATAGATATTAGGTTGGTGCAAAAGTGACTGCGGTTTTTGCCATGACTTTTGCACCATTTTAATATATAGTGATAACGTGTCATGTCAACATGTTATGATTAAAGTTGCCATTGACACAAAAGGCTTATTGTGCATACTCTGAAAATCAGTAATGTTCATGTTTATATTCCAGTTAGATTGATAGCTTTATTAAAAGCACTGTGTCTAGATATAGTCATCCAAGACAGTAGCCAAAAGATTTCAGCCACAAAAGGAATATGAGTCATTTAAAGTTGAAATAATCTATTGTACATACTCTACTTAAACTCATATTGCCTTTATTTCAATTGATCCCCATAAATCAAGTTAAAATCAGTAATTTAAAAAAATACTTTCCAAAGTTATAAAAATACTTTTGGTTCATTGACTGTTTGGTTTGTTGTTTAGTTAATTGATTTTCCTATTCTGAGAAGCTAGGTATGACCATGCATCTATTTTCAGATTGCTTGCATATTAATCAAATAATATCGAGAAAAGCTTATATCATTTGCAAATTTCATATAAGATATGCTAATTAATATAATCCCATTCCCTCATTGAATAAATTAAAGGAGGAATGTGTTGAATTAAAAAGAAAAACCAATTAATTAAAACAAAAATTTCTGCATTTTGAATGTAAAACACTTCTTTCTTCAGAATCAATGCTACTGAAATACATGAATGCTACTGAGATATATGATCCCCTGGGCCTTTAACCAATCTGGTCACTAAATTTCTGTTTTATTGTCCTCTTAAAAAAACCCTTTTTTTGCAAGGGAAACATGTTTTAATGAAAACATGAAGATACTGACTAAAACTTGGCCCTGGTGCCTAAAGACCCATGGAAGTCAATACATTACTTGTGTCTTAACACACTACACTAGATGTAAACAACTAAATTTGCGTGGCAAGATATCTTCATTTTGCTTTGTTCTCTAACGCATATCTACAGCACTAACAGTACAATATTTTACTCTGAAAAGTGTCTTAATGATGTATTAATCAGTTAAACATTTAAATATACTTTTTACAGAGATGGATCATTTCCCACTTTACAAATTTGATTTTAAAAGGCTTAGAAAATCTATAACGTTTTAAAGCAACTGAATATAACTAAAAAAGAAAAAGATAATAAAATAAAGAGTATGGATTTCCCAACCCTATACCACCCAACTGCCACCTAAATATCCTCATGGAAATTAATTAGAAGAGTAATGGGAGTGGAGTATTTACTACAATAATAGCTCATCAACTCATGAGTGTTTAAGTGCTGAGTGATACTATTGGGACAACCTTGTTGACCCATGAGAATTCCCAAACAACTCATCAAGTTGTTTGAGAATACATTAAAGCCTAATGTAAATCCTGTAACTGTTTGCATATCAGAGAATATGCAACAAATAATAGAGAAAGAAGGAATGGTGAATATTAATATCAATCAATCTGATTGCAACTATAAAAATAATAGAAATTGAATTCCTAAATATTTTAACCCATACCTGGGTTGCAATGAGATGTCAAAAAGATTAACTAGAGAATTAAAATAAATAGCAAAATTGTTAATTTGGAATGATGGATAAGCATAATCCTCACCCTCATAAAGCACACAGTTTTTGGGTAGACAAAGAAGTAATCAATGGAGCATAGTAGGAGAGAGAATAAAAATAATTATGTAAATTTCTTATGTTTCTTCTAATATATCTTTTGCATAAGCCCAAATACATTAAAAAGAAATTCTTTTCTTATACATCATAAATATTATTAATATTTTATTATCAAACCTCAAATATAAGTAAAATTATCTAATATTTTAATATCACATAAGAAACAAAAATACATAATTGATTCTAATTTTTTTTCTTAGGTAATCAATATCAGACTTCAACTGAAATTTATACTTTAAAGTATATTTAAAGTATATGACGTAAAGAAAATTGTATCATAGCTCTCCCTGACCACAAATCAAAGGTTTTGACTTGGAATAGACCTTGTTAATTAGGCCCACAGAAGCCAATTGAATACAATATTTCTGAAATTTTAAGGTTTTTGTCTTGGAAGATGTTATGCAAATGCTTGTAGAATAAAATATCAATCCTAGGCCCCTACCTAGATTAAATTTTCAAAACATTGGAACAGACTAGAAAATAATTTTTCACAAGGTTTTTGGGTTTCCTTAACTCACTTTTAAACTTTGTTTACAAATCATTAACCACTTAATAAAGAGGCTGAAGGACTGCAGGACTTAACACTGAATATGCATTACTTCTCAAGAAAAATCAGAAATGAAGCCAAAATAGCTTTAGTATACTCATAAAAAAAAAAAACTTTAGCAGAAAACTTCAATTAGTGCAGAATTTGTTGAGAAGTGATATGGTTTGGCTGTGTCCCCACCCAAATCTTGTCTTGAATTGTAGTCCATAATACCCCTGTGTCATGGGAGGGACCTGGTGGGAAGTAAGAGAATCATGGGTGTGGTTTCCTTCATGCTGTTCTAATGATAGAAAGTCACGCCGTACTCATATGTGTGACTTCTCATGAGATATGATGATTTTATAAGTGTTGGGCATTTCCCCTGCCAGTACTCATTCTCTCTCCTTCTGTCCTGTGAAAAAGTGCCTTCCGATAGACTGTAAGTTTCCTGAGGCCTCCCCACCAGCCATGAGGAATGGTGAGTCAATTAAACTTCTTTTTTTATAAATTACCTAGTCTTGAGTATTTCTTCACAGTAGTGTGAGAACAGACTAATACAAGAAGCAAACACAAAGTAAATTATACCAATATTCAAGAAAAAATATTAAATCTGATTTTTGCTTCTTTAAAAAATCTCTCTTCTCCCAATCATTAAATAAATATAGTGTTTTAATTAAACTTTTATAACATCTATTAAGCAAGCAAAATGCTACCAGAATTGTAATTGTTTGTAGTGTTTTTTTGTTTGTTTGTTTTCTGTGTGGGCTGCTATAACAAAATACCAAAGACTGGGCAACTTATAAGCAACAGAAATTTATTTCTCACAGTTCTAGAGGTGAAGAAGTAGAAGACTTAGAGGCTGGCACACTGGGTGTCTGGTGAGCACTCTCTTCCTCATAGACAGCCTTCTTCTAATTGAAACCTCACATGGTAAAAGTTATAAGAAGTCTATCCTTCTTTGGCTTCTTTTCTAAGGACACTAATACTATTTAAGAGGGCTCTGCCCCCACCCAATTCACCTTCCAAAGGCTCCACCTCCTTATATTATTGCCTTTGGAAAGAGAAGTTCAGTAAGTAAATTTAGGGAGTGGGCAGGGACACAAACATTTAGATCCCAGCAGGACTTCTATTTTGTTTGTGTTTGTTCTTGTTATTCTCCTCCATATGATTTCTTGTCTTAAAAGAAGTGCAGAATAGGCCAGGTGTGGTGACTCACATCTGTAATCCTACCACTTTGGGAGGCCGAGGTAGGTGGATCACAAGGTCAGGAGTTCAAGATCAGCCTTGCCAACATGGTGAAATCTTGTCTCTACTAAAGATATAAAAAATTAGCCGGGCATGGTGGCACATGCCTGTAATCCCAGCTACTCAGGAGGCTGAGGCAGGAGAATCACTTGAACCTGTGAGACAGAGGTTGCAGAGAGCTGAGACTGTGACATTACATTTCAGCCTGGGCGACAGGGTGAGATTCGGTCTCAAAAAAAAATAAATAAATAAATAAATAAAAAATAAAGTGCAGAATAACTGTTGGTCTAACAAAATCCCAAATGATTAAATAATTCCACCATAATGCAACTATGCAATAATTTTTCAGATAAATAACACATGTGTAACATACTCATGGACACACTTTTCCTTTTACAAGGAAATATTTTAACAATGTTTCTTCCAAGAAGTTATGAATCCAGGTGATAAGAAAATAAGCATATTATTATTCACAATACAATTCTGACTTTATGAATCTTTAAAAACCTTTTTCTATTCCAACTTTGTATCTTTGGTTCCCATTTCAGAGATCAAAATGTTTCTCTCTCTCTTTTGTTTTTTTGAGATAAGAGTCTCACTCTGTCACCCAGACGGGAGTACAGTGGCGCGATCTCAGTACACTGCAACCTCCACCTACTGGTTTCAATAGATTCTCCTGCCTCAGCCTCCCAAGTAGCTGGGACTACATGCTTGCACCACCACGCCCAGCTAATTTGTGTATTTTTAGTAGAGATGGGGTTTTGCCATATTGGCTGGGGCTGGTCTCGAACCTCTCTCTTTTGACAAAAAGAAAATGAAGGAAGGAATAAAAAGGAAGAAAGAGAGAGGAGAGAGAAAAAGAAAGATAAATCTGATAAGATTAGCTTACTACTAGGGAAAGAAAGTCTTATTCAAAAGCATATTATTTAATCCTTAGCCAAAAGAAAACCATGCCACATTTATATCATGTAAACTATTTGATCTAAATGAAGTAACACCCCATTGTTATTTTGCAATTGTTCTTAATGCATTCATTAATGTACAATTACTGTGCTGTAATTCTATTAAAGGTTTGGATGAAATTTACACTGCTGACCATGTCCTTACCTAAAAATGCTAATGCAAACCTCAAATTGAGGATTTTAATATATTGATCTATCAGTTGGCAAATTACAGGTTAACCAAATTGCACATGCTTCAAATCAAATAATTCACTGTATTACAAAGGCATATTCATTTGTACACAACTCCTCTAAACATAAAGTGTCATTCTGTGGTTTCATTCATTCCATAAACATTTGTTGAGTATTCTCTGTGTTGCAGGGATTGCTCTGAGAGCTGAGGATATGGTAGTAAACAAGGCACAGCTTTTGTAGGTAGAACATTCTACCTTTCTTTATTCAAAGAAAATGGTTTGCTTTCTGAAGTAAGAGTAATTACATAATGGCACAAATAAATTCATGTTAGGGTTAACAATCAAACGTTTTTCTAATAGTTTCTCACAGCATTTTGTTCCTCGTGATTAAGGCTTACAATAACTAATATCCTTGACTGATTTATTATCTAATCCCTCTGTGTATACTTACTGATGGTTAGTTTGGAACATGTTAAAGGAAAAAATAAATATTAAAGTCTCCTAACACTCTATTAAGAACTTTAAAAATATAATATATAATACCTATTTTAGTAAGGAAGAAAGATAAATTACACTACCTAATTTAATCCTTTTTCTGAACTCTCATAAACTTGAACTCTCATTGAATTTACCATTTCCTAATATAATAAAACTCTGTATCTATAACATTCCCTGACTCAGTAAATGGCAGCTCAATTTTTTCAGTAGCTCAGAGCAAAAACCTTGAAGTTATCCTTAATTCTTTTTCTCTTATACTTAATCTCTGACTACTCAGGAGAATCTGTTGTCTTCACTTTAAGAATAATTAGTTAATATTTATTATGCGCCAGCAATTGTTATGAAACCTGTACATTCATGCTAACTATTTTAATTCCTGCATAATCCTATGGATTGGGCACTTCATCATCCCCATTTTACAGATGAGAAAATTAAGATACAAAGATGTTAAGCAACTGTTCCAAGGTCACAGGTTACCAAATAGAGGAGCCGGAATTCAATCTGGGCAGTTTTAGGACAAGTCCATGCTCTTACCGTGACTGTGGCCAAGATGGCCAAAACTTTCCCTTCAGCTTGACTAAACCTCAAGCAAGTTTTTGCTTGATTATAGCCTCCTGTTCTTTTTTTTCTTAGAGTATTCACTTTATAAAACTTGTAATTTGTTAATTTTTTCTCTGCCCCCTTGAAATGTTGATAAATCGTCTCTCAGACAATTGCTAATTTTACAACTTAGGAATATCTTTCTCAAGGTATTGGGAGCCATCCTTTTGAAATGTAACCATCAAAAGAGATAGTGCCCCTATTCTCCAGACTGCAGTGGAGGACAGGAGCTAAATTAGCAAATACAGACAGGAGCTGAATTAGCAAATACAGATGACCTAGCCACATTGACCAACCTCTCCCCATAACACCCTCTAGCACTTTTCCACTAGCTCATTCCAGGGCTTAAAAATTCTCTCACCTTTTGTTTCAGTGGGATTAAGTTCAATCTTTTTTCCCTATTGCAATAGTTTTGAATAAAGTCTTCCTTGCATGTTTAATTTATTTGGTGAAATTTTTCTTTGATAACAGGTATGCTACAATTTCAAAAGATAATCTGAATGTAAATATTCCTTGCCATTTTAGGGACCAGGCCCTTGGCCCCCAAAGTTTCACTTAAATATTAACTTGTATAAGTCTGATTAACTGGAGAAAAGTCTACAAATATATGTAACATGTATACATGGAAAACTCCAGAATGAAGACAGAACTCCCCAATGAGGTATACAAGTTTATATGCCATCCTGAGATTGGAGAAAGAATGGGGGCTTGTATCCTGACAAAACAGGTTGGGGGAGGTGGGGAGAAGAGAAATTCTGTTGATGAGCAATAAATGAGTATTAGGGAGAATGAATGAATGGAGAACATAGCTTAACTGGTAAATAGTTCTCTCTGGAATTTGAATGAGTCTGAGAGACAGACATTATCTTATAAAAGGGTCTTTTCAGGTATGGTTAGTTCTTGGCCTTCTTTTCTGCAATAGATAAGAAGATAAGATCGAGGGAAATGAAAATAATTGTTCTCTTTGGTGGTCCAGACTTCAGACAGCAAGAGGAACTCAGAGAACAAGGCTTTGTGAGAGATGGTGGGAGGTGGGGAAGGTCAGAGGGTCCATGAGGCTTTCTCAGCTCAGGATGTCAAAATGTCATATTTTGGGATATCAGTTTCTGAGGCCCAAACACCATCTGCACTGCAACCTGATCTGAGCCACCATCTTCAATCTGGGATAGATATTCCTCCAAATCTTCCTTCTTCTCTTCAGTCTATTTTCAACAGCTGCCAGAATTATCCTGTTAAAATGAAAGTTGGTCATGTAATTCCTCAGCTGGAATATCTGTGATAGATTGAATTATGGTCTACAATAGTCTCAGTATCCACACTTTTTAATGTATAACTTCATACCTCTCCCACTAGAAGTACACGGTGTGTTCCTGGTCCTTGACTTTGAACTTAGCCATGTGACTTGCATTGGCCAATGAGATGCAACACTAGTTAGAAGTTTTGACTACCTTTGATATT
This sequence comes from Mandrillus leucophaeus, assembly GCF_000951045.1. Taxonomy (NCBI): domain Eukaryota; kingdom Metazoa; phylum Chordata; class Mammalia; order Primates; family Cercopithecidae; genus Mandrillus; species Mandrillus leucophaeus. The sequence goes on along the minus strand of NW_012106297.1, from coordinate 1,576,737 downwards.
TGCGCTTGCTGCTGTCTACATCTAGCATTGCTATGAAAAGAACATACTCTGAGTAGCCCATGGGCCCAAGAAGTAGAAGAGATACATAGAATAGATCTGGACCCATTCTTTATATTGACAGAAGCTCATCTGGGCCCAGCTTAATTTCGCTGACAACCAGCCACACAAAGATGCATGAGTAAGAATCAACAATTGTTGCTTTAAGCAATCAGCTTTAGGGATGATTTATTACACTGAATTATTATGACAGTAGGTGATTGATAAACTCAACAATGCTCCATTCCTGTTTTTCCCAGAGTGAGATGGTCTCTAATGTTTTACAACATCTTCTCCTGCTACCTCTTTAACCTTATCGCCTATTTATGTCTCTTTTACTTGCTTCATCTATCAACACTGATAACTATGCTTCTACTCAAACAGCTGCTTCTGTCTTGGGGCTTTGCATTTGTTATCCTCTGTGCTTGGAATTCTCTTCTTCCAGGTATCTGCACAAGTCTCTCCCTCCGATTCTTTTTACTTTTATTCTAGTGTTAATTATCACTGCATCCTTTCCTGCCCAGACTACATAAGAATTTACATCTCCACGAAACATTTGTTTCCCCTTTCTTACTTCTTTCATTCTTCATTATTTATTACTATCTAGCACACTTGCTGCTTTGATTCTTGACTTTCCCTCCTGACCCATTAGAATGTAAGGTCCGTGATTGAAGGTCTATTTGTTCACTATTATAGCTCCAGTACCTAGAGCAGTAGCTGGTCAATAAGTATTAGTTATATGAGGGAATGTTTTTCCTTTCTAACTGGACCCAAGATTAAACACAAAATTTATTTATATTTCATACAGTCCTTATATAAACAGTCTGAAGGTAATTTTATACAATATTTTAAATAATTTTGTGCATGAAACAAAGTTTTGACTGTGTTTTAACTGCAACCTGTCACATGAGGTCAGGTGTAGATTTTTCCACTTGTGGTATCATGTCAATGTTATTTGATACTTGTGATATCATGTCAATATTATACTTTTTGATTTTGGGGCATTTCAGATTTTCAGATAAGGAATGCTCAATCTATATAAGTGAATTTACATACATTTCTTATTAATCTTCATAATGACACAATGAAAAGTAGCTAGCTTTATTTTTATTTTATTGATGAGATAGACTCGGAGAGATTAAGAAAAAGCACAAAGATTGCAGGACTAAGATGCTGAGCTGATACTTGAACCTGAAACGGCTTCATTGTCTGGAATAACACCCGAGGTTTGTAGTCTCACAGCCACGGAGAACAAGGACGCACACACACACGAAGAGAGATTGAGAGCAGAAGTTTATAGGCTAAAGAAAGAGAGTAGCTCTCTGCTGCAGACAGGCATCCTGAAAAAATGGGTCGCTGGATCTGTGGTGAAATGCAGGGGCTTTTATAGGTGAGCTGGTGGGGAGGCGGTGTCTGATTTACATAGCCCACAAAAGACTGGTTAGAGCAGGTGTGCCATTTGCATAGGGTGCAAATCTCTGGTAGCCCCCAACCTCATCCTTTATTATGCAGGTGGGTTTTCTGTTTGAGCTGTGCCATGTTGCCCTTTCCTTTATTACTGTATACATGGTAACAAAAAAAGAGAAGATGGAGCCTCCACGTTGGACATGCGTGGCCCCAAGGTAGCCCTTTTCTATTGGCACAACTGCCGACATTCCACTATACGAGCTTCCAGCTTGCTTGTCTATGTTTCCAGCTCAATTTTCAGGCTGCTCTTTGTTGGAAAAGAAATTATTTGGGGGGATGCTTTTTGTTAGAAGGGAAATTCTGCCAAGAACTCTGTTGCCCTCACTATCTGCCTAAATAATTTATTTCTGCCTCCTGTATCAAACCCAGAGAACTACGATTTCTCTCTCTCTCTCTCTCTCTCTGTGTGTGTGTGTGTGTGTGTGTGTGTGTTTTCACACTATGCCTCAATTGTTCTAATCAGGTCACATTCACCAATAGGCTTTTCTCTTCCTCTGTCATGCAGTTGTATTATTTGGTTGGACCTTTGTATGATTTGGTTTCTTCCATCAGGCTATAAACACCCTTGAGGACATGAAATGTGTCTTATTTATCTTTCCATTTTCCTTTACTACTCTCAAAGGAGTGAACATGATGTTTCATAAAGTAGACACATTCAGTTATCATTTATCCAGGAATAAATGCATTTTATGGCATATGGGTAAATATTTTGAAGATATAACATGTGATATACCTCTTGATTTGTCTTGATAGGAATTATTGTTCTGAAGACTTCAGGAATTAAAAGCAGTAGCAATCACAGCATCTTTTTCTTGCACCCTGGCCAAGAGTCACCACAAGTAAACATTATTTTTTTCTTTGCTCTTGTTTTATTATTCTGATGTTTTGTTTTGTTTTGCTTTAACTTTCCAGGAGTGTTGATTCAGTAGGCTGGTGGCTCCATGCTCTAGTGCAGTCCCTCAGTAAGTAAGCAACTGAATGAATTTATCACTAGGTATTAAAGTAGTCCTGTGGACAGAGAAACTTAATAAATACAAAGTGCCCCAATAAGTACATATTCCTGTTTATCATGAACTCAATATTAGTTGGTTAGATCATTATTAATAGGTGACCTTAATTATCAAATTTCTTGACATTTTGAACTGTGGAAAAAATATTGCATTGCATTTAGATTGTTGAATCTATGAACTAGACCCAGAAATTTATTCTCATTGTTCTGACTTTTCTTCTTTTATTCCCTCCAAACATCCAAATTTACTTTGGCATCTTCAGAATGTATGGCAAGACTATAGCACTTAAAAATGAATGCTTCATCTTGGATAATTCATTTTGGATGTTGGACTTTGCTTGCTGCAAAGAAGCTTTTTAAAGTGTGTTACATATCCATCTTGTACAATTTGATCTGCAGATAACTGTAATATGGGAAAGTATTGAAAGTGAATGTTTTAAAGAAATAATACCTTTTTTTGAACAAGTCAAATTGTCTGTCCTTGAGGCTTTTTATCCATATGGCCTGTCAAAACACTTCAATATCTACTGACCTTTCAAAGTTCGTAGTTACGCTCTTTCAGAAAGCTTTTGAAATTATGTAATACCCTGTACTACATTTTACCTTTTGTGCTTGCAAATTATGTGTTTATTGCACTTTATTTTTCCTTTTATCTGTTTCAAATTATATAGTGAGATATTTAAAAAATTTAACCACTTGAAGAAAAAAATTCAAAAGATGTCAGTTATTTGGAAGGAAAAGTAAAGAGATATGTTTTTAAAAAATTTTTTTCTTGTCCATTTTCTCTAACTTCTTATTTATCTAGTTAGTGGAGGAATAGAGTCTTTATTGAGAAAGGTAATATCTGCAAAACCGAGCAATAATACTCTCTACAAAATGTTTTATTACTGTAAGTGAACTCAGGTGGAGGATACTCCGCTGTGTTTGAGATATGCTAAATTAATTGCACACCAATTAGTCTGTGATTTGGAGAAATCATTATTAGTTACAACACATTGCTTCTTCGATGAGAAGAATATGTGTGTGACATTTGCTGTCTGTATATCTCAGTAAGGACATGCATCATTGTACATTTGGCAGAACCTGGAAGAAATGATACATTTTAAAGCATTTCTATAATGGGACACTATAAATGTCTTCAGGTGCCTGTCTTTGGAAATTCTACCTGCTTACTTTAGCTGATTTCTTTGCATATAGCACCCCCTGCTTTCAGTAAATGAAAAATACGTACAAAAGAACTTCAATGAAGCTTTGTTTATGTAATAATTCTGATTTTTATTTCATATCTCCTGTGTGAAACACAAGCTGAAAGAAACGGAGAGTTAAAGTGCTGACAATAAAGGTGATACACAGAGAACTCCCAGAGATAAAGCAAACAGGGGAAAAAGAAGAGGCATACCACAAGGTTATGCATGCTTTGTGTGTCTTCATTGAACTAAACTGGTTGGCACGTAGCTGGTCAGGTAAATCTAAAATGTGGTCACTGGAAAAATTGGCTGAATGCAGAATTCAATCATGGTGCCTCTTTGCAGCCTTGCATGTCATCAAATTCACTGACTGAAATGATAGCCTTTGTTCCCCTCTCCAACCCAGAGTGACAGACAGCTGCAATTAGTAGCTGTGGGTGAAAGAATATGGGATTAAAAAATCAATGATTCCAGAAGAAAAGATTGGTGCTGACACTTTCTTTAATGTCAGGGGACCTGCAAAAGTGGAGCAATATGTGAGAAGGCTATGATCTTATTTTTGATTTTCTTTAATGGCAGATTTTATAATGATTCTAAAAGGGAAGAAAATAAAAGTATACAAAGAGAGAGAAAAGTCGAATAAAGGAGATAGACATCGGGGTAACTGTATACTTATCTAGGCAGTAGGCAAAGCTTTACCTCTATTCTCCCCACCTTCAACAATTTGAGTGGTATTGATTGTTCTCTTTCTGTCCTTAGCCCAAGTTAAGGGACACTAGAGGGCTAGGACAGCACAGTTGGGGGATGTGGTTGGATGTAGCAGAGGGACACAGTACAGCCTCCTGTTCATTGCCCATCTTGTGTAATTATCTTACCAGGCTTCTCCTGAGCAGGACACATAGAGGATAATATGTCAAATATGGAGGCAAGAAACAAGTGGTAAATAGGTAACCAGAGATAGAAGTGTAGGAAAGAAAAAGACAGAATGAAGAAAAAAAAAAAAAAATAGGGCTAGACATGTAAGAAGAAACAGAGAAAAAATGAAGTAAGTATTTGAGACACAAAGGAACTGTAGGTCTGGAGAAAGTGTAGTGCTTTAAGAGCAAAGCTTTCAGGATGAATGCTTTGCCAGTCAGCGTGGTTTTCTCAGCAATATTCAGTCATTAGCTCTGCTTGGCAGTACCAAGCAGCCATATGTAAAACAATGAGTCCAAATAGGAATTAAATTTTTGTTTGACATCATTGCTAGCAAGAAATTGTCAAAGGGAAACCAAGAAAAGTGCATGTAATCATCATTCTTGAATTCTTTTCTGCAGTGCTGGTTGCTTAACAGTTTCAAAGCAGTTCACAATGATAATTCTTCAAACGTGTTTTCCTCCCTCTTACATGTTAACATATCTTTCCACTAAATTAGTTTATTTAATTGCCTTATTAAATACCATTCCTTCAGAATCTTTATGAAAGCTGACATGAATACCTCGGCATGGAAAGCTCCCTTTTTGTTCCACAATATACCTGAAACTCAGGTACAATGAGTTCTTGCATCTATCATTCTGATTCACAGTCATTCATTTTACTAAATAGTGAGATTTCAAGGATAATGTCTAAGTCTTATTCTGCTTTTTGTCCTCATGACTGGGATACAGTAAGCATTTAATCTATACAGCTTCCTTTCTCAATATCAGACAACACTCTCAATTACTAAACTCCTAAAAACAACCTAAGAAAAGATTACATTTAACGTTTTAGGTTTTGCCCTCATGTTTATCTGGCTCTTCTCCTCCCTACTTCTCTACTGTGACTTGTCATCTTATAGGTCATTATCTTATATTTTCACCATGGCCAGGCAAGAAATGAATTAAATTTTAACTGTGATGAACTGCTAGTGATAGAATAAAAGGTCATTTTAAAGTTAAATGCTAATATTATCTTTTCTCACGATTGGGCACATTGGGTTGACTAAATTTTTATCTAAGATGTTGATCATTATTAGTTATTTGGAAACAATGCATAGCTATTCTTTCTACAATTGATGGGACAGTAAATCCTTTAATGAAAAGGCTTCAAGCCTGACCATTAAAAAGATACTTAGCTTGAACTCCATTAGCAGTAATGAATGTGTTACTTGACACATGCAACTTTCAAACGCATGCTCATATTTCACAAGCCAAATAGTTCTACACATTGGTCACAGCGAATGAAATGTATTGCCTGCCAGTTTAACCCAAGGAGACAAAATAAAAATTACCTTTACTTTTCAGTCTGTTGAAAGAATGTGGATCCTATTTATTTACTTTTAAAATATTATATCATAATATTTGTCAATTTATATTATCATTTTGAAATGTTAATTTTAGCTACTATTGTCTGCCTGTGTTTGCTAGATGAAGAGCGATGTGATTTGAAACTGAGTTTTAGGAATAGGAAGTGACCTGTTCGAGGACATATACCAGTCATACTTAGTCACACTTCCTTTCTTGGCAGAATTTAAAGCTTGATTTCAAAGTCAATACTTTCCTCCACTGTATTCGTGGGCATAGTTTCTTCTTTGTGGCGTATAAAATGTGCTTATAAAGTTCTAAGGCAAGAACTCAAATGCTAGTGCAGAACCTGAAGGGGCATTAGACAAGAGAGTGGGTCACAGTGAGAGAACGTGAGAGCTGTGAATCTACCTCAGTGATGACAGAAACTGAGTGAGAGAAGGAGGTTGCTCACAATCTGTGTGGAGAGAAAGAAGAGGGTTATGATAACATTCTGAGTTCTCGCATGATTTTGGAGCATGCAAAGGAACAATGGACTTTGACTAGCTCCAGATGAAGAGGCTGAGGAAATTAATGATTAAAAACTAAAATTACTATCTGTATTAGTCTGTGTGGCATTTCTATGAAGTAAATACCTGAGACGTGGTAATTTATAAAGAAAAGAGGCTTATTTAGCTTGTGGTTCTACAAGCTGTACAAGAAACATTGCTCCAGCATCTGCTTCTTGTGAGGGCTTCAGGAAGCTTTCAATCATGGCAGAAGGCAAAAGGAGAACAGGTGTCTTACACGGCAGGGGCAGGAACAAAAGAGAGAGAGAGAGCAGGACACAAGGGATAGCTGTCTCTTATACACATCTAGATGTGTATAAGAGACAGTCTCGGCTTACTGCAAGCTCTGCCTCCCGAGTTCACGACATTCTCCTACCTCAGCCTCCCGAGTAGCTGGGACTACAGGCGCCCGCCACCACGCCCATGCCAGGCTTTTTTAAACAACCAGCTGTCACATGAATTAATAGAGCAAGAACTCATTCATCGACTCAAAGAAGGTGCTAAGCCATTCATGAGAGATTCACTCCCATAACCCAAACACCTTTCACTAGGTACCACCTCCAACACTGGGGGTCAAGTTTCAACATGAGATTTGGAGGGGACAAATATTCAAACAATATCACTATTCTATCAGATTGCAGCTAACATAGACATGACCACAAAATGGAAATTACAGTTTCACTCTCTTATTTTCTATACAGAAAATAGTTGGTATATAAAAAACAACCTATCCATGGTAGAATATAGTTTATTTTCATTAGGAAGAATAGACAAGTTAAGGACAATTTTTTTCAGTTATATTGGGGTATAATTGACAAATAAAAATTGTACACATTCAATGTGATAATTTGATATACATATACACATACATTGTGAAATGAGTACCACAATGAAGTTAATCAACATATCTGTAAACTCACGTAGCTACCATTGTGTTTCTGTGTCAGGAACACTTAAGGTCTACTCTGATAGCAATTTTCAAGTATATGATACTATATTAACTATAGTCACCATGCTGTACATTAAATGTCCAGAACTCATAACTGAAAATTTGTACCATTTGACCAATATGTTCCCATTTCCCCCACATCTCAGGCCCTGCTACCAGTATTTTCCCTTCTGTTTTGAGAAGTTGGTCATTTTAGAGTCCACATATCATTAAGGTCCTATTAAGATGCTCTTGAGAGTTGACCGGCATGTGCTCCCAGTCCGAGGCTGGGCAAAGTTTCACTGGGCACCCCTGGTTCACCCAAGTGACAAGGGTATAGGTTATAGAAGTGTTGGGTGAGGGGAAATGTTATTCAAATTTTTTTTAATGTTTAGGAATTATTTTTCTCTCCTAAGGCACCAGAAAATAATGCTCTACATTTCCTAAAGTTTGCAGAGTTAGGAAAGGATTTCCTCTTCACCTCAAGTATAATTTGGATAGAAGCAGATCCATATATCTTTATAATTCTTTGCATACGTACTGCTCAGCTCTCTACAGTGAGAAGCATCTTTTGCGATTAAGTCCCAAAGAAAACTACTAGCCAGCATTCACACCAGCAAAGTTGTTGTTGGTTGTGGGAGGTTCTTAACCTCTCTGTAATCAGCAGAAATTACTGTGTGCCATTCCCTCATATCTTCCGTGAATCACCATTGTCTCCTCTTCTGAAACAAGCCTTTTCCCAGAAAATGAAGCATATTTTGCACAAAGATGCTATGACTCCTTCTCTTTTATCTCTCTGAAGTTTGAGTAAGTAATGAGGGGAACTGTTACCATGGCTACAACACAAGTAAACACAGAGAACGGACTCAGTGAGGTAGAAATGACAGGAACTCTGATCTAGAATCTGTGATCATCAGGTGGGAGACCTGGGTCTCACCAGAATGTGCTCTGTGCTTTAGAAAAGCAGATTTCCAAAAGTTCAAAGAGAAGACTTCAGAATACAGGTGGCAGATTTAAACATGCATCTAATCTCTTCCCTCTACAAACCCCACTAAAACTTCAATAAATGAATTTTTTTAACTAGACATAAACCTGCAAGAATGGAGGGAACAGAGAAGAGGCAACAGCATCAAACGTTTAGATTCTGAAAAGCAGATATACAAGTTCTAACTGACCTATCAGGAAAGAACAAAACAAAGCAAAACAAAAGCAAAAAGCCAAATCCTAAATCAGCAATGACAAAAGCCAAGAGACAACCCAATCCATACACAGAATTTCCAGGAGGTTCAGGAACAGGGGACATTGAGAATCACAGAATAACTGGGAGGAAGAATTAAACTAAAGAGAATCCGTTGGAAGTTATTTAAGAAACTAGATGCCTAGAATTCTTTCCAACACCTTGACTAACTGACCGCCTGGTTTTATCTCAGCAGACATTTGCACATCATTCTCTGGAGAGGCAAAAACTGAGGTTTTGTGGGCTATGAAAACCCTTAGTGACTGAGGGTGGGAATACCATCACCAAACAGAAAAGTAAATGTATGCAGACTGGATGCTGAATGCTGAGACCTCTTCCACCTCCTCTCTGACTTGCCTATTCCCTTACAGGGCTCGAAAAACATTGGCTGCCAATTACCCTTGTGACCCTGAAAATCGGAGACAGGTTTCAGTTAATTTAGAAAGTTTATTTTGCCAATGTTGAGGACACATGCCCATGACATAGGCTAAGGAAGTTCTGATGACATGTGCCCAAGATGGTTAGAGTGAGACAGGAGAAAGGAAGAAACTGGTGAGGCAGATTCTTAAGGTGAGTCCTTGGTTAAATTCTTTCAAACAAAAGAAAAGCCTGAAAAATCAAGTTGCAGGCACAGATAAGGGAACTTAACCAGGGGCTTGCCTAAGATATCCCCACAGCCACACAGATAAGAAAGACTGCATAAGAGACTTGTCCAGGCATCCCTGCAAGGGAAAATTCCACCCTCTGACATATGCGCAGTAAGGGTAACAAAACAACATGGAATAACTCAAGCTAAGAGCCCATGCAGGAGGAGGATGGGGTGGAATTACCAGAAATGCACACCTTATGCAAATGAGATGTCCAGACCCCTATTGATTTCTTACAAAAGCCTCTGTATCCAAACTGTGAATCGGCAACCGTTTTTCTGGGACCCCTCTCTGTACCAGAGAGCTATTCTCTTTCTTTCACCTATTAAATTTCTGCTTTAAACTTCACCCTTTGTGAATTTGTCTCCTCGATCTTTATGGCCGTGAGACAAGGAACCTCAGGCATCACCCCAGACAATGAGGTGGCTTTAAGAGCGTTTTATGGAGACATGAGACATCAATCAACATATGTAAGATAAACACTGGTTCCGTCCAGAAAAGGCTGGACAACTTGAAGCAAAGGTGGGATAACTCGAAGCAGAGAGGGGGCTTCCAAATCATAGGTAGATAAGAGATAAACAGTTGCATTCTTTTGAGTTTCGGATTAGCCTCTCCAAAGGAGGCAATCAGATATGCATTTATCTCAGTGAGCAGAGGGGTGACTTTGAATAGAATGGGAGGCAGATTTGCTGTAAGCAGATCCTAGCTTGACTCTTCCCTTTAACTTAGTGATTTTGGAGCCCCAAGATTTATTTTTCTTTCACATCCTGCAAGCAAGAGAAAAGAATATTTTCTGTGAGAATCTAACAACTTCAAGAAGAAATATTTAACCTTAACCTTTCTTCAACAAATGGCCCACCCATGCCAACAAATGCCTCCCAGTGATGTCTTTAGATATAAGCACAATCTACAGGTTCAAAGTTGCCAATCAGCTTTCCAGTTCCTCGTTGTTTAACAGGAGTCGATACTTAAGGATCACTGGATTTCTGAGCAACATTTTTTAACATGTGATACAGAAACCAAGGTAAATGAAGAGATAAAGAATCTTAGAGGAAACAGACATGATGCAGGGAGAAAAAAAATTTTAATATGTTATTACTGACCTCAGATATATAAAGATATTTTATCCAAGAAAGAAAAATTGATATAATAATCATTCAAAGAAAAAAGATGAGCTCTTGCAATTAAAAACATGAGAATAGATATTGAAAATTGAAGAGCTACATGATAAAATTTGAGAAAGTCCCTTAGAACATAAAGTGAAAAGTCAGAAAAGAAGAAAAGAAAATTCTCAAAGAAATAACTTGGGGAAATTTCCCTCATCCTGAGGATGTAATCTGCTACATTACAAGAATCCATGGAGGTCCCAGCATAAAGAAAGAAAGGCAATTTATAACAAGGCACATCATTTTGATAATTCAGAGCAATGGTGTAGCATGGGGTATGTTACAAATACCCGGAGGTACAAGGTCAAAAACAAAAAAAAAGGAATCAAAATGGTTTCAGACTTTTTGAAACCAAAGGTGAGTGAGAGAAGACAATTGAAAAGTACCTCCAAAATTTTGATAGAAAATGATTTTTAGTGCACAGCTCTATGTCTAAGCCATCAATTAAATCAGAGAGTAGAATAAAGACATTTTCATATATGTATAATTTCAAAATATTTATCTCCCTTTGTCAAAAAACAGTTAGAAGATATGTCCCACAAAAAGCTGGAGAAGATAGAGAAAAATACTGGATAATCAGAAAACAGGAGCACAGAACCTGGGAAGAAATTAAAGTATCCTCTTCAAGGGTGATGTTAAGGCAATTGAAGAATGACAAGTGAGAACTTGGCAATGAGAGCCTGGTGTTAAGCGGTTGACTCAAGGTAAATATATTAAGGTCATCAACACCATGTCTCTGTCGTTTTCTGCTTTTTTCTTTGGATGAAGCCATAAGTGAATGTGGTCCAATGACAGGGAGTGACAACGAAAGAGATCTAATAAAGACATATACATAAGATCTATCAAATGGCAGAAATGCATACACCAACTAAGAGAAAAGCAAACAGTGTTTACCGTTACAGCAAGGAGTGTCCCAGAAAGAAAGTTGTTCAGTAAGACTAGAGAATAGACAGTCCAAATAGAAGAAGAAGACTCCAGGAGAAATGGCTCCAAAAATACTTTGAAACTGTCAGATTGCAGATGATAATATTTGAAAAGTTATGATGAGAAGCTATTGGAAGTTATGGAAAAAAATAGCAATAGGTACAAAACTATACACATTTATTTTAAAAAGGGTAATCATTAACTTCAGAAAAAAGAGAAAAATAAGTAATAATAGTATACAATATTCAGTGTGATTTCATACTCATAACATAGTAAATTAAAATTTAATATTGATTCAAATAAAAACTGTCACTCAGCAACACTAAAAACAAGGCATAAGGAAATAAAAAAGGGATGGCAGCATTAGAGAATTCAATCCTTCTGTACCAAAATAAGAAGTCAGCGTTTAATGTCTAAAATAGATAAATAAAAAATAGTTGTCAATTCTTATTAATAACAATTCTTTAATGATGCCTAAACACCAGATTGAACAGCTAACAGGGTGCAGAGTTGTCACTTCTGCAGAGAGGACTCTAAGCACTAAGAGGGTACTGGGCGTGAAACCACTGTTATTGAAGTGAACAGAAGTGTATGCTGGTGCCAACTCATACCAGCTCCTCTGGACCAATTGTTCTCATCTCCTTCCTACGCCCTGTTCAGTGATGCAGTGCTGGCCATCTAAGCTTGGACACAGTGGGAGTATTTATGTCAAGGAATTTAAGAAATGCTACCCATCTGTAGTTTTCCCACCCTTGGAGAACTGGTTATAATGAACATCTACTACTACTACTACTACTACTACCACCACCACCACCACCACCACCACTACTACTACTGTTCATTGGCTCTATCTCTACTTGACTTTTTTTCATAACTTCATACAACATGTGTAGCTCAATCAATAATAAAAATAAATAATTTTATAATAATAAATCATTAAAACATTCCAGGAAATATATTTATGACGCTACGTTCTGTGTGTCTTAAAAATATTGATAAGTCAGGAATACCCGAAGGCTGTAAAAGTCATGCTAATCTAATCACGAATTATTCCAGTGAAGAAGAAAAAAATAAGGCACTTAAATTAATGCAAATGAGAGAGAGCTTTATGATAAACTCAGAATGTTTAATTGTCTATACAAATGTTGGAAAGATGGCTGTAAGATCAAGTATGATTACACAAAAGGGCCACAGTGTCAAGAGAAATAAACAAGCTTAAAATCAACTCAGACTTATTTAAAAATTTAAGGATAACACAAATCTTTTTAAAGCTATTTATGAACTGGGAAAATAAACAAAAGAGAGTAGGATGTCTTTTTTGAGAAGATAATTAGTGTGAACATATGATAGAGAAAAGAGCAAAACTGTTCAGCTCCTCCTTTACTAAGGTATAATCTCTATCAAGGATAAGGTCAAAATCCCACTTTGGGAATGTTCAGCATGTCTTGCAGAAGCTAAGGAGATGTGACACTGTTATGTCCTGCCTGACAACCTGAGAACTAGGCATAGATGCTCCTAACCAAACTCTAAAATTAGTGTGTTGACTAAGACATATGTTAGAGAAAATTTCCTCCTACCTTTCCACTGACCTTTCCTCCTTACTCGATTTCCTCTCTATAAATCCCGGATCATCTAGACTTTATTAGATGATGTGTTACACGGGTAATGCCCCTGAGCCAGCATCAACATTCTGGCAAGCATCCCATATTATGGAGATTCAGTAAGAAACCAAGAAAAAGATGAAATGATCAAAGAGTAAATAAGTGTAATTCTGTTCCTAATTAATAAACAGAAGATATAAGAGTCTGAGGCAACAGTAAAGATGAATTATTGAAAACAGCTCTTTTGATTCCGGAAAGCCAATGCTTAAATTAATGAACCTCCAATACATCCCTAATTCTGATTGCACAACTTTAACATTTAACACTTTAACAATATTTAATTCACATTTATCTCTTTTCTCTGTGAGAATCCATGTCTAGAGAGAATTTCAGTATAATAATCAATGTTGGTGGAAAATTATCTGATAGTGATATTCTGCTTTTCTCCAAAAATAATATTTGAAACTCTTGTCTTCCTATGTAATGAACTCAATAAACATTGCAAAAGACATGGAATAGAGAAAATGATCTCTTGTCTTTACAGTTTAAGTCAATTACATATGAATTCCAAAGGTATTCTTGTGAAACTATGAAGAAGTCACACTTTTCTGTCTCCTGCAGTTCTATGAAGACATTTTATGATTAGGAAGTATCGTTGCTAAAACAGATAAGACACATTCACATTTAAAAAAAAAAACATTTTTGTGTATATTGCTTTTTCTCACTGAACTATTTAAAATTTTTGTTGATTTGCCTACAAATAATTTACACAGTAATTCAAAACTTCACCTCATTTTTCCTTACCATAACTCCATGCTATAAAGAGGTAATTTACATCTCTAGCCACTTTGCTTGCCTTGGGTCTTCTGAAAGATAGCTAGTGAAGGATGGAGAATAGGCTCAAAGAAAGCTGAAGGAAGCTCTGGATACTAGTCACTATCATTCTTTGTCATAACTTTATTAAGATATTTATTATGAAAACAAAGGTCTTTAAGATAAGAGGGAAGTAATGAGCCTGTTAAAATCCTTTAAAATGCATCTGTTAAATGTTTATCCCAATCATAATACTACTATAATCCCATGTCAAGCAACATGATAATAAAACAGAAATATAAACCTTCCTTCCTTCCTCCCCCCC
>NW_012106297.1:1559155-1562538 GCF_000951045.1 Mandrillus leucophaeus | reverse complement strand
CTTCCTTCCTTCCTTCCTTCCTTCCTTCCTTCCTTCCTTCCTTCCTTCTTTTTTCGATGGATTCTCACTTTGTCACCCAGGGTGGAGTACAGTGGCACCATCTCGGCTCACAGCAACCTTTGCTTCCCTTGGGTTCAAGCAATTCTCCTGCCTCATCCTCCTGAGAGGCTGAGATTATAGACGCATGCCACCACATCTGGCTACTTTTTGTATTTTTAGCAGAGACAGGGTTTCACCATGCTGGCCAGGCTGGTCTCGAACTGCTGACCTCAAGTGATCCGCCAGCCTCGACCTCCCAAAGTTCTGGGATTACAAGCATGAGCCACCATGCCGGGCCCAGACTTTTCTTTCAGGGAGCTCAAAATCTAGGTCAAATTTCTTCAAGTGTAGGGAAACTGTTATGATTATACAATATGAATAAGTGTAAGGGAGAGGAAATAAAAGGAAAAAGAATCTTAAGTACTTGTTTGTGCTTAAAGAGAACCAATTGTCAAGTTTGACCAACCTGAATTTAATCACTCCTATGGGTCACTTCCCACTAATTCCAGTCTTTTAGGATAGTAAGAATATTTTCTGTAGATGAAATGACTTTATCTTTCTTGGCAACACAGGTACCTTATTTCATGTTTTTGGAAACATTCAGTTCATTAAGGAGGAGACAAAGACAAATATCACTGGCCTGAAATTGTTACTTCAGAATCATATGGTACGAAATTAAAAACATGCATTGACTGAAAATTGTAAATATGCCAACTATTAATGGAAAATATTGTCTTTAAAATAGTAGTTTCTGCTAACTTAATGGGACATTAGAAAATGACGTCACAACTGTCTAAAATGTCATAGTATAGATTGTGTGTTTCTGTTATAAATGTTACAGGCTACATGGAGACTAAGCAATGTTTTATGAGAAATCTCATGGTACAGATGGGAAACCAATACAGTATAAGCTGTAGTTTAGAGAGGAAGTCAACTGTGGGGAGAAAACAAAGACTTTTGAGTGAGAAAAGGGTGGTCAATAGGCTAGTCTCATGAATTAACTAGCTGTATAAATTTTATCAATGTGGTCAACTTTTCTAAATTTCAGATTTCTTATCCCTAAAACAGGACAATTACTTCTGAACCACATGTGACTTTGGGTGAGAATGAAGCCACCAGTGGAGCACCTGACATTGGGTCCAGAATATAGTAGAGACTTGTGTTAGCTCCCCTTCCTAACTTAATAACAGGGACTTTTTCATCTTGAATATAACAATACAGATATGCATATTATACTTCTCTATTAACTCCAATAATATTTATCTATTTCCCATTAATTGTGTTTGCAATGGAATGGGGCTAAAATTGGACAGAGAGAAAATGCTCTTGACAATTTTTCAATTAAAACGGTACTCCTCCAAGAGAAATACAAATCACTTTGGATCCAGTCTAGTCATACATAATATGTGACAATTTTATATCATTCACTTTTTATTACTCATTTTAACGTATACTTTTTTTTTGAGAGATCCTCATTCTGTCACTCCAGCTTGAGTGCAGTGGTGCAATCATAGCTCACTGTGATCTTGACCTCCCAGACTCAAGTGATCCTCCCACTTCAGCCTCCCAAGTAGCTAGGACTACAAGCAGGCATCACCACACCTGGCTAATGTTTTTGATTTTGGTAGAGACAAGGTCTCACTATGTTGTCCAGGCTGCTCTTGAACTCCTGGGCGCAAGGAATGCTCCCTCTTTGGCTTCCCAAAGTGCTGGGATTACAGGTGTGAGCCACCATGTCTGGTCTGATATTATTTTCTAACTTACATACTTTATTTCTACAAATAATAATTTATTTATATTACTAGTGATTGTTTGAGTTTATTAAAACCATGAACCTTTACAGAAAAATAACCATACATCTGCATTTTTAAAAATGTTACAATAGTTAATATTTTAAAATTCTTGCTATGTATATGGCTGTGTTGGGCAGAAAAATGGCCCCAACAAAAACGCCCAAGTCCTAATCTCTGTCACTTGTTATGTTGCATGGCAATAGGAAATTAATGTTGCTAATTACCTGACCTTAACAAAGGAAGATTTTCCTGGATGATCTGGGTGGACCCAATGTAATCATTACAAGTGTCTTTTTTTTCTTTAATCATACTTTAAGTTCTGGGGTGCAAGTACAGAATGTGCAGGGTTGTTACATAGGTATACATGTGCCATGCTGGTTTGCTGCACCCATCATTCCATCATCTACATTACGTATTTCTCCTAATGCTATTCCTCCCCTAGGCCCCCACCCCCCAAAGGCCCCAGTGTGTGATGTTCTCCTCCCTGTGTCCATGTGTTCTCATTATTCAACTCCCACTTGTGAGTGCGAACATGTGGTGTTTGGTTTTCTGATCTTGTGATAGTTTGCTGAGAATGATGGTTTCCATCTTCATCCATGTCCCTGCAAAGGACATGAACTCACTCTTTTTTATGGCTGCATAGTATTCCATGGTGTATATGTGCCACATTTTCTTTATCCAGTCTATCATTGATGGGCATTTGGATTGGTTCCAAGTCTTTGCAATTGTGAACAGTGCCTCAATAAACATACGTGTGCATGTGTCTTTATAGCAGAATGATTTATAATCTCATTACTTTGGGTATACACTCAAATATAATATAATACTTTTGGTATATATCCAAAGTAATGGGATTGCTGGGTCAAATGGTATTTCTAGTTGTAGATCCTTGAGGAATCACCACTCTGTCTTCCACAATGGTTGAAGTCATTTACAATCCCACCAACAGTGTAAAAGCATTCCTACTTTTCCACATCCTCTCCAGCATCTGATATTTTCTGACTTTTTGATGATCAACATTCTAACTGGCATGAGATGGTACCATGCCATTGTGGTTTTGATTTTCATTTCTCTAATGGCCAGTGATGATGAGCTTTATTTCAGATGTTTGTTGGCTGCATAAATGTCTTCTGTGGAGAAGTGTCTGTTCACATGCTTCACCCAATTTTGATGGGGTTGTTTCTTTTTTTCTTTTAAATTAGTTTAAGTTCTTTGTGGATTCTGTGCTGCTGCCTTTTGTCAGATGAGTAGATTGCAAAAATTTTCCCCCATTTTGTAGGTTAACTGCTCACTCTGATGACAGTTTCTTTTGCTGTGCAGAAGCTCTTTAGTTTAATTAGATCCCATTTGTCACTTTTGTCTTTTGTTGCCATTGCTTTTGGTGTTTTAGTCATGAAGTCTTTGCCCATGCCTATGTCCTGAATGGTATTGCCTAGGTTTTCTTCAAGGGTTTTTATGGTTTTAAGGGTTATATTTAAGTCTTTAATACAGCTTGAGTTAATTTTTGTATAAGGTGTAAAGAAGGGATCCAGTTTCAGCTTTCTGCATATG
>NW_012106297.1:1499370-1559105 GCF_000951045.1 Mandrillus leucophaeus | reverse complement strand
AGGACATGAACTCACTCTTTTTTATGGCTGCATAGTATTCCATGGTGTATATGTGCCACATTTTCTTTATCCAGTCTATCATTGATGGGCATTTGGATTGGTTCCAAGTCTTTGCAATTGTGAACAGTGCCTCAATAAACATACGTGTGCATGTGTCTTTATAGCAGAATGATTTATAATCTCATTACTTTGGGTATACACTCAAATATAATATAATACTTTTGGTATATATCCAAAGTAATGGGATTGCTGGGTCAAATGGTATTTCTAGTTGTAGATCCTTGAGGAATCACCACTCTGTCTTCCACAATGGTTGAAGTCATTTACAATCCCACCAACAGTGTAAAAGCATTCCTACTTTTCCACATCCTCTCCAGCATCTGATATTTTCTGACTTTTTGATGATCAACATTCTAACTGGCATGAGATGGTACCATGCCATTGTGGTTTTGATTTTCATTTCTCTAATGGCCAGTGATGATGAGCTTTATTTCAGATGTTTGTTGGCTGCATAAATGTCTTCTGTGGAGAAGTGTCTGTTCACATGCTTCACCCAATTTTGATGGGGTTGTTTCTTTTTTTCTTTTAAATTAGTTTAAGTTCTTTGTGGATTCTGTGCTGCTGCCTTTTGTCAGATGAGTAGATTGCAAAAATTTTCCCCCATTTTGTAGGTTAACTGCTCACTCTGATGACAGTTTCTTTTGCTGTGCAGAAGCTCTTTAGTTTAATTAGATCCCATTTGTCACTTTTGTCTTTTGTTGCCATTGCTTTTGGTGTTTTAGTCATGAAGTCTTTGCCCATGCCTATGTCCTGAATGGTATTGCCTAGGTTTTCTTCAAGGGTTTTTATGGTTTTAAGGGTTATATTTAAGTCTTTAATACAGCTTGAGTTAATTTTTGTATAAGGTGTAAAGAAGGGATCCAGTTTCAGCTTTCTGCATATGACTAGCCAGTTTTGCCAACACCATTTATTAAATAGGGAATCCTTTCCCCATTGCTTGTTTTTGTCACGTTTGTCAAAGATCAGAGGGTTGTAGATGTGTGATGTTATTTCTGAAGCGTCTGTTCTGTTCCATTGTTCTATGTGCCTGTTTTTGTACCAGTACCATGCTGTTTTGGTTACTGTAACCTCATAGTATAGTTTGAAGTCAGGTAGCATGATGCCTCCGGCTTTGTTCTTTTTGCTTAGGATTGTCTTGTCTATATGGACTCCTTTTTCATTCCACATGAAGTTTAAAGTAGTTTTTTCCAGTTCTATGAAGAAGAAAGTCAGTGGTAGCTTGATGGGGATAGCATTAAATCTAAAAATTACTTTGGGCATTATGGCCATTTTCATGATATTGATTCTTCCTACCCATGAGCATGGAATGTTTTTCCATATGTTTGTGTCCTGTCTTATTTCATTGAACAGTGGTTTGTAGTTCTCCTTGAAAAGGTTCTTCACATCCCTTGTAAGTTGTATTGCTAGGTGTTTTATTCTCTTAGTAGCAATTGTGAATGGCTGTCTGCCTGTTATTGGTGTATAGGAATGCTTGTGATTTTTGCACATTGATTTTGAATCCTGAGACTTTGCTGAAGTTGCTTATCAGCTTACGGAAATTTTGGGCTGAGACAATGGGGTTTTCTAAATATACAATCATGTCATCTGCAAACAGAGACAATTTGACTTCCTCTTTTCCTATTTGAATACCCTTTATGTCTTTCTCTTGCTTGATTGCCCTGACCAGAACTTCCAATACTACGTAGAGTAGGAGTGGTGAAAGAAGGCATCCTTGTCTTGTGCCAGTTTTCAAAGGGAATGCTTCCAGTTTCTGCCCATTCAGTATGATATTGGCTGTGGGTTTGTCATAAATAGCTCTTATTATTTTGAGATATGTTCCATCAATAGCTAGTTTATTGACAGTGTTTAGCATGAAGGGGTGTTGAATTTTGTTGAAGGCCTTTCTGTATCTATTGAGATAATCATATGGTTTTTGGCATTGGTTCTGTTTATGTGATGGAGTATGTTTATTGATTTGCATATGTTGAATCAGCCTTGCATCCCGGGGATGAAGCTGACTTGATCGTGTTGGATAAGATTTTTGATGTGCTGCTGGATTTGAGTTGTGGGTATTTTATTGAGGATTTTCACATCAATGTTCATCAGGAATACTGGTCTGAAATTTTCTTTTTTTGTTGTGTCTCTGCCAGGTTTTGGTATTAGGATGATGCTTGCCACATAAAATGAGTTAGGGAGGATTCCCTCTTTTTCTATTGATTGGAATAGTTTCAGAAGGAATGGTACCAGCTCCTCTTTGTACCTTTAGTAGAATTTGTCTGTGAATCTGTCTGGTCCTGGACTTTGTTTGGTTGGTATGCTATGAATTGATGCCTCAATTTCAGAATTTGTTATTGGTCTATTCAGGGATTTGACTTCTTCCTGGTTCAGTCTTGGGAGGGTGTATGTGTCCAGGAATGTATCCATTTCTTCTAGGTTTTCTAGTTTATTTGCATAGAGGTGTTTATAGTATTCTCTGATGGTAGTTTGTATTTCTGTGGGATTGCTGGTGATATCCCCATTATTATTTTTATTGTATCTATTTGATTCTTCTATCTTTTCTTCTTCATTAGTATGGCTAGCAGTCTATCTTTTTTATTCATCTTTTCAAAAAACCAGCTCCTGGATTCATTGATTTTTTGAAGAGTTTTTCGTGTCTCTATCTCCTTCGGTTCTTTTCTGATCTTAGTTATTTCTTGCCTTCTGCTAGCTTTTGAATTTGTTTGCTCCTACTTCTCTACTTCTTTTAAATGTAATGTTAGGGTGTTGATTTTAGATATTTCCTACTTTCTCTTGTGGGCATTTAGTGCCATATATTTCCCTCTACACACTGCTTTAAATGTGTCCCAGAGATTCTGGTACACTCTGTCTTTGTTCTCATTGGTTTCAAAGAACATCTTTATTTCTGCCTTCATTTCGTTATTTACCCAGTACTCATTCAGGAGCAGGTTTTTCAGTTTCCATGTAGTTGTTAGATTCTGAGTCAGTTTCTTAATCCTGACTTCTAATTTGATTGCATTGTAGTCTGAGAGACTGTTATGATTTCTGTTCTTTTGCATTTGCAGAGGAGTGTTTAACTTCTGATTGTATGGTCGATTTTAGAATAAGTGTGATGTGGTGCTGAGAAGAAAGAATATTCTGTTGATTTGGGGTGGAGCATTCTGTAGATGTCTATTAGTTCCACTTGTTACAGAGCTGAGTTCATGTCCTGGATATCCTTGGTAATTTTCTGTCTTGATCTTTCTAATATTGACAATGGGCTGTTAAAAGTCTCCCACTATTATTGTGGGGGAGTCTAAGTCCCTTTGTAGGCCTCTAAGAACTTGCTTCATGAATCTGGGTGCTCCTGTATTGGGTGCATATATACCTAGGACAGTTAACTCTTCTTGTTGCATTGATCCCTTTACCATTATGTAATATTCTTCTTTGTCTCTTTTGATGTTTGTTGGTTTAAAGTCTGCTTTATCAGAGACTAGGACTGCAACCCCTGCTTTTTTTAAAATTTCTATTTACTTGGTAAATATTCCTCCATCCTTTTATTTTGAGCCTATGTGTGTCTTTGCACATGAGAAGGGTCTCCTGAATACAGCACACTGATGGGTCTTGACTCTTTACCCAATTTGCCAGTCTGTGTCTTAATTGGAGCATTTAGCCCATCTATGCTTAAAGTTAATATTGTTATGTGTGAATTTGATCCTGCCATTATGATACTAGCTGGACATTTTGCCCATTACTTGGTGCAGTTTCTTCATGGTGTAGATGGTCTTTACAATGTTGTATGCTTTTGCAGTGGCTGGTATCAGTTGTTCCTTTCCATGTTTAGTGCTTCCTTCAGGAGCTCTTGTAAGGCAGGCTTGGTGGTGACAATATCTCTTAGCTTTTGCTTGCCTTTAAAGGATTTTATTTCTCCTTCACTTATGAAGCTTAGTTTGGCTGGATATGAAATTCTGGGTTGAAAATTATTTTCTTCAAGAATTTTATATATTGGCCCCCATTCTCTTCTGGCTTGTAGGGTTTTTGCTGAGAGATCTGCTGTTAGTCTGATGGGTTTCCCTTTGTGGGTAACCCGATTTTTCTCGCTAGCTACCCTTAATATTTTTACCTTCATTTCAACCTTGGTGAATCTGATGATTATGTGTCTTGGGGTTGCTCTTCTCAAGGAGTGTCTTTGTGATGGTCTCTGTATTTCCTGAATTTGAATGTTAACCTTCCTTGCTAAGTTGGGGAAGTTCTCCTGGTTAATATGGTGAAGAGTGTTTTCCAACTTGGTTCCATTCTCCCCGTCACTTTCAGGTACACCAAACGTAGATTTGGTCTTTTCACATAGTCCAATATTTCTTGGAGGCTTTGTTTGTCTCTTCACTCTTTTTTCTCTAATCTTGTCTTCTTGCTTTATTTTATTGAGTTGATCTTCAATCCCTGATATCCTTTCTTCTGCTTGATGGATTCAACTATTGATACTTATGTATGCTTCACAAAGTTCTCATGCTGTGTTTTTCAGCTCTATTAAGTCATTTATGTTCTGCTCTAAACTGGTTATTCTAGTGAGCAATTCCTCTAACCTTTTTTCAAGGCCCTTAGTTTCCTTGCATTGAGTTAGAACATGCTCCTTTAGCTCAGAGGAGTTTGTTATTACCCACCTTCTGAAGCCTACTTCTGTCAATTCATCAAATTCATTCTCCATCCAGTTTTGTTCTTTTGCAGGCAAGGAGTTGTGATCCTTTGGAGGAGAAAGAGCGTACTGGTTTTTGGAATTTTCAGCCTTTTCGCACTGGTTTCTTCCCATCTTCGTGGATTTATCTAACCTTTGTTCTTTGAAGTCAATGACCTTTGGATGGGGTCTCTGAGTGGATGTCCTTTTTGTTGATGTTGATACTATTTCTTTCTGTTTGTTAGTTTTCCTTCTAACAGTCAGGCCCCTTTGCTGCAGGTCTGCTGGAGTTTGCTGGAGGTCCACTCCAGATCCTGTTTGCCTGGGTATCACTGGCGGAGGCTGCAGAACAGCAAAGATTGCTACCTGTTCCTTCCTCTGGAAGCTTCGTCCCAGAGGGACACCTGCCAAATGGCAGCTCTGGCTGCCTATATGAGGTGTCTGTCAGCCCCTACTGGGAGTTGTCTCCCAGTCAGCATGCACAGGGGTCAGGGACCCACTTGAGGAGGCAGTCTGTCCCTTATCAGAGCTCAGATACTGTGCTGGGGGATCGACTGATCTCTTCAGATTTGCCAGGGAGGGACGTTTAGGTGTGCTGAAGCTGTGCCCCCAACCACCCATTCCCCCAGGTGTTCTGTCCCAGAGAGGTGGGGGTTTTATCTATAAGTCCCCTACTGGGGTTGCTGCCTTTTTTTCAGAGATGCCCTGCCCAGAGAGGAGGGACTCTGGAGAGGCAGTCTGGCCACAGTGACTTTGCTGAGCTGCGGTGGGCTCTGCCCAGTTCAAAATTCCTGGCAGCTTTGTTTACACTTGAATTTGTTTACACTATTCAAAGCCTCAGCAACGGCGGACGCCCCTCCCCCCACCAAGCTCCAGTGTCCCAGGTCGAGCTCAGACTACTGTGCTAGCATAGAGAATTTCAAGCCCGTGGATCTTAGCTTGCTGGGTTCCATGAGGGTGAGACCCACCAAGCCAGACCACTTGGCTCCCTGGCTTCAGCCCCCTTTCCAGGAGAGTGAACAATTCTGTCTCGCTGGCGTTCCTGGAGCCACTGGAGTATGAAAAAACATCTCCTGCATCTAGGTTGGTGTCTGCCCAAGGGGCCACCAAGTTTTGTGCTGGAAACTCAGGGTCCTCGTGCCATGGGCACTGGAGTCAATGTCCTGGTTTGTGGGTTGCAAAGACCGTGGGAAAAGTGCAGTGTCTGGGCTGGAGTGCATAGTACAGGATAATGGCTTCACTCCTAGGAGAGGGAGTTCCACGACCCCTTGCACTTCCCAGGTAAGGCAACCCCCCACCCTGCTTTGGCTTGCCCTCCTAGGGCTGCACCCACTGTCCAACCAGTCCCAATAAGATGAACCGGGTATCTCAGTTGGAAATGTGGAAATCACCCACGTTCTGTGTCGATCTCGCTGGGAGCTGCAGACCAGAGCTGTTCCTATCCAGCCATCTTGCCAGCAATCCCCCCACAGGCTTCTTTTAAATGTGGAGGAGGGAGGCAGAAGAGTCAGATGTCAGAGAGACCAGACTACATACTGGTGGCTTTGAAGATGGAAGGCGGCAAAGAGTTAAGAAATGCTGCCACCTCTAGAAGTTGAAAAAGACAAGAAAACAGATTCTTCCAAGAGCTTCCAGCAAGGAACACAGTCCTGCTGACCCCTCGATTTTAGCCTGGTGAGACACATTTCAGGCTTCTGAAATGCAGCACTGTAAAATATTAAGTTTATGTTGTTTAGGCCACTACATTTGTGGTAATTTGTTACAGTACTAATAGCAAACTAATATAAAGGCAGTCTTCTAAATATTTGACATGTATTGTCATCTAATTCATAATAATCTTATAATTTAGGTTATTGTGATTATACTTTTTTTTCCTTTGTGTGATTAGAAAAAACAAGGTAGATGCACGTGGAAGTCAAGTAACTTGCTAAAGATGGCAAGGGTGTGATCATAGGGCATTTAATTTTGGCATTCTGGACACAGAGCCTTAAACACTACAAATATTATCACTCTTAAATATGTACATTTTTGGATGCTCCATGGAGTTCATTGATATTTATCCATAAATGCTAGCAATCTGAGAAATTTTACTTCCAGCTGGGCGCAGTGGCTCAAGCCTGTAATCCCAGCACTTTGGGAGGCTGAGGCGGGCAGATCATGAGGTCAGGGGATCGAGACCATCCTGACTAACACTGTGAAACCTCGTCTCTATTAAAATTACAAAAAATTAGCCAGACGTGGTGGTGGGTGCCTGTAGTCCCAGCTACTTGGGAGGCTGAGGCAGGAGAATGGAGTGAACCCGGGAGGCGGAGCTTGCAGTGAGGTGAGATGCGCCACTGCACTCCAGCCTGGGTGACAGAGCGAGACTCCGTCTCAAACAAACAAACAAAAAAGTTACTTCTAATCATTAAAAGAACTATTTTATTCCTTACCTTAAACTTCCTTTTTGTGATTGAAGCACATCATGGACATATTAGGATGGGTTAGTGTAAAATAATTTAAGAATAAATTAATTTCTCAGTAGAATAGCAATATATCAGCAGATGAAAATCCCAGAATTAGAGGAAACCAATGGGTCTCTTGTGCTCTTCTTTTCCTTGCTTCTGTCTAATTCTCTCTCTCTCTGTCACACACACACACACACACACAGAACACACATATGCATGCACATATATTCTTTCAAGGGTAATTACTATGTAATCAAAACAAAGCAATGGCCTCCCCAAGTGAACAGGCCAGAGGGAAGCATAACATGGAAAGGCAGAGGGGAGTTCAGGTTGTGTCCATGGTGTCTGAGACAGTTGGCCAGCAAGGTTTACTGAATATACCTTCTACCATTTTTCTCATCTCTTACCTAGCAGAATCTTCATCTATCATCAGACATTTGAATATTTTTGCTTCACTATGGACAATCTAAAGAAAACTAGGTAAAAAGAAATTATAAATGTTTGTAAGAGCCTTTTAAAATAACCATATCTATTACAGACTTGCTATGAAAATAATAAAGAGTGTGAAGTAGATACCATTTCTTTTGTGCTCTCTCTCTTACCTTAGTGATGAACGACTTCTTGCCTCTCTACTGTTTTATTTTGTTTGTTTGAGATGGAGTCTTTCTCTGTCACCCAGGCTGGAGTGCAGTGGCATAATCTTGGCTCACTGCAACCTCCACCTCCCAGGTTCAAGTGATTCTCCTGCCTCTCAGCCTTCTGAGTAGCTGGGATTACAGGTATGTGCACCACACTTGGCTATTTTTTTTTTTTTTTTTGTATTTTTTAGTAGAGATGGCGTTTCGCCATGTTGACCACGCTGGTCTCGAACTCCTGATCTCAAGCGATCGTGCCCGCCTTGGACTCCCACAGTGCTGGAATTACAGGCATGAGCCACTGTGCCCAGCCTAAAAGTCTCCTTTCTTATTGTATGAAGTTTCAGAATGGTTTAAATAAAATCTAAAAAATTACTTTATCTATCTAAACTTTATTGAAGTAATGAAAGAATGCATGCATTGTATTTGGCAATTATGCTGAAATAAATAAGAAATGTTTAATTATACCAAAAATTAATGTTAAGTTATATGCCAGGCATTTGAATTCCCAAGTGATGGCAGAAACATCTTGCTGCTAGTAAGCAAACCCAATTATTAATTCAGTGACATCTCATGCTAAATGGAAACAATCACACTGTGCCCATGAACTGAAATGCCACCATCCCTCACTGGACAGAGACAATGCACTTCTCCTTTGCCTGGAAAAGTGTTTTCTTAAAGTCATTTCTCCACATTGTGAATCAGTGACAAGTATTAACCAAGTCACTTGGCAAACATTATTATTTTTTACATAGGATGCTTCTAAATGACAGTTTCTTAATAACCTAAAAGTGCACATAATACCAAGTGCAAACCCTACATTAAATTATTAAGTAGTGTATGTAGCATGTTTGGAATATTCTCCAGACTACTCATTCTTTTTGGCAGATCTATCCTAAACCTGCAATTCCTTGTCATTTGCACACACACACTCCAACGCACACACACACTCCAACGCACACATGCATATGCTTGTGAGAGATGTCGATTTCAAACGTTTTTTCAACTTCTAGCCTATAGAAAATTGCTCTTAGATAACAAAAAGTCTAAATAACTAACACAGACTGCATTATTCATAATATTTATAGCATGATTAAATTTGTTATTTCTAGTGGTGTCTGTATTTTGCCTTAAAAAAGAAAAAGTAGCTGGGAGGTCCCAAGGGAATAGATGTATCTTGGTGAGGTTTCAGAAATCAATTGGCAGGTGAGTACCTTTTTCTGTTAGGATCCTGTTTCCCTATGATTCGAGGCAAAACATTCTGTTTTTAAAGTAAACATACCTAAGCTGCATATGTAATATGAGCTCCATTGTTAGGCTCAAGATTCCAAACTTGTAGATTCTGAGCAAGACTGATTATTTGCAAACATGTTTAAAATATACCATATAATTGTCAGATCACCAAAGTCTTATAAAGATACCTCATAGTCAACTAATATTATCCATAAGGCAAGTTAAGGGTGGTATTGAATTGGCAATAACTGTAACAAGGGTCAATTCCAGGCCAAGGATGCCTCCTGGATCATATCACAATACAAAGAGCAGATCTAGATCAAATAGTAACATTTTATACGCATTTACATTTAAAAAATCACTTTTCTTAGCACACAAAATTCTTTATTTACTATAAAACATTGGAAGTTGGAAGATAAATCAAAACGATATACTTTTGCAATGGGTATTGTTTACTGATATTTTGAAGCCAAGATAAAGTAATCTTTTAGAGTAAATGCTGTTTTAATTATAAGCAATCCTCATTTTTCTGTACAAAGATTGTCCATATTAATTGGCTAGAGAATAATAATTAGAAAAAATACAGATCTAGTTCTTTATTTTACATCTTTAAAGAAAAAGTAACTAAATTCTTATTAGGCTGCAGCTTATTAGGCTATAGCTATTTCTTTAAGGCTTAATTTTTTTCAGGCCAATATTTTATGATTCTACCAATGTATACTTATCTTTATAAAAGTAGAAATTGATTTTCTAGTATCAGTTGCTTACTCTAGAGAACAAATACATTACAGATGGAAAGTACCTGGAAATGCATTTTTGTAATTCTTAGATTTTATTTTCCCCTTCATATATATTATAAATTTGAGGAACATATTGCAAAATGAGACTACAGCAAAAAGCCAACTCAAACTTAGCCTTTGGAAATAAATTTTCTTCTGAGAAAAATAATAATTATATGTGTAATTAAAAATTAGAAGGATAAGATTCTTAATTTAACATGCTACATTAAAGGCTTTAAGTTAAACAAAACCTAGAGATAAAATTAAATGTAGAAAATGACTAGCAGTCGTTAAGTTCTTCCATGTGCCAACTGATTTGCTATGTACAAATTTAGCCCAACTACACTCTCTTGAAGATCACCAACTCCAACTACAAGCCTTCCTCAATATTCTTTATTAAAAATTGTATAGCATTCTGGATTATTCTTGTCCTTTTTCAGGAATTTAGGAGAAACTACTGTTTTAAAATATAAGATGGATAGAGAAGAATCTGGAAGCACAATTTAAAAATAATAAAAGAAATTATCCAAAAATTAGAGATGAATAATTCAAGAAGAATTTATAGAAATATAGCATTTAATTATCATAAAATTAATTATCATTCAAGCAGATACAATCATTCTAAAACATGTAGACTGGCAGAGTCCCTATTATTTTCTATAATAATTACTCTAAATGCCAATTTATAATAAAGACACAATAATAATTAATTTGTTGAACCTAAGACATTCCAAATAATTTTTTAAGAATAAAACGTCATTTTTTTATGAACATAAAAATTGATCCAGTATTAGGTACTAACTTACTGACAGATAGCAAATGGAAGTAAATCTGAAAATAAGATTATTTGGATAGAGAGAGAGAGAGATAGACGATGGTCGTGTGCACGTGTGTGTGTGTGTGTTTCTGTGTGTGTGTACTTATATGAGCTTAAATCAGATTTAAATTAATTTTACAATCAGTGGTCTTGGGTACTCTATTACCATTAAAAGTAGCTTTTTTTTTTTTTTTTGAGACGGAGTCTCGCTCTGCCGCCCAGGCTGGAGTGCAGTGGCCGGATCTCAGCTCACTGCAAGCTCTGCCTCCCGGGTTCACGCCATTCTCCTGCCTCAGCCTCCCGAGTAGCTGGGACTACAGGTGCCCGCCACCGCGCCCGGCTAGTTTTTTGTATTTTTTAGTAGAGACGGGGTTTCACCGTGTTAGCCAGGATGGTCTCGATCTCCTGACCTCGTGATCCGCCCGTCTCGGCCTCCCAAAGTGCTGGGATTACAGGCTTGAGCCACCGCGCCCGGCCCTAAAAGTAGCTTTAAAGGTCAGGTACCATGGCTCACACTTGTAATCCCAGCACCTTGGGAGACCAAAGTGGGTAGATAACCTGAGGTTAGGGGTTTGAGACCAGCCTGGCCAAGGTGGCAAAATCCTGTTTCTACTAAAAATACAAAAATTAGCCAGGCGTGGTGGTGTGTGCCTGTAATCCCAGCTACTCAGGAGGCTGAGGCAGGAGAATTGCTTGAATCTAGGAGGCAGAGGTTGCAGTGAGCTGAGATAGCGCCATTGCACTCCAGCCTGGGCGACAGAGTGATATTCCATCTCAAAAATAAATAAATAAATAAATAAATAAATAAATAAATAAATAAGGTAGCTTTAAAATATCATCCTCTCCACCTTTAACTCCCATCACAAACCAACAGGGGTAAGTTAGATAATATTTATTGAATTTCTTTGAGCCAAGCAATTAGTTACTTCATTTATTCCTCCAAGTCACCATAGTGTTCTTTACTATACTTTAGCAGCACTTATGGCAATTTTGAATGCAGATTACTTGCTTAAGATTAATGTTTTACTATATTGCAAAGCAGAAAGCAGACTAGCTTCAGTTTACCAACGTATTTCAGTGCCTTGCAGTGTTCTATTCAAATAGTGCATTGAATGAACAAAGAAAAAAACCAATACGTATTAGCTTTGTAAAATGTCAGTAGTTAGAGACATATTTTATTCCTATCCATAGACAATATTTAAACTTGTCCTTAAATCCTGGATTATTTCTATTGTGCATACAACTACATTGAAGAATAAATATGCAAAATGCAGATAATAAACATCTAAAGATGACAGAGAAAGGGGGGAAAGAAGTTTTGAACATAGTTAATGCTCTAACTAAACTAATTAACTAAGACGTGATAAAAGCCCACCATGAAAATATATATATTTTTTTCTAAAATTATGATCCTTGAATTAATTTGCATAATAATCACCTGAAAGGTGGGTGCCAAGGCTGACCCTAAGCCTACTGTATGAGAATCAAAATCTCTGAGGGATGAGGCTGGGGTGAAGCAGTGATGTACATTGTAGGAGGTCCTCCTTTCTAGGTAAAAGCACTCATAAAGTAAATTAACAAAAAATATGCCATTTACATAATTTACAGTCTTAGCATTTAATTTCTTAACTATCTGCATGTGAATTTCTGTTCACGAGGTTTATCTGCAGAACTCAGACCTGTTGAGGAGGCCGTACATATGCTACAGTACTGACTGGGACACTGAACCTTTAGCTTGTCATCTTCTTAACTCTTAACTCAAAGGCAAGAATTGTTTAGCTGGGGACAAAACAGTAGTTGTAATATTTAGATCTGTCTAACTATATTTCCCCATGTCTTTCAAATGTATGGATCTTCCCGGGCTGTAACCTCAAAGCATATCACAACCGTGATTTTGAAAAGTCGTTTAATGAAAACACTTTGATAAGCCATCAAAACCTGATATTGTCTTTTACTAACATTCAGTGGAACACATTGCTACATACTAAGAAGTGATAGCTCAAAAGCCAATTGATGTCACAGACAGTGCTAAGGTGGTTCATAAATTTGAAATGACAACAGATGCTTTGAAAAGGAAAGCCTGCTGGATTTTGATTGAACATGCTAATTTTCAAAAGAATCATTCCCTAGCTTGATTTTATACAGTGCAACCTGTTAAGGCTATTTGGAAAGCACAGAAGCGGGTGATAAAATAATATTGAGCTCAATTATCCATTATCAGAGGAAGAGATGCCAGCATCCCTTTAGTCCCTTTGCAGGTTTTTTTGAATACACAATACAAGAGGGGAGTGGTGAGATGACTCAGAGGACAAGCAGCTGTGTGCTCAGGGAGCTATCAGGGTGAATAAGTGACAAAATATGGGGATCTATTCCTGCTAATTTGGTTTTGCTTCAAGATTAAAGCTTTAATTTCTACCACTCGAGAAAAGAGAGTTAAACAAACAGTCTCTGTCCTTAAGGCAAGATTAAATTGAATCCTTTATCATGAGAATCCACAGAGGCTGAGATTAAAAATTCTCATCAGTCAGTTAACTTTAGAAAATATTTAAGTGTAGGATTTCATGGCAGAGAAGTTTCTTTATAGCTAAGAATTCTTTAGCTGCAGAAAACTAAATATAGACATTCATGACTTGTTGGAGTGATTAACAAATTGGTGGCAGTCCTCAACCTCCCTCTGCTTACGCATTGTAGAATTTATCCTGATTAAATCACTGTGAAAGGATGGCTTTGTGTACCAACAACTGTGAAGCAAGGGTTGACCCCTAAATATTCTCTAGTTGCCTGAAATTTCTCCTATTTAATCTGATTCTTTAAGGCTTTTCTAGGGATACATACTTTGCTTAAGCTTTAGCATCAGTCAGGGATGGGATTAGGATGAGGTGAATGAGGCAGTCACCCTGGAAACAAAATTAAGAGTGTGCCAGAAAAGTCAGTATTAAACATACATGATATTTGATGCATTAATTCAAAAAAACCTACAAACTTAATGCAAAAAAAGTCATAATGAACAATGATCAGAAGTTTAAATAAATACAAAATGATGTTGATTTTTTGACTCTGCATTACTCTGCAATAGTAGTTGCTTCCATTCAGCCGGACCACTTTTAAGCCCCAAAACCACCGCATTCGCCTTGTCCCCCACATTCTCCATCAACTGGACTTATGAATATGGACAATGACAGGCAAATGGAGGGTAAACCATAGCAATTAGATATCATTTCTTATTGTAAAACTTTTTTTTTTACTGCTTTGTTCAATGTAAATTTGTCCATAAATTAGACTATTTTGAGACGTCACAGGTCTGCAGTCGGATTGATTCTCCTTTTCCCCCACTGTTAATTTGTATTATGTTGTTTGCTTCAAATATGATTAACCACACTTTTCACAAATCCAAAATGTGGAGTTCTGTGTTTTGAAGTGAGTAATCTTATAGCGTGATTGACTAGCAGTCAGAAAGTTGAGAAAAAACTAAAGAATTTCATCTCTACTCTGGACCAAAAGATCCAGCTTAGACTGCTGCCTGTAGAGAAGCTTAACAGAGATTTACTGGAAACATTTTTGGCTTTTAAAGCTCTTTTTAATAGGTAACCCAAATGCCATTTTAGTGTAGAGCATATAGACTTCTAACAGCAGTAGCTGAGGTGTTCTGTCTAATTGGCTACTTAGATAACTGAGGTTACATATATCAGTCAAGATAGCAGACATTTTGGAAGTGTATCAGTTGGAAAGTAACACTGGGAGAATTATTAAATAATTTTCATAGTTTTCATTCTAAAAAGTGTAATAGTAGAAATATAATCTCAGATATGTCATATACTTATTCTTCTGATTAATTTTAAACATTTAACTTGTTTCCTGAAAAATTTCATCAATGCAAGAAAAATAATCAAGTGTTCTTTGTCCTTATTTTAATTCCTAAAGATTCTGTAATGAAACTATTTTATCTCATTCAATGTAAATATGTGAGGATATCTGTCTCTATTGGTGATCAGTTTGAAGGCCTGTAATATTTTAGATAGTATGTATATCAAACATTTGAAAACAAGGAAATTCATTTTAAGATATGTTTCTAAGGCCATCTTTCTTCTCCTCCTTTTCTTCTTTCTTCTTTTATTTTCTGTAGGATTACTTTGTTTTTGTTTGGGTCCAGCCTGAAAAGATGTATATCTAAGTCAATATAACAAGAGGATGCTCTGAAGTTAGAAAAACCATTGGTTGGTCTCAAAAGAGAACAAAGCCCAATGTTGAAGGAAAAAGATGTGAGGTAAAGTCATATTTTTTTAAATGCAAATGTAGGCAATCTTTTCATCAATTTAGTTATGTAATGAGGACTCCTAAGGTAACCTCATGGCACACTTTGAAGAATGAAGGGTTCAGCATTCAAATGTATAATATATCATTTGAGAACAAGATAATTTCCAGTAACTTAAAGGAGCAGTTTTTGAGAAGCCCTTTGGGGCATACCTCATTGTATGATATGCTATACACAAAAGTGCATAAATATCTTTAAGCAGAATGTAGTTTCTTCCCCTTCAAGAAGCTTTGGGAGGCTGAGACAGGAGGAATGTTTGAGCTCAGGAGTTCAAGACCAGCCAGGGCAACAAGATGATACCTCATCTCCACATAAAATAAGAAAATTAGTCTGGGTATAGTGGCACACACCTGTAGTCCCAACTACTCAGGAGGCTGAGGCAGGAGGATCACTTGAGTCCAGGAGTTAAAGGCTGCAGAGAGCCGTGATCATGCCACTGCACTCCAGCCTGGGTGACGGAGCAAGACTGATAGAGTTTGGATGTGTTCCCCACCCAAATCTCATGTTGAATTGTAATCCCCAGTGTTGGAGATAGGGCCTAGTGAGTGGTGACTGGGTCATGGGAGTGGATTTCTCATAATTAGTTTAGCACCATCCTCTTGGTGCTGTCCTCACAATAGTGTGTGAGTTCTGGTGAGCTTGGCTGTTCAAAAGTGTGGCACCTGGCTCCCTCTCTCTCTCTCGCCCCTCCTCTAGCCACATGATGTGCCTGCTCCCACTTCGTCTTTTGCCATATTTGTGTTTCCTGAGGCCTCCCCAGCAGCCAAGCAGACACCAGCATCATGGTTCCTGAACAGCCTGCAGAACCGTGAGCCAATTAAACATCTTGTCTTTATAAATTACCCAGTCTCAGGTATTTCTTTATAGAAATGTGAGAATTAACAAATACAAAGACTCTTTCTCAAAAAACAAAAAAGTTTTGTAGGTAATAAATAGAACACAGTGGACTATTTGGGGGCATCACATGGAAAAATAATTTTTTTTTTAAACTTACTTGCCAGTATTCCATATCATGCTCTTAAAGTCATATTTTTGTTGTTGTTGTTGTTGCTATACATGTTGGTTCATGTAAAATATAAAATATATGTATTGTTTTGGAAGGGGTTTTAGGTCAATTTTTTTTTTTCTTTCTCAGCGAATAGAAGAGATGGTAACTTGGCTGACAACAGACAAGCAAATTTTATAATGACTGGCAGTAGCAGGAGAGAAAAAGTAAGATAAATGGAAGTGGAAAGAATATATGAAGGAGAGAACTGACAGCATAGATTCTTTAACCCATATTTTTTTTTAACTTCTCAATTTTTTGTTTTTAATATACATGGTTCTTTCATATACACCATGTTATTGAAAATGAATGGCACAAACCTAGATTAACTCAAAAGAGCAAGAAATGTGAAACTAGAGGGGAAATTTGCAAATGTATCCTTTTAAAACAGGATTATCTTCTTTTTGTGGCAATGTTATTTGAACACCTACTGCAGGCTAGATGTCAAGAGTCAAATCATTTTTTGTAAACATCTTCCTAATGTACCCCAGTGAATATATTCAAGAAAAAATAAAATAAAATAAATGATGTGTATAAATTCCTCTCTTTCCTCATATGAAGGAAAAGTCAAACTTTCATTATTTTGGCAGGGAGTGTAATTTTTGTTTATATCATTAAAGGAAACTGTATCTCATTGTCTCTCCCACACACACATACAGACACACACACACACTCATACTGTACAATTTTAATAGAGTTAACTCATTACTTTGATCTCCACATTCATTCATATTTGTCTTACCTCATTAACAATAGGCCAATGTGTGTTATATGGTAAGGAGTGCTGAACTAGGCACTGGGGACACAGTACAGAATGAAACATTGCTATTACACTGAAAGATTTCTTAATCTCTTTAAGAGCAGCGATGTAGTACGTCTGGGTGTATGTGTGCCTGTTACCATTGTCTACATAGGATAGTTTTTTTGCACATAGAGGCTCTTCAATAACTGCTGGTGAATGAACAGTGATAAGTTTGTTTCATTGATTTAATTTCCACCTTTTTGTTTATTCAGCATAAGGATTAGTGATCATGAAACAAAATACATATGAAACATTCTTATCTTCAGTAAACATTCTCAAAATTAAATTTTACACTTTAGATGACTTTTTGTTCATTTACGAAACATGCATTGAGCCTCTATTAGGTGCTAAGCACTTATATTGATAGACCATGATGCACACCACAGACACAGTCCCTGCCTTCTTAGAGAAGACAATGTGTTGAGGACTCCATTTGCTTTTCTGAACACAAACTAAGAATAATGCAGTATGAAGCAATATTGGGTAATCCGGTCAGAGGACCAAAGAGGATTGATGTAAAATGCTTAGATATTTTATGTAGTTGCCAAATACTTGAAAATTTATCCAGAAGTGATTGAAAACTTTTTGGAAACAAAAACAAATAAAGGCAAAAGATAAAATAATTTTAAAAAGATCCTTGCACTCTCGTTATTACCTATCCATAACTTTTTCACCATAAGTTCTCCTGATTGTTAGTGTAGTGTGGTCATATTAAACTTTTTAGTTATTATTTTTTATTCATTTTCCACCAAAAAGTCATTATTGATTTAGCACACATGTTGATCTCATTTCACTTTTTCTTTTTATGGGCAAAATTTTACAACATGCAACAAAAATACTCAAGCCCATTATCTTTTTCCCCCCCAAAATCTGAAAATTGCAAGGGACAGAGGGAAGTTATCCCATTAAAAAATTATAAATATATTCAGTTTATGTTTAAAAATGCACAAAACATAAGAAAACTGTGCTTACTCGAGCTGCTGATTGTAAACAGGTTTATCTCAGGGGCAATTGCATTTGGAAACAGATATCTTGGCTCTTACCAGTGACAGAGATAATCCTTTGAGGCTCTGAGTTCATGCTGAGTGATTTCCAATTAACCCATTTCAATAAATGAGTGTTTATCCCTTGCTCACATAAGAGCTGAGCCCTCATGTCATGTTTTCTTTTCACAAGTTTCTTTTGAAGGCATCTTAGCTTAGCTTTCAAATCTATCTATATGTGTTACACTTGTCATCATATA
Organism: Mandrillus leucophaeus; assembly: GCF_000951045.1. Classification (NCBI taxonomy): domain Eukaryota; kingdom Metazoa; phylum Chordata; class Mammalia; order Primates; family Cercopithecidae; genus Mandrillus; species Mandrillus leucophaeus. Next base: position 1,541,105 of record NW_012106297.1, on the reverse strand, counting down.
CAGTCAAAACCAATTGGCAATTGGTGAGAAATAATTATCGATACATAAAATGCAAATTATAAAACTATGTCAAACAAAATTAATTTGGAAATATTTTAACATATTTTACAAAAGTTCAATTGTTTGATTTATAAATTGCTCTTATAATCGCAAGAAAAGCACCAACACCCATTAGAAAAAAAAAAAAAACTAATGAGCAAAGAACGGAAGTAGACAATTCACAGGAGAAGATATACAGGTTGATAACCAACAAATAATTAATTGTATTCTGAATATCTAGAAATTTTAAAAAGCAACAAAATATATCTTAATGCCTCTATGTGAAAAACAAAAACAAAACAAATAAACAAAAATCACCAGAATTCTAGTAGCTTAAAACCATGATGATTCATTTCTCCTTCTTGCTATATATCATTCATGGGTCAGGGCTCTGCTCAATATTGTCAGTACCTTTAGACCAGTCCTAGAGAAGCACAGAAACTATATAACTTTGCCAGTCATAACAGTAAGAAAAACAGAGACCTATGCTGTGGTTCTCATAGGGTAGTCAATGCTCTAGCTCAGAGATAAAACAGGTCACTTTGACTTAACACTCACTGAGTAGAACTGATCAAATGGCCCCAGGCAAACACAGCTCTCCAGGATTCATTAGAAGTCTGAGTAACAAGTACATAATGAGCATCAATAATGACTATTTCACTGGTATTCTCTTTTGTGCTTTATTTTTCTCCATACCATGGTACCACTTCTATGCTATGTTTATTAACTACTTACTTATTCTGTTCATTGCCTATTTATACTCTCGTCTCCTCTTTCTCACTCAAAAACTAAACTCCATGAGGGCTCAAAGGCACAGACATTGTTTACCTTGTTCACCACTATATTTCCAGCACTTAAACATTGTCTGCTGCATAGTATTTGCTCCTTAAAGAGTCATTAAAAGAATATAAAAAAAATCTATCAAGTTCTATTTTTAAAGAAATATAATCCCAAATGCTAGCAAGTGTGAAATGTTATGTATATTTGTATATACTGCTAGTGAACTAAAAATCTGGATTCATATTTTCTGGAAATCAATTTGGCAATGTACAATAAAAATAATTACAAATACAAGTAATAGTTTTGGAAAAACTGTTTCTTTTATAACCATTTAAAATATTAAATATTGAAAAATAATCTAAATTTCCAGTGATGACATTATGGTTAGATACATTTGATGTCTATTAAAATATTAGCTATTCTAGTATTGAAAATTTATGTAATAAGGAAAATATTCACAATGCAATGCATATGCAGCATAAGTTATTATGTTAAACACTCATGAGCTAAACGAGAAATTAGGACAAATGCTCCTAACCAGGTGCAGACAGAGCTTATATACTGCCTAGTTTGTCTTTCTATACCAAACACCTAGAACTGACCAGTAAATTAATGTCTGTAATAGCAATGCAACACAAGAGTAAGTAACATTATTAAACTGTAATACATAAAGAAGCTAAAAGAAGGAAAGCAGGCTTCATGGGTCCCAAGCAAGTGTGAACCTAGCATGGCAAATTTTATCAGATGTTAAGGCTGGAGAATAATGCTCTTTGGCTCAATGCTCTGTTCTTCAGTCTCACTAATGTCACAGCCCCACCTTCTGGTTCAACCACCACAACGTGGTCAGGAGATCGAGACCATCCTGGCTAACATGGTGAAATCCCGTCTCTAGTAAAAGTACAAAAAATTAGCCAGGTGTGGTGGCAGGCGCCTGTAGTACCAGCTACTTGGGAGGCTGAGGCAGGAGAATTGCTTGAACTTGGGAGGCAGAGGTTGCAGTGAGCCAAGATCGTGCCACTGCTCTCCAGCCTAGTTGACAGAGCGAGACTCCATCTTAAAAAAAAAAAAAATTTAATCAAACGAAGTCTGGATTCATCAGAAAGGTAAACAGGATCTCATCCCACTGCAAGATTATTTCAAGGTATTTGGAAATTCAAAGTTCAAAATCTCATACCATGCTGTATTTGCTCTAATGTCTCCATTGTACCTTTCTTAGTTTCCTAAGTCTTTTTCTTTCCTTAGTAGGTAGAACTTGTGCAGGTGATTTTTTTTTTTTTCTTTTTGGTGTTGCAACACAGTAAGCATTACAATCTGATTTGGGGGTCATGGTCAGCCATGGCTATAGGAGAAAAGGAGTCTTGAGGCTTTTCTATTCTTCATCAATTCATTTTGAGACAGTCAAAATTCCTGATTTGACCTTTTCTTTGTGTAGGATCTTCCAAGAAAGTCAGAAGAAGTTAGCCTAGGCTACAGACTGGGGGTTAATTATCTAGAGAAAAAGTTATTACAATTTTGAATAAATCATGAATTTTTGATAGCTCAACTTGAGAAATTGACTCAAGGCTACTATTCTCTCCATGCAAATAAAGCCAGAAAAGACAAGAGAAACTGGTAATCACAATAAAATATCTGAAAGCAGTCACTCAGGAAAGTTTTCTGGTGAACAGCTGAGAATCAGCTAAACTTAGCTCTATTCATAGAGACGCATCAAAGAATGGTTCATTTAAACCAAGCTAACACATGCGGATATTTATAGTTCCTTTTTATACAAAGGAGGATGTTGTACATTCATTAATGTTAGTTGAACAAAAGATCAAGGTATATTTTGTGTCAACTTGACCAGTTAAAAGAGTTCAACCATGAATGATTATCAGTTAGTTAAAATAAAGTTTGTTTAGGGATGATAAAATAAACTTCAATATTGATTTATGAAAAGGCTTTAAAAAGGGAAATTCTCTATAAACATGTGTACTCAATGGCCCATCAATAACTGTGGCCTTCTTGCTTCATTTATCCTGATTTTATCCTAAGCAAAGAGCCTAAAAATAAATATTAGATGCTCAGAGAAATGTAAACATGTCATTCTAATAAACCTCTTTACCAAACTCTTTTTTTAAAACTCACAACACTTACTTGTTATTTTTGCCTCAAATTTATATTTGGTATGCATCTCTTAGCAACTTTCCGAGCAATATATTTTTAAAGTGCTGACAAAAATTTCTATTTTTTACACTTAGTACAATTCAATATTCAAATAACAAAAAAGCCAAAACATTTTACTTGAACTTTGAAAACCAAAGATGATAATATTTTATATTAAAATGTTCAGTTACATTTAGAATGGTTTGACAGAAAAATAAATTACTAATGATTAGAATTATACTGTTTGTATTATCTAACCTTCTCAGAAAGCAATCTCAGAAAATTGCTTAAAGTTTTACGCATTTTCAACAAGAAATATATGTATATGTAAATGCATATGTTTAACACTAAATATAACACTAAATTATGTTCCACCTATGAATAATATTTATGCAAATTATTGAAAAATGAGAACAAGCTTATGAAATAACATGCAAAAGACAGTAATTTTGTATATGATGATGATTATAATGCATGTTATTTCAAAGATGGATAAATACTGAAATAAATTTTAATAAGAACATTTTTACTAGGTAGATAAGATTTTTAATATTTTCAGAATAAATTATATAACATAAAATTTTAGTATATATGTTAATCAAAAAAATGAAGAAAATCTAAAATATCAAGTTAGAAAAATGGAATTGCTTGAAACCCAAAATGAAAAAAATATTAAAAATTAATAAAATATAACATAATATATTAAAGAGAATGCCAGGGTTTAGTTTGGATAAGGAGCCTTTTAAAAACATGTTTATAGAGATAGGGTCTCACTATGTTGCCCAAGCTGGTCTCTGAAAGTGCTGAGATTACAAGCATGAGCCACCACGCCCACGCCTGGATAAGGAATCTTAAACATTAAGGAAAATGTTGGTAATATAAAACTACAAAATTGAAAAGTACACAAATACAGTTACTAAATTTACAGGAAAATAAGAGGAGCATTTAAAGAAAATATAAAGAGATCACATGTAAGAAAGTACCTGTCACAGTGCTTTCCTGAGTCAGTGTATTTTACTTTTTTTCTTTTCTTTCTGGAACTTACAGATTTGAAAAGAAGAAGAAAGGGAAAGCAAAGTGTAAAATGTGTATGTGAATTTTATAAATAGGATAACTCAGTGGATACTGTTGCTATCACTTATGCGTATTCTGCAATAAAAAAGCTTGCTTTGCTGTGAGGACAGTGAATTCCTCTTTGAGTTGAAACACTGAAAGATGCCTGATTTGAGAAGTCAGGCAGGCAGATGAATAGTATTCAAGGGAACAGGCCCAAGATACAGATAAACTTGGTAGTTATCAGTCTATACAGAGGAGAGAATCACTGTAGATGTAAAGCATCTCCTAACTTATTCAAAATGTTGTTGTTTGAGCCACAGAATTTGGTTCACCCAGGAGCTTGACAGCAAGGTGGAATCTAGGCTCTGCCTAGACATTCTGGATCAGAAATGCATTTTAAGAAGTTCTACCCATGACTTACATACACACTAAAATCTGAGAACTACCAGCCTAGAGAATACCATGAGAAATGTGGACTATGTCTGAAGAATTCTAAATGTTAAAGAGAAGGATGAAAGGAAACACAAATATCAATTTATGGTAATATCAGGGACGTAGAGAAACACAGAGAGACTGGTTTCATGAAAGGAAATGGAGGATAGTTTTAAGGAAGGGCCCATGATGCCCAGTGCTTCTGAGAAGGTCAGTAAAATAAATATTGGAATGGGCACCTAAAATTCGACTATCATGTAGTCATTACTGATGTTTCTGGAACAATTTATGTTAAGCAGTGTTGGAGAGAAGCTAGATATCTGTGGCTTAGTGATTAGAAAGTGTGAAATTTAACATTACAAGTAGAGAATAGATCACATTTACAAAATTTTGGCAGTGAAGACGGAAGTTTTACAGGAAAAAAAAAAAAGCTTGGAGAAACTTTTTTGTAACTGGAGAATTTTATGCATAACCAAAAGGGGTCATAGAAGAAACTGATTGCTAGACCAAAATCATTGCAGAATAGAGGCATGGGAACTCAAATGGAGCTGACGTTATTGGACAAGAGAAAGTCATGACTGTCTCTGAGACGGAAGTGAGGGGTCTACAGACAAGTATAAAATGTGTATGCTTACATACAATACATCTACTTTACATATGGAAAAAGTAATGGAATGAAAATAATTAAGAAGCTAAGTTGAGAGGTTTCCAAGTAATTGTCTCAGTTTTTCTGCAAACACAGATAAGACAGGATATGTGTTCATGGGTCTCAACTCTAGAATCAAACTGACTTGAATTCCAGTTGCTCAGCCTCTTATTAACTCTGTTTTCTACACCGTAAGATTGGAATTATAATCAAATCTTTTTTTCTTCTTCTTCTTTTTGAGATGGAGTCTCAGTCACCTAGGTTGGAGTGCAGTGGTACAATTTTGGCTCCCTTCTAGGCTCAAGTGATCTTCCTGCCTCAGCCGCCTGGCTAATTTTTGTATTCTTCGTAGAGATGGGGTTTTGCCATGTTGCCCAGGCTGGTCTCAAACTCTTGGGTTCAAGTGATCCACCTGCCTTGGCTTCCCAAAGTACTGGGAGAAATTTTTTGTTCTGTTTGAGGTGACAGAAATTTCCAGCAAGCCAGACAATTGAAATCAGAAATGAACAGGCTTGGTGGCAGGTAGGTAACAGTACATTTCATCTCCTCCCAAGCACTCTGCGGCCAGGCCTATTCCCTCTTACATTATCCTCTGGCTCTGGCTATGGAGGTAAAAAGACAGGGGAGCTGAAGCTGATGCTTGAAATCTAGAGATCTGCAGTATTCAAAAGGCTATTGATAGAGCAACTAGGGAAACAGGAGACAAGCCAGAGATGGTAGAATCCCAAAAGAATTTTAGGGAAACAGAGACTGAATGTTCAAAGAAGCCAAATGTTTCAGAGGTCAAAGTAGATGAAAATAGAAGTAGAGTTCAGTTCTGTCTGTGTTCAGAATAAAAGGAATAATTATGTATGCAGGGTTTTAAGGGACTATCACATAATTAGGGCTGCAGTTTAGAATGTGACCATGAATATGTATGGGGTAGGGGTTGCAGAAGTTGAGGGGGTGTTTAGTTGTAAAATGTGTGGTGTGAAAATGTGACCCATGTATATTGGGGCATGATCACAAATAACATAAGTAGTGTTCCAGGGAATTCTGATTTATTATGACAGATTCTGTAGATTGGATTGGCAGTCAACACTACAGAGGTGATTATAACAGAGTAGGACTGGGCGCGGTGGTTTACGCCTGTAATCCCAGCACTTTGGGAGGCCAAGGTGAGCAGATCACGAGGTCAAGAGATCGAGACAATCCTGGCCAGTGTGGTGAAACCCTGTGTCTACCAAAAATACAAAAATTAGTTGGGCATGGTGGTGCATGCCTGTAGTCCCAGCTACTTGGGAGAGTGAGGCAGGAGAATCACTTGAACCCCAGAGGAAGAGGTTGCAGTGAGCCGAGATCATGCCACTGCATTCCAGCCTGGTGACAGAGAGAGTCTCCCTCTACCAAAAAAAAAAAAAAAAAAAGAGTAGAGTAGAACAGATAAAGTCTCTGAGGGAGAAAGTGGGAGGAGAAAAGGATGAACAAGGAGAGCTAAGATCGGAAAGCTCTTACAACTGGAGAAACATTCTAAAAATGAACAAACGATAAACATGAAAATAAGCAAGCAGCTACCAGGTGAACATGTGGATGGCAAGATCAGTATGACTGAGCATCTATATTCCAAGATGTGCAGTAAGTTCTCCAGCATCAGCAATGGACAGCCATGAAATGGAGTGCACAATTGGTATGGCGCATATATGATAGGATATTATAGGGAGCTTGTTTTGCTCAGGGTGGTGGTGGCATTGGTGCCACTGCCTGTAGAGAAGAAGACGCGTAGGAATTCTTGAGCTAATAGAGTGGATAAAGTGGGAGTTATTGTTAGAATAATGGTTGTGTCGTGGGGAACAAAGGGATCCAAAGACGTGGGGGTATCTGAGGAAGTGGGGACTAAGGGAATATCAAAATGAAGAGCTAGAAGAGACCAAGACAGAATTATTTTCAGTATGTAGCAATACTTCTTTATTAAATGTGTCAGGAGAGGCAGAAGTACATATTAAGGATTTACCTGTCATGAAAATTAATTTATTCCAATGCCTTGCCTGAAGCAATAATCACCAACTGATCATGGTTTCTTTTCATAGGAAGCCCAGACAAACCCTAGAATCTTTCTTGACTTAATGAGTGTATTCTTACTTAGGGAGTTTACCAAAGGCAATTATTAGTGTACAAAATAAAACTCATTGCTATTGATAGTTTGACTGTAAAGGAAGACAAAATAACACAAAAAAGAGAGGTCAGATTGTTAGTATGGATATTTGTATTAAGAAAGATATAGAGAGATAGAGGTGAGGAGAATCAAACTGATATGCTGAAATAATATAGGAAGTAGGAAATTGATAGAAGTAGCAGATAATCAATATTTGCAGTGATTTAAAGCATGTCCTTTCCTTCTTACATGTTAGTTAACAATGGCTTAAGAAAAATTGGTGCTTAGCATGATATTGGAAATTCGGAATTGCTAAATTCTTTCTTCAGGTGTGCTGTGCTTGATTTATTTAATGGTCTGTGCTCTTTGCAGTGTGACATCACAGTTCATTGGCTAAGTGGTTATTTAGGTTTATATTTACATTTTGTTCTAGGTACCCATATCAGGAATTGTATTTTAAGAACAATTTGAATTTTTAAAGAACTTTTAACTCAAAAGTGTTATAACAACATTTGTTAAAAAAAAAAAAAAACCTGAAATTTCTTATGAAAAAAGTAGGTCTGAAGATCACTTATAACATGATCAGAAAGAAAATAAAAATGGAACCTCTCAAATCTCCCTATTTAAGCTAGAGGTTTTCTTTACATATTTAAACTTGTTCATTGCATATCTAATCCTTTTACCCTGAAGTCCTTAATTATAATACAGGCTTTAGTCCAATTTCATCTCATAAGAATTTTTTTCTGAAACAATAGCCATGCTATAATTTGGTTTTATTATTTTAAAAATTACAGCAATATATCAAATACTATCAAATTATATAACAAAAAGTGTAAGGAGTGGTTGTAGATGATTAAAAAGAAAGATGGCTTTTAGAGAGGAAATATAATTATAAATTAGCCTTGAGAGAATAAAGGACAATATTCCAAGCACAGGGTGCCTAATAATGGTTTATGACTTATATATGAGAACTAGAGAAAAAGGATGAAATAACGAGTTGATAAGAAAAATATGCAATTTATATTCTAAGTGAGCTAAAAAATCAAATGAGAGAAGAGCCAGTAATTTTTACTCATTATAAAATACAAGAAGGACAATTCAATATATAAGCTTATTCATATATATATATAAACACATACATATATATATATAAACACATACATATATATATATATATATATATAATTTATTTGAATAAGACATAGAAAGTGACTGGCCAGAGGGAGAGTGGAAAGAGGCAGAAGCCATATTTCTCTAATAAGTAAACTTTCTGTAACCCCATCACAACATTTACCACTAGAGGCAGCAGGGATGCTGTTGGACCACACGACACAAGAGCTGTAAATTTTTCAAAATTCCAAGCAGAATTTTCTCTAAATTATTTTGCCTAAGAAGATTTCCACTTAATGGTGTATATTTATGAGATCAGTTGCTTAGAAACAGAATAAAGAGAGAAACTGATGACAAGAAAACCATGATACACTCTCTCCAAGATTTCTTGTGAAAATTTAGTTTTCATTGAATTTTTTAGTTTTAGTTTTGTATGTATTTGAATCAAGATATTTAGTGCAAGATATTAATAACGTTTCATAATTGAGAATTGTACTTTTTAAATACATAGAGTCTTTCCCTTTATCATTTTTATTTGAAATTATATCTTTAATAATACAGGTATTATAGTTTCTACTTTTATTTAAAATACATTTAATTTCATGGTTTCTCTTGCATTACTTTTACAACCCACATATCTGTGTCATTTGACTTTACAGACTGTTTGCAGTTGGGGTCATTATTATTCTGGTCTGCAAATTTTGACTTTTAATATTTGTTCGCTTTACAAGACCAATAGTCTTTCTGTGCCAGCCATTGTTCTAGATGCTAAGGATACAGCCATGAATAAAACAAAGTCCTTGCTCTCATGGACATTATGTTCTACGGTGAAGAAGCTGACCATAAAAAAAAAAAAATCTGTAATATTTGGGATATTGATAAGTGCTAGAAATATATAAAGAGGTGTAGAGAAAAGGTGTGCATGTCAGACTGGAGGGCATTTGAGCAAGCCTTAGAGGAAGCAAGTCAGTGAGCCTCCTGAATATTTGCTGAATAGCAAAGGTTCCTGAGAGTAGGAAGGTAGTAGCATGCTTACTGGGTTTCCACAGCTGGCCATCAGTGAGGCCAGAATGAGAAGGACAGAGCAAATAAGAGGAAGAGCAATAGGAGAGGTCAGAGAGGTAGTGGGGTTCAAGGCCATGTAGAATCTTGTAGAGCATGGGGAAAGAACTTGAGAGTTTCCTCAGGGTAAGGTGACAAGTGCCAAGGCAGAGGAATGGCATATATTGACACACTAAAGGATTACTAGGGCTGCCACCTGGAGAAAGAACTGGAAAGTGGGGCAAAAGAGAAGCAGCCAGGCTGTTTAAACAGCTATTTACCTTAATCCAGGTGAAGGGAATGGGAGGCTGAACTGAAGTTCTAAATAATCCACCTCGCAATTTACAGGCAATTTGAAAATGGGTAAAAGTGAGTATAAATACAGTTGCCAACAGCCCACACCTTGCCAATTCTGGGTACGAGGCCTATGAGTTAGCCCTGGTCTGCAAGAAACAGTACTATTCAATAATCAGATTTCTGTATGACACCACTGGCTCACCCTTGAATTCTCTCCAGGGCAAAGTCAACAACTCTCCCAGGTTAAGCCCCAGTTTTGGGGCTTGCCTGTCCTGCATCATAATCTTGGGAAAAAAATCAGCATGATGTGGACAGAGGAGATTCTACATACTTCTAAATAGAAAACCAAAGTCACACGTGAAGATTTGAGATTTTTTTCAACCACTATAATGAAATATAGAAAACACAGGAGCAAGAACTTTCCAAATTCTGAAAGCAAAACCTTTCAATCGAACAATGCATACCTAGTGTGACGATGATGCAGGACAGGTAAGCCTCAAAACTGGGGCTAACCCCGGAAGAGTTCTTGGTTTCATCCAATAAAGACTTCAACAGCAAGCTGGTAGTACTGGACAGTAATCTTTTGTTGAATGGTACTACTTTTTGCAGAGCAGGATTAACTCATAGCCAGCCCAGAGTGAGCAACACTCACTCTGGTGTTGACAACCCTATTTATACTCGCTTATACCCACTTTCAATTACATGCAGATTGAGGAGTGGGTTAATGCAAACTAAAGAGGGCAGTATATAGAACTTTCTAGGAAAGGGGCGGTAACTCCTCATTACCATGGAAGAGGGTGGTAGCTTCCAGGTCATTGCCCATAGCATTTGTAAACTGTCATGGTGCTGGTGGAAGCCTCCTATATTAAAGAGTAATGAGGGCACCCATGGAGCGCTTTATTCCCACCAGCTGGTCCTGCTGGTTTCTTTACTTCAGGCCATCAAATAACTTCTGCCGGTTTTCTATCTCAGTTTGACTCAGTGGCTTATACTGTCATTCATTGTGCCAGACATATATGGTGCCTTCTCTGCGTAGGACATCGTATCTTCAGTTTTGCATAATTTTCTTAAAATATTTCACTGATGCTCATCTCAACTCTGTTTTCTTTTTAAAGTCTTTATAGAATTTCTGCTATTGATTTGGAGAGTGGAGCTCTCTGACCACCTTTCTAACTTTCTTTTCTCTCCATATTTACTTCTCTTTGTTGCTTTGCTTTACTTTCTGGAAGCTTCCCTCAAATTTACTTTTCAAACCTTCTGAGCTTTTCATTTCTGCTTCCTTCTTTAAATTTCCAAGAGTGCCTTTTCACTCTCTGAATATTTCATCCCATTACATGCTGTCCTTTTGTAAATAATACAATATATTTACTTACATCCCTGAAGATATTACACATATTTTGAAGTTTTCTTTTTCTACAGAACTTGTTTTCTCAAAGTTGCTTTTACTTATTCATTTAAGTTAGTCTTTACATCTATATATTAGAGATTTTTCTCAAAATTAGTTGTCTGCCTATGTTTACTTATTTACTATTTTTAAAAAGCTGGTTGTTAGTTTTGAGCATGTTATCAGGTCATTGAAATTAATTGCAGGATGGCTTACCTGGGTCTTTGGCAAAGAATCCCCATATTAGGAGGATAATAAGGAACTTAGTTTTCAAAGAGTTTTAAAACAACTCCCCTTACTTTAATCCATATCTCCTTCACTCTCATGTCTGGAGGCAACTGTTGCTGCCAAGTTCTCAGAATTCAGTGATATCTATTAAACTGGCTCTCTCTGTTCCCCACTGTCATTTATGGCTCAACTTCTCCCCAGTCACTAATGCAATTACCACTTATCCACTTCTTTATAGTAAATATATATATACACCATACACACACACACACACACACACACACACACTCACTCTGTTGAGTCTCACTCTGTTGCCAGGCTGGCTGGAGTATAGTGGTGCGATCTTGGCTCACTACAACTTCCGCCTCCCGGGTTCAAGCGATTCTCCTGCCTCAGCCTCCCGAGTAGCTGGGACTACAGGCATGTGCCATAGTAAACATATTTTTCCAAAAATTACTGCTGCTATTTTCATTCTTGTTTCTGAGTAATTATGGTTTTGTTTTTGTTTGATTTTTGTCGGCCGAATCAGTAGTTTCAAACTCAAGGTTTTAGAAATAAATAAAAGTAGTAGGATATTGCCATTTTTTAATTGGAACTCTTCCTCAGGTTTTATGTCTACAGGTGATTAAATTTATGCATTCGAAAACATTATTCCAAAACTTGTCTTTCTGGATATGATGAGGCAAAAATAAAATTGAAGTGCTGTGTCTCTTTTATGATACTTCCTACCTTCAGCACTGCTTTAACCTCCCCTTTTGTTAAATATTGCTGGTAGTTAAAATTTGAAGTTTGAAATAGGAGTTATTATGTTAGGATTTTTATAAGCAATTCCACAGTAAATATTTGGATATTTTATTTTAACTGATTTTTACTTAATCATTAGTCCGTTATTAGTGAGGTATACTCATTTTTTAACTTAATCTGTCAGCTGGTAGAAGTGTGTCTTCTAATTTTTTATAGAAATTCACATGAATAGGATATTTCTTGCATTTATGTTTATAACAGACAGTTTGGATGAATATAAAATTATTGAGTCTATATAATTTTCTCATAAAACTCACCAGATTTTCTTTAGTATAATTTCATGTTTAGCTATTATTCTAGCAGACAAATCTGAGGCGATCCAGATATTCTGATTTATGCTGCTCTATCTGTTAGTTGTGGTTTAGATATTGCTGTGAGTTTTTAGTCGTGTTTTTGGTCTTCACAGATAATATTGTCTTAAGTCAAGGCAATAGGATTTTCTGCTACAAGTCTCTTTTCAATGTAATAAAAATGATTTTTGAAAATTTAGGTATGGATTGAGTTTATGGAAATTATGAAGAGAGATTTTTAAACTGAACTGGTTCCTCTGCCCCCCACACCCCTGCTCCCTACCGCCAGGCCAGAAAAAGTGGGATTACGATACCTGAGTATTGCACAGAAGGAAACCAAGGAGAAAAAGTTACCTTTGTCCTTCTTTCAAAATATACTTCCCCAAATCAACTGAAGTGGAAAACTCGGCACACTGGGCCACCAGGTAATAGTGCTTCCTCGGCCCTTCTCTCTGCTCTGTGTTTTAGAGGCACTTAGAATTATCTGGACTATCTAAGTCAGAAATATGAAGTGAGGTTGAGGGGAGCAGGGGAATCTGACCTGGTCCCACAGGAGCTTGGCTGGCGAACCTTCTGCCTGTTCAGCAGACCTGTGCCCAAATCAGGATGCCAAGGGTAAGGCTTGCCTGGAGATAACTCATTTCCCTTAGCTTCCAGGTAACTAAAAAGTTCTCAGGGAACAAGCTGCAGAGGCCAGATAATGATGTTTAAATATTTAGACCTATGATATGTGGTCCTTAATTTGCACTCCCACCCTGGGTGAGTGCCACAAATTTTAAGAGCAAGATGGTTCATGGATATTTTAGTTAGCAGAATCTGTAGTGAGGGTTATGAGTCAGACAGTATTTTGAACTAAATAGCTCCCAGTTTGTTTTTTTTTGGCAAATGTATGCAAACATACATAGAACAACAAAACAAAACAAGAGATCTCCTCTTTGTGTGCTATACCAACTGGATACATAATTTTTCCCTCTCATTGCTACTACAAACCTTTGGGTGAATTGTCCCTATTTTTAAATAATTTAGTATCTAGTCCAACTGGCTTCTTCAAAATCCACAGTAGCTAATATTAGCGCTTTATGTTCTGGATTATACTGTCACCCAGAATTATTCCTGTTCTGGAATCTTAAATTCCAAATATGAAAATCTCTGAATGTTTTCTCCCATTCTTCCAATGTATTCATCCCCAGTTCTTTCTACGTTTTAAAAAATCATATTATCAAGGTATCTAGTTCAAAAAAGTCATCCTTCTTTTTCTTTCCTGTTTTTGGCTTATCTTCATTCTCTATCCAACCTGGAAAACAGGGAGGTGATTCATGAAGCTGAGCTACTTCATGAGGCTTGCGGTTGAATCAATGGTAAAGAATAGTAAGACTAACAAAAAACTCACTAGGCTGAGGAAGCAACCATGTACAAAGCAACAGGAAAGAATACATCTGGGAAACTAGATAACACTAGAGATTCAAAGTCATGGAGACCGGAGGTTGAGTCTGGAAGAACTTTTGTTTTTAAGGTATTTTCAGCTATGAGTATAGGGATCAGAGGAAAAGGATAGAAAGGAATAAGATCATAAATTCTGCTGGCAAAAGAGGTCCATATTCTTGAGGTACATACCTATCATCCAGGTGCTACTAGATTTGCAGGTAATAATTTACATGATACAAGTCATTCAACTACCATGTGTTCTACTTTGATCACTTATTAAATGGGGATATTAATAGCTTCTATTCCATGAGCTTGTTAGTTACTAACCCAATTACTACGTGTAAAGTTCCAAAAAAAAAAAAAAGGGCTAATTTTCATAGAATTCAAGAAACATGGCCAGGTGTGGTGGCTCATGCTTGTAATCCCAGTACTTTCGGAGGCTGAGGCAAGAGGATCACTTGGGGCCAGGAGTTCCAGACCAGCCTGGGTGAAGTAGCGAGACCCTGTCTCTGAAAATAAAAAGAAATGTTACTTGTTACTATAGATATTATTCAAATTACAGTGAAACCTAATGAACCATCTCTGTCCCACTGCAAAGTACACTGCTGTGATACTTAAGTATTCTTCTATCTTCTACTTAATATCCTTCCTCTTAAACTTCAAATACAGGGAAATTCTCTCCTGATATAGAAAATACCACTGATCAGGTTTTAAGTTTCATTCACAGTCAGTTAAGATGCCTGTTAAGATTTGCAGACCCTTCCTGCCTGTCTCTCCTCTAGCCTCACAGACATTCCGACTCAAATGGACAATGAAAGTACCAAATTCGTGTACTGTGTCTTGATTTCACACAGTACCTACTATGGTTTGTCCCCTCCTAAATTCACATTGAAATTTAATCCCTAATACAATAATATTAAAAGGTGATTAAGTCATGAGAGTGAAGCCCTCATAAATGGGATTGGCAACATTATAAATGGGCTGGAGGGAACTAATTTTGCCTTTCTACCTTCCGCCATGTGAGGAAGCAGCAAGAAGGTCCTCACCAGTCACTGAGTACCAGTACCTGGCCTTGGAGTTCCCACCCGCCAGAACAGTTAGAAAATATATTTTCATTCTTTACAAATTGGCCAGTTTCTGGTATTTTGTTATAGCACTACAAATAAACTAAGACAGTATCTTTCCACATAAGCACATGGTAATGGCCACATTAAAATATCAAAACTAATTATAAATTGAAACATACTTCAGCTGGGTGCGGTGGCTCATGTCCGTAATCCTAGCACTTTGTGAGGCCGAGGCAGGCGGATCACCTGAGGTCGGGAGTTTGAGACTAGCCTGACCAACATGCAGAAACCCCGTCTCTACTAAAAATTACAAAATTAATCAGGCATCGTGGTGCATGCTTGCAATCCCAGCTACTCGGGAGGCTGAGGCATGAGAATCGCTTGAACCTGGGCGGCGAAAGTTGCAGTGAGCTGAGACTGCACCACTGCACTCCAGCCTGGGCAACAAGAGTGAAACTCTGTCTCAAAAAAAAAAAAAAAAAAAGGAAATATATTTCAATCCAGTGAGTGTCAGTTTATTCAACCTAAACTCAATTGTTTCCTAACACTCAATTACTTTTTTATGGGGGAAAACAAAACAAAATAAAATGAAACAAAATAAAAAATCTAAATGAACTTGTCTATTCTATGGTGATAACTGTACTAGAAATGTATTTAACAACTATATCAAGTATGATTAAATATTATATCTCATACAAGGACTTTATGCACTATATAAATATAAAAAACTTGATTGATAAAAATAGAAAAATCAAAATTACAGTATACAGAAGCAAACTATAATCTGAAAGATTATATAGAATTTTGTGTCATGCATACCACTGTACTCTCTATGTGAATTTTGAAAATGGTATGTTAAAGTAATAAAAAAAATTGTATTTGTATACCAAATAACAATTAATGCTAATTGTTATTAACATTAATATTTAAGAATTCCACCCTTTGGGAGGTCGAAGTGGGAGGATCACGAGGTCAGGAGATCAAGACCATCCTGGCTAACACGGTGAAACACCGCCTCTACTAAAAATACAAAATTAGTCAGGTATGGTGGTGGGGGCCTGTAGTCCCAGCTACTCCGGAGGCTGAGGCAGGAGAATGACGTGAGCCCAGGAGGTGGAGCTTGCAGTGAGCCGAGATCTCACCATTGCTCTCCAGCCTGGGCGACTGAGTGAGACTCCATCTCAAAAAAAAAAAAAAAAAAAAAAAGAATTCCACCAATCTAGATTTCTTAAAGAAAAACATCAAAAAATTAAAGAATTGGCTGGGTATGGTGGCTCATGCCTGTAATGCCAGCACACTGGGAGGCCAAGGCGAGCGGATTACCTGAGATCAGGAATTCGAGACTAGCCTGGACAACATGGTGAAACCCCATCTTTACTAAAAATACAAAAATTAGTCCGGAATGGTGTCAGGCACCTGTAATCCCAGATACTCAGAAGGCTGAGGCAGGAGAATCGCTTGAACCTGGAAGGCGGAGGTTGCAGTGAGCCGAGATTGCACCATTGCACTCTAGCCTAGGTGACAAGAGTGAAATTCCATCTCAAAAAACAAACAAAAACGAAAACAAAAAATGAAGAAAAAAATTAAAAATACAAAATAATTGTATGATTTTCGGTTCAATATGTTTTATTTCATTTTTATGTCTTACATGTATGAAATATTTGTGTATAAATTTGTATGTTCTCAAGGAGCAGTTATTTTCTCTTCCCAATTTATATCATATTGTAAACATAATATACAAATAACCTAAACAAGTAAAAATGTGTCTAGCTAAAAGATCTAAAAGCATATCGTAAAAACAAAATTTAAACCAATATAAACCGAATGAGTTTATATACATTAAATTCTCCTCCTGTATATTTCAGGCAAAGGAATGGAAAAAGCCAAAGCTATGACTTCAACAACTTATTCTCAAAAAAAGTCATTACATTGCTTAAAAACTTCACTGATCATGCATCCTGTTCACACACAAAACTATTGTTGATTATATTGGAAGAATGCTGTCTGCAAAGGTTGTAAAATCAAGTCATGTTCTGTGAACAATACTTTTAGAGTCTTTAGTTAAGTCTTTGACTCATAAAATTGCACCTGCATTTGAAATGGGTTTTACTCATCATCCCAAGTGCTCATTTAAGTCAATGTGTGCAAAATTGTATCAGCCACTGCAATACTGAAGCAGTGAAGTGAATTTTGAAAAACTCTGTGAGAATGGTAATGGAAACATAATTTGCAGAAGTATTCTGAGTTCACTGTAAAGTACTACATCATACTTGCTTGTGTATTTTATTTTCCAATAATAATAAACTTATAAAAATGTGTGGCATTTCTTTATATTGATTATATAGCTTGAGCACTGTTACATACATTTTAATAAAATGTTAAGGTTTCACAGTTTTATACTTTTATTTTGATCATGACAACAGTAAAGTATAACTCATAAGAAAATATTGATACAAATTTATGATTTACAGCCATCTCATACAAATACATTTAATTAATTTAAGGACTTGAAAACACATATATTTTAATTAGGCATGTAATTTGTTTTATTAGGAAGTTTTACTGCTACATGTTAGTACCTGTCACAGAGATTATCAAAGTGAAAGGTGGGTCAACAGAAAGTAGTATCGCCTTCTGTATATGTGGGTTCCACATCTGTGCATTCAACCAACTACAGATCAGAAATATTCCCACCAAAGGATGCTTGTACATGTACTAAACATGCACACCTTTTGCTTGTCATTAATCCTTAAACAATATAGGATAACAATGATTTACACAGCGTTGTTGTTGTGTTAAGTATTATAAGTTATCTAGAGCTGATTTAAAGTATATTGAAGGATGTATATAGATTATATGCAAATGTTAAATACTGCATTTTTCTATATAAGGGACCTGAGTGTCTGTAAATGTTGGGTTCTGTGGGGCATCATAGAACCAATTCTCCCATAGATAGAGAGGGATGACCGTATAAAGATTGGAACACACAAAGACACAAAGATTGACAGTACAGAAGGGAAATGAATATACCTGCCAAACCATTGGATTCAGGTATAAAATGCCTAGAGAATAGTTCATGGCATTAAAAGCATATATTAAAAATAAGAAAGACTCAGAATCAGAAATACAGAAGTTCATCTAAAAACATTTGAAAAATAACAGAAAATTAAAACCAAATAATGTGGATAAAAGAAAATATATAAGCAAATATTGCCCATGCCCTTCAAGTTTATATAAAATGAACAAATGCAAAGACTCAACTTCCTAAAACCAAAACAAGAAGAAATAGGAGGTCTGAAGAAGGCCATATCAAAGAATATCCAAAAATATCCTACATAAAAAAAAACGTATCAAAAAAAGTGAACTCAGTTTTGAAAGTCTTTCTATAGAGAAACCTAAGTCCTAAAGGGCTCTACTGGTAAATTATTCTAGACTTTCAGGGAACAATTAATACTTATTTGGCAAACACTCATCCAGATAATAAAAAAAGAGGCTCACTTCACAACATCTTTTATGAAAGTGGCAAAAACTTCATAGTAAAACTCAACAAGAACATTTTAACAAAGGAAAATTCTAGATCAATGTCTTTCATGAACATAGATGTCAAAATCCTAAACAGTATATTAGTAAAATGAAACCAGTCATATTAGTAAAAAATATAGTACATCAAAATCCAAGTATTTTCTTGCAGAAGTTCAGCCTTAGTTACCATTCAAAAATCAATCATTATAATTCACCTGATTAATAGAATAAAGGAAAAAATATTGCAATCACTTTAATATATATGGGAAACTATTCAAAACAAGTTAACAAAAATTCACAAGAAAAAAATTTTAAGCAAGATAAGAATATAAACTTTCCTTATTAAGAGTATCTGCCAAGCATCAGAAGTTACTGTGAAATATTGAAGTATTTCCCAATAGGTAAAAGATGTCTATTGTCATGCTTTTAATGTGGCATTGTAGTGGAGATTCTAGTCAATGTAACAAAGTAAGAAAATTAAAAACAGTTAAGAGTTAGAAATAAATAAGCTAAATAGTCGTTATTTGGAGATGACATGACTGTGCATGTAAACAAATCTAAAATAAACTACTGACGTATACACAGATAATCCTTGTGTTAGGGTTCTCTAGAAGGATAGAGCAAATAGGACATATATATATTAGTCAGGGTTCTCTAGAGGGACAGAACTAATTAATAATAATAATATATATCTCGAAGAATATCTTTTTTATGTATATATAAAGGGGAGTTTATTAAGTATTAATTTGCATGATTACAGGGTCCCACAATAGGCTGTCTGCTAGCTTAAGGAGCAAAGATAGTCCAAGTCTTAAAACGGAAGAACTTGGAATCCGATGTTCGAAGGCAGGAAATATCCAGCACTGGAGAAAGATGTAGGCTGGTGGCTAGGCCAGCCTCGCCTTTTCACATTTTTCTGTCTGCTTTATATTCACTGGCAGCTGATTAGATGATGCCCACCAGATTAAGGGTGGGTCTGCCTTCCCCAGCCCACTGACTCAAATGTTAATCTTCTTTGGCAATACCCTCACAGACACACCCAGGATCAATACTTTGCATCCTCAATCCAATCAAGTTGACACTCAGTGTTAACCATCACAATCCCAGACTTACCATCGCTTGACTTAGCATGGTATTTTTCGACTTTATGATGGTATTTAAGTGATAATCTTTTTATATGATTCAATGGGGCTGTGTCCAAACAAATCCATCATAAATTGAAAATATTTCCATTTATGATGGGTTTATCTGGATGTATCACTATTGTAAGATGAAAAGTATCTGTGAACATACACACACACATACATACACACATACACACACACACACACACACACACACGTGCCTCTGCTATGGTTTGAATATGTTCTTCGAAGTTGAGGTGTTGAAAAACATAACACTTTAATGTGACAGTGTTGAGAGGTGGGATCTCCAAGAGGTCAGGAAGCCTCTGTCCTCATGAATAAATTAATGTCATTATTCCAAAAATGGGGTTGCTATCATGGAATTTTTTTTTTTTTTTTAAATAAAAAGCCATGTGATGAGGCCAGGCGTGGTAGCTCACACCTGTAATCCTAGCACTTTGGAAGCCCAAGGTGGGTGAATCACTTGAGGTCAGGAGTTCGAGACCAGCCTGGCCAACATGGCAAAACTCTGTTTACTAAAAATACAAAAATTAGCTGGGTGTTGTAGTGTGTACTTGTAGTCCCAGCTACTTGGGAGGGAGGCAGGAGAATCGCTTGAACCTGGGAGATGGAAGTTGCAGTGAGCCAAGATCGTGCCACTGCACTCCAGCCTGGGCAACAGAGCGAGACTCAGTCTCAAAAGAAAAAAAAAGTCATGTGATACCTTCTGCCAAGTCACGATGAAGCAAGGTCCTCACCAGGTGTGACCCCTCAATCCTGGACTTTCTCACCTCCAAAATCATAAGCCCAATAAATTTCTGTTTATTATAAATCACCCAGTCTGTGGTATCCTGCTATAGCAGATCAATAGGAACTAACACAATATTATATAATACATATGATGTATTCCCTATATGAGAAACATTTCTAAAATGAATTTAAAATATATCACTTACAATAGCATCCATAAAACCAAATAATGAAGGATAAATCTTGCCAAAAATTGTATCATGTCTCTATACTAAAATAATAAATGTAATTAGTAAAACTGAAGGGGATATAAATAAAACGAGGTGTATTTTATGTTCATAGGTTTGAAAGCATGGTTCTCAAATGGAGCTTTAAATTCTATATAATGGCAAAATGGCATAACAAACTTTCAGAAAGAGATCATTTCTAAAATGGCATTTGCAAATATAAAGCCTAAGAATAGCTGGACTAATCTTGAAGGAAAAAAAAAAATAAGGGAGAAGTACCTCTACTAAATGTTCAGATTTTTAATTAACAATTTAGAATATGTGCTTTATTTTCAAATACGGACATGTAGAACAATGGAACGAAGTAGAGGTGGCTTAGTAGAGACAAATAGCCAGTAAATGTAGTAGCTAAGACAACTGGATATAAAATCCTCCTCCACCATTTTTCTGTCCTCTCTACCACTCACCATATACAAAAATCCGTGTCAGGTAGATTATAAATATAAATGGAAAAGGAAAAACTTTAAGCTATTGTTAAAGTATTGTCAAGCTATGCCATATAGACCAAAACCAACTTACCACCTGCTTTTGTATGGCCTGTGAGCTAAGAATGGTTTTTACATTTTTAAATAGCTAAACAAAATCAAAAGAAGAATTTCATTTTATGACATATGAAAATTATATGAAATTCAAATTTCAGTTTCTATAAATGAGGACTTATTGGAACATAAACATTCTCACTAAATTAGGTATTTTTTTATGGCAGCTTTTGTGCTACGATGACAGTCTTCAGTAAGTGTGACAAAACAGTGTGACCTGAGAAACCAAAGATATTTACTACCTGGCTCTTTACAAAAAAAGTTTTTGGCAACCTCTGCATTAGAGGATGATATCGAAGAATATCTTTTTCACCTTTGTACTGATAAAGATTTATTAAACAGTGAAGATGGATAATTTGGCCCTTAATAAATTAATAATTTATTTCAGTCAAAAGACATCTCATAAAGAAAGAACAGACAAGCCACATAATGTGAGAGGTATTTGCAGCATATGTTATTGAAAAAGGGTTACATTTACCAAAAGAAAAAAAAAAAAAAAAAAAAACAGAGAGGAAAACTTTTAATGTGCAAATTTGATCAAGCACTCTAAAAGAAAGATATTCATATGGCCAATAAGCATATCAGAAGGTGTTCAATCATATAAATCATCAGAAAAAAATCAAAGTAGTAATAACAATGGAATGCTGCAGCAAATCAACAAATATGACAAAATTAAAAGGCTAAAACAGCAGTTATTACCAATGACCTAGAAAAAATAGGTATCATATATTCCTGGTGAGAAGGTAATTCGGTACAATTATTTTGAGAAACTTTTAGTGTCTGTCAAAGTTGAAAACACACATAACCCATTTATCAAGTAAATCCCTTCCTATCCAAAACAAAGGTACCATTTGTATTCATACAAAAATGTATAGCACTATATATAACATTACTATTCTGGAAGTGGCACAAACACCCACCAGCTGTAGATAAAATACATATATTGTAGAATGATCATACAATGGAATATCATACAGAAGTGAAAATAAATGAACTATTTTTCCATGCATTAACATGAATAAATAAAATAGGCATAGTATATTGACTGAAAGAAACCAGATACAAAAGGGTATATCCTGTACAATCACATTTATACAAATTCCAAACACTGACAAAACTAACGTTATTGGTCATATTTGTAGAGATGAGAAGGGGTGGTAGAGACAAGAGGGTGACCTGGAATGTGCTACTGATTTTATCTTTCTTGACCTGCATGGTGGTTATTTGAATTCATGATTTGCACACTGTCCTGTTTATTTTAAAACATGAAAGGATAAAATCAAATGAAGGAATTTTATGACATGTATTTAAATTAGACAAACAAATTTGTCTTAAGAACTAAACTTTCTTAGAAAAATCTTGGACAGATTGGAGTCTATAGCGTCATCACTTCTATCTAAATATCCAAGAAAAGTATATTCTTTTTTTATTTTTACAAAGTAAAGGAAGAGTCAAGAACAATAGTATTTTAAATAGCAATGTTCCAGACAAAACAGGCTATCTAAACCTGGCAATATTGTATTGAATCAGCCATAGGAGATGCATGATGCGCATTTTGGCACTCCTTTTAAGCAATACTATTAGGATAGAGTTTATGTTCAATAAGTATTATCGAAAGCTACTGCTTCCTTTTTAAATGGTCTATGCCAAAATATTTCTTCCTCATTTTAATACTCTACTTATATCTTTTTGCAAATTGTATTAAAGTTTTGAGAAAAGTAAATTGGTTTCTAGGAGAACTGAAAACATGGGCACTTGCCTTTTGGCTCCAATTTATTATTAAATGCATCATACAGAAAATAATGTACATTTCTAATAAGTAAACTTTAATGAAACATAGAAAATTACAAATAAGTAAATTGAAATAAATACAGTTTTAAAAAATGTCACCCTAATGATGAGTATGAAATATTCATTCTAGCCCAAGTTATGAGAGTACTTTCTGGCATAGTTATATTTAGGTTAAAACAAATTCACTGTGAAATCATGTATGTAATCAATCTAAGTCTCCTTACCCTTATTACAAGACAGTATGCCACCTCTCATCAACAACTAATGCTATATTTAATCAAACAGAAAAGTCCTAAGATAGCTGGGTATTAAAATTCTAGTGGACTAACACCCATTAAACATAAGATTTTTTAAAAGTTCAACTGAAGAGAATATAAAGCACCCTTTATTAAATGTAAAACAAACAAGACCTAAAGTAGAATATTAAGTTAACTCAAAAAGGATTTTTACAGTTTCTCTTTATTTTTATTTCTGGTTTTAAGGTTTAGAAATATGCTCATAGAGTTAATGTTTACATTTTATGCTTAGTCCTTTATTTATTTGGCAAACAGTTCAGAACAGGGAGGCACCTGCTCCATTTTACTCGTAAAATTCAATGGATAATCAAGAAAAAACTCATGGTGGATATAAACCTGCCTCCTCCAAAAAAATAAAGAAGGGGAAAAGGGAGCTCAAAGAAAAAAAAAAGAAAGAAAGGAAAACCTAGTAGTACTCCTTCCCTGGATGTTTGAATATGCTTTCCCTGCTCAAATGATAGAATTTCAGCTACACAAGTGCATGGTGAATGAGAAAGGGAAGCCACATCAAAGTGCCTAGAACAAGTGAACTGATTCCTGAGCCTTCTCCACAAATCTACACTCAACATCTCAGGACTGAGATAATCTAAAGGAAAACAATTATGGGAGAACAGAGAACCAGGGGTGCCTGCAAGACACCATCTCATTCCCGAGTCCTCCACAGTAGCACACACTGGGCCTAGTTTTTATTCTTATCTTTAGAAAAAAAATACGTTCTACCCAAGAAAAAAAATCATTAAACCTATGAAGAATTCAGACTCTTAAAGGAAAAAATATAATGAAGACAATCTATATCACTGAAGGCAAAATTAGTGGAGCAAACAGATAAGATTTTTTTTAAGTTTAGGTTTATTGAAGTATAACTATACATACAGTAAAATTCTTAGAGATACATATCAAATGTTTCTGATATGGTTTGCCTTTGTTGCCACACAAATCTCATCTTGAATTGTAATGCCCAAATATCGCGGGAACTCCCTGGTGGGAGATGATTGGATCATGGGGGTGGTTTCCCCCACACTGTTCTCATGATTCTTATAAAATCTGATAGTTTTATAAGTGTTTGACAGTTCTTCCCTAACACATACACACTCTCTCCTGCTGCCTTGTGAAGAAGGTGTCTGCTTCCCCTTCCACCATTATTGTAAGTTTCCTGAGGCTTCCCCAGTCACGTGGAACTGTGAAACAATTCAACTTCCTTTGTTTATAAATTACCCAATCTTGGGTAGTATCTTCTTAGCAGTGTGAGAACGGACAAATACCGTATCGAAATCAAATGAAGAATAATTCCAACACCTCGAAAAATTGCCTCAAAATACTTTGTCATCAATCTGCTTTTCCCACAAGTCCTTGAAAATTGCTAACCTGTTTCCATTCCTTTAGTTTTGCATTTTTCAGAATGTCTTATAAATAAACATCATATAATATGTAACCATTTGAATCTGACTTCTTTCATTTATCATAATGCATTTGGGATCCATGCATATGTTTGCTCATATCAGGAATAGTTAATTCTTTTGTATTTCTGAATAGTATTCCATTTTAAAGGATGTACTCTATTTTGTTTACCTATTTATCTATTGAAAAATCATTTGGGTTATTCCCAGATTTTGGTAATTATGAACAAAGCTACAACAAATATTGTATAGATTCTTCTTACATGTGAAACAAAGAATACGTTTTACATTCTTTTGGGTAAATATCTAGAAGTAGGATTGCTGCATCTCGAGATAAATGAAAATTTGGTTTATTATAAAAAACTGGCAACTGTTTTCTAAAGGGGCTGTGCTATTTTGTAATTCTGCTATCAGTGTAAAAGAGTGCCAATTACACCATATCCTATCAGCACTTCATACCGCCACTTTTTAAAAGTGTAGTTATATTAAAAGTTGTTGAGTAGTACTGTCTTTTAAAAATTTGTATTTATCTAGTGAATGGTGATGGTGAATATCTTCATCTATTTATTGGCCAAATGTCTATTTCCTTAGGTGAATGGGAAATCTTTTGCCCATTTTTTCTCACTGTTTTGAAAATTATTATTGTGGTTCAGTTTTAAGAAACTTTAAAATCTCAGCAGACTTGTATCAGATATATATTTAAAAATATTTTTCTCAATCTGTAGCTTATGGTTTTATTTTTTAATATGGTCATTTGAACGTAAGTTGTTGATTTTGATATATTCCCGTTGATCATTTTTTCTTTAATGAGTTGTGCTTTTGTGTACTACTTAAGAAAACATTTTCTAACCTAGAGTACCAAAGTTTTTCTTCTCTGATATAGTCTAGAAATATTACAGCTTTGGGTTTATTATTTAGGTTTAGGATCCATTTAAATTTTAATACGCTTCAAAGTATGATTTGAAGTTCTTTTTTAAATATGGATGTCTAGTTGTTTCAGCACTCTGTTGGAAAGATTACCTTTTATGCATTGAATTGCCTTTGAGTCTTTGTCAAACATCAATGAGCTATATATATGCAAGTTCCATTTTGCACTTTTTTTCCATTGACCTATATATCTATTCTTTCACCAATATTACACTGTCTTTTTAATAACTTTTATTTCAAGTTTGGGAGTACATGTGCAGGTTTGTTACTTAGGTAAATTTATGTCATAAGGGTTTGCTATACAAATTATTTCATCACCCAGGTATTGTGCCTAGTACCCATTAGTTATTTTTTCCTTATTCTCTCCCTCCTCCCATCCTCCACCTTTCAGTAGGCTCTGGTGTGTGCTGCTCCCTGCCATGTGTTTATGTATTCTCATCATTTAGCTCCTACTTATAAGTGAGAATATGCAGTGTTTGGTTTTCTGTTCCTGTGTTAGTTTGCTAAGGATAATGACCTCCAGCTCTATCCATGTCTCTGCAAAGGGCATGATCTCATTCTTTTTTATGGCTGTATAGTATTCCAAGGTGTATATGGACCACATATTCTTTATTCAGCCTATTATTGATGGACATTTAAGTTGATTCCATGTCTTTGCTATTGTGAATATGCTGTCTTATTACTGTAGGAAAGTCTTGACATCAGATAGCGTGCATACTTCAACTTTTTCACAATTGTTGTGACCAATAAAAATTCTGTGATTTTCCTTATAAATTTTAGAATCAACTTGATGGTGTTTATGTGAGAAAAAACCTGTTGAGATTTTCAGTGAATAATGATAAATTCATAGAACAATTTGTGGACAAGTAGTGCCTGAACAACACTGGTTCTTGCCGTCCAGGAACATGGCCTATTTAGGTTGTCTCTGATTTCTCCTATCAGTGTTGTATAGTTTTCAGCATAGAAAACTTATCTATATGTGGCTAAAAGTCTCATGTTTTTGGTGTTATTGTAAATTAAGCTTTTTATATTAACCTCATTATCCAATTTTTTATTGCTCATACACAGAAATACAATCAATTTTTGAAATTTTTGACTTTCTTAAACTAACTTCCTAGTTTTATTAGATTTTTGATAGACTCTTTGGGGTTTTCTGCATAAAAATTATTTTACTTTTAAATATTGATAATTTTATCTTTCTAAACTGTATGACTTTAATTTACTCCAATACAAGTTGAGTAGAAGTGGTGACAGCAATCATCCTAAACATCTTACCAGTCTTAGAAGAAAGCATAAAGGCTTTCACAGTTAATTATGGGTATATCCTTAGATTTTTCTTTTATGTGTGTTATCAGTGTTAGGGTATTTTTTGAAACTCATAGGCTTTTTATAATAATAGTTTTAGATTTACAAAAATGTGAGCCAATGGAAAATAGTACATAAAGTTGCCATATACCATTACCCTATATATATAGTTTCCCCTGTTATTAATGTCTTGTATTAGTGTAGTACGTTTGCTATAAATAATGAACCAATATCAATAGATTTTGATTATTAAAGTTTTTGCATTAAGGTTCATTCTTTCTGTTAAATAGTTTTATCAGTTTTGACAAATGCATAAATCATGTATCAATTCGTTACCATATCCTGTAGAATGGTTTCACTATTCCAAATATTCTTGTGTGTCACAATTTATCCCTCATTTTCCTCGTAAACTCCTAGTAACCTTTTTCTATAGTTTTGTCTTTTCCAAAATGTTATGTGTTTGTAACAATACAGTATATAGCCTTTTCAGACTAGCTTCTTCCACTTAATAATATGCGCTTAAGGTTTCTCTATGCCTTTTTGCATCTCCATAGTTTACTACTCTTGTTTTTTGAGACGGAGTCTCACTCTTTGACCCAGACTGGAGCGCAGTGGCGCGATCTTGGCTCACTGCAAGCTCCGCCTCCCGGGTTCACGCCATTCTCCTGCCGCAGCCTCCCTAGAAGCTGGGACTACAGGCGCCCGCCACCACGACCGGCTAACTTTTTGTATCCTTAATGGAAACAGAGTTTTACCATGTTAGTCAGGAAGGTCTCGATCTCCTGACCTCGTGACCCACCTGCCTCGGCCTCCCAAAGTGCTGGGATTACAGGCATGAGCCACTGCGCCCGGTCCATAGTTTGCTGCTCTTTACAGCTGAATAACGTTTGATTATACGGCTGTACCATCATTTATTCATCTACTCACCTATTGAAGGACACCTTTGTTACTTTCAGGTTTTGGCAATTATGAATAAAGCTACAATAAACACTCATGGAACCTAAGTTTTAAACTCAATCGGGTAAATAGGAGTGTAATTACTGGATCCTATGGTAAAAGTATATTTAACTTTGTAAGAAACTGTCAAACTGTCTTCCAAAGTGTCTGTACCATGTGCATTTTTACCGGCAATAAATGAAAGTTCCTCATGCTCCATATTCTTGCCAGCAAATGGTATTTTCAGGTTTTTTGGATTTTAGTCATTCTAGAAGTTTTGTATTCGTATGTCTTGTTCTAGTTTGCAAGTCCTTAAAGATGTACAATGTTGATTTTATTTTCTCATGTTTTTTGCCTTATGTATATCTTTTTGGTGAAATGTCTATTCATGTATTTTGTCAATATTTTTTCACGAATATTTTCTCCAAGTCTGTGGCTTGCCTTTTAATTATTTTAACTATGTCTTTTGCAGAGATTCTTTTTTTATTTTTAATAACATCCAACTAATATGTTGTTTTGAATCATAAATTTGGTGTTTTATCTAGAAATTCATCATCAAACTTAATATCAGCTAGATTATACCTATGGTTTTTCCTACAAGTTTTACAGTTTTGCATTTTGCATTTAGGTCTATGATTCATTTTGAGTTAATTTTTATACAAGGTGTAAGGTCTATGTTCAGATTCATTTTTTGCAGATGTAGATATCCAGTTGGTCCAGCATCATTTGTTGAAAAATGACCATTTCATTGCCTCTGCACCTTTGTTAGAGACAGGAAAATCGTTGAGCCCAGGAATGCTGTGACCAGCCTGGGCAACAAAGCAAGACTGCATCTCAATAATAAATAGATAAATAAAAAGAAAGATCAACTATATTTTTGTCCAAACTTTTGTAAGGAGGAATCTAATTTTATACACATGTATTCTTTTTATATAATTTTCAAATGTTTAATAACCTGTTTCTTAATATTTCTCATGCAATATATAAGTTTTACAAACAAGTATACTTTGCATATACTACCCAGTTTAGGAAATAAAGTATTTAAAGTCCTTTATGTATACTCTCTTTTTATAACATCTGAGCTTATCATTTTATTTATTATTTTACTACATAAGAATATATATCTAAGCAAATTATTTTACATATTTTAAAATGTTATATCTATAGTCACATTTAAATCTTTTTGCAACTTGGTTTTTGCTCAATATTATGTAGCTGTAGCATGTTACTAAGATTCATCTATTGTGAAGCTGTAGTTAATTTTTCCATCTGAGTTTTAGTTTTAAAAAATATTGAGTTGCAAAAGTATATATTCTGGACACAAAATAATTTTTGACATGTATTATAGAATATTTTATACCAGTTTTCATATTGCTTTTGCTTTTTACTATCATTTTAAAACTAAAATTGTACTGTGGGATAATTTTAGAATTACTTAGAAGTTTTAAAGATTGTACAGAGTTCCTATATACCCCTCATCCAGTTTCCGCTATTGTGAACATCTTACATACATATGGTACGTTTACCACAATTTATAAACCAACATTGTTATACTACTATAAATTAAACTCTGAACTTTGTTTTTATTTCGCCAGTTTCCTGCTAATATCCTTTCTCTGTTTTAGAATTCAATCCAGAATACCACGTTGCATTGAGCATGTTATATTTTAATGAAGATACACTTTCTATTTTTTTTAATCAACTTTTATTTTAAGTTCCAGGTACATGTGCAGGATGTGCAGGTTTGTTACATAGGTAAACATGTGCCATGTTGGCCACATGAATGTCTTCTTTTGAGAAGTGTCTGTTCATATTCTTTGCCCACTTTTTAATGGGATTGTTTGTTTTATTCCTGTAAATTTGTTTAAGTTCATTGTAGACTCCGGATATCACACCTTGTCAGATGGATAGATTGCAAATATTGTCTCCTATTCTGTAGGCTGTCTGTTCACTCTGATGATAGATTCTTTTGCTGGGCAGAAACTCTTTAGTTTTATTAGACACCATTTGTCAATTTTTGCTTTTGTTGCTATTGCTTTTAAGCATTGAATTTTGTATTTTTTAATATTTATGTTGGAGAATTTTTCCTATAATTTGTATTCTGTGCAGTGTAAAACTTCTTCCCCATCTAAAATCATAATAGAGTTTCCTACATTTTCCTGGAAGATTTAAAGTTTTGTTTTTCACATTTTTAGTTAATTAATCTTTATTTTGTTTTTGTAAGATGTAAGGAGGGTTTACTTTTTTTTCCCATGTGGAAAACCAGTTGTACTAAGACCATTGGTTGAATAATTATTCTTTCCACACTATCTTAAATGTCTTCTTTGTCATATCAAGTTTCCATGGATATTTTATTTGGTGAATTTGTTGACATCTGGGAGATATTGCATGGCCATTTTCAAACAGATCCCTCTTTTTCTTCTTTATAATTAGTAAATTTCATCCTTTGGTCCACAAGATAATTTTTTAAATTGTTTTCTCAATTTCTACAAGAAGTTTCTATTGGAATTATATTTGAAAATGCTTTACATGAGTAAGTTATTTGGAGAGAACCGGCATTTTTGTGAAATAGCCAAATGTACTATAATAATTTTAATAGGTGAGATAATTCAATTGTCCAAAGTGTGGGTATTCCAGATTGAGTTTCTTGGCAAAGTGACTCCAAGAAGAGTAGCATGTAGGAAGTTTATTTGACAGTGCTCTCGGGATCAACATGTTTTTGAGGCAAAATGAGGAAACAGAAAGAAAAAAGCAGGATTGTCTAGAGGGAAAAGTTAGACTGTAATGCCGTCACGGTAAGGTGGCAACCCCAATGGGAGAGCTGATGGTAGGACTAGCTTTCAGAGTTGCCAGAGTTGGGCAAAAGAGGCCAGGCATCTACAGCTATGGGTAGACCAGCCATTGGAAAACAACTGGACATCCAGGTGTCTTAGCGAGTTTGGGCTAACATAACAAAGTATCATGGACTGTGTGGCTTATAAACAATGAAAATGTATTTCTCAAAGTTCTAGAAGCTAGAAGTCTAAGATCAGGGTACCAGCATGGTCTAGTTCTGGTAAAGGCCCTTTTCCAGGTTGAAGACTGCAGTCTTCTCATTGTGTCCTGGCAAAAGAAGGCCAATACCACTCTCTCTAGGATAATGAAGACTCCACCTTTTTGATATAATTACCTCCCCAAGGCCAAACCTCATAACATCACATTGGGGGTTAGAATTTCAACATAGGAGTTTTAGAAGGACACACACATTCAGTCCATTGCATCAGGTTAGTTTTTCATTTGTTTGTTTTTACTGGTTTGTTTTTTAATCCAAATTCAGTCTAGTCCTTGTCAAGGTTTGAAACAAACTAGCTATTGTCTATTCTAGTAAAAATCATTTGATCCTGTAGCTTCAGGAGAATTGCAGCTCGGAGTTGGGCTAGAAAATACGTAGTAGACTGGCTACCACCTCCGACTTCCTCATTTCTTAGCTCCCCACTGCTTTCTCCATTCACTTTTATTATTAAGAGCTACAGTGTACATGCATGTTGGTAGCCTTAACAGACTATGAAGTCCCAATGAAAATGTACACTATTTATACTCCAAAGCAGAAGGGAGAACAACTTCTTTTACCTCATCAAGAGATAAATGGTTACATCACAGAATAAGCTGCTAGGCTAATTCCTAGGGTAAGTGTTTACATTTCAAGGAGTTATGAAGTCAATAACGTTGAGGACGTACTGCATTATAAACTGGAAATAGAGATTATCTAGGACATGGAGAGAATCATTTACATTCAAAAAAGTTATGTTTACAAAGAGGCGCAAGAGTCAAAGGGAAGTTGACTGCATCTTTCCTCCTTTATAAGCAAATACAATTCATTTTTAAAAGTTACTTTTATAGAAGTCTTTGGGGATCTGATTCTGCTTTTGTTACTCTTGACTCTCGTGATACCTCATTTTCTTCCTTTTATAAAGTTTGTTTAGATTGTGAGTTCATATTTGGCTGACTCTAAACAGTAGAGATCATGAATGACCTGAGAGAAAGTATGGTCTCCCAGAAGATGATTCCTACAAGTTTTTCCTTTGGGCTCTGGGCCTCCATGCATCATTAATTTGACTCCAGGTTTTCCTTAATGTTTCTGTTTGAAATTTCCCAAATTGGTTACAAATTATATTGAGAAGGATACCTATTTCCAATTTCCACACGTAGCTGACATAAAAGCTGACATACAGTTCTTCTTATTGGTACTTTTGCTACTATAGGATGATTTTTATAACTCTTTCACTGATATTATATTTCTTTGAGAGTCTTGACGTGTGTGTGTGTGTGTGTGTGTGTGTGTGTGTGTGTTTGTGTGAGATCTCATTTCCAACTGTCTACCTCATTTAGCCCCAAGGCTTTGTCTTCTATTCTCCACAAGGATTTTAAAGCCTGGTATTTGTATAACACCCTGGGCCATTTACAGGTTCAGTGCTTACTGTATATATTAAATTTCTTTTTTCTTTTTTCTTTTTTTTGTTGGGGGGACACCCACAGATTTCCTTTCTATTTTTTGAATATAAATAGATGTATATTGAAAAATCCTATGGTTATAATTTATCCAGCAATTTTAGATTTTTTTAAGGGGAATGTTTGTCATATATTCATAAGCAATTTTGCCCGTATTGTTCTTTGGAATATGTTTTATTTTCTGTTTATTCCCCTTTGTCTCATCTGTCTACAATCAATACTTTTTTATAGTTACAAAAAATCTCCCTCACGGTTATCAAAGGGTAAAAACAAAAGCAAATAGAAGTTTAATCAATGGATACGTACTCTCTATCATTCTAAATATAACCTTACAAATTTACTAACCTCAAAAAGTCTTAACCTCATGAAGATGAAATGATGCCCTGTTTCTCAAATTTGGGGCTAGTATGGGAATTGAAATAAAACAAAATATACTTGATTATAATAATTTTACTAGTTTATGTATCATTATTATTATTCTCCTAGAAATTTATACAACAGGATTATTTTGGAAAAAAAGTATGAATAAGTATTGCATTTCACCAATAAGAAGAGAAATATGTTTACGTGTAGACAGAAAGTTAGAACTAGGCTTTCCAGACTTGGTAAAGGAGATGTAAGAATGAATTATCAGAAATGGAAAGGGTTTAAAATAAGCTAGGACAACAAGTGACATTGGTACAGGGATAGAAAGAATACATAATCTGGTAGGTACTTGCATAGCCAATTTTATTGTCATATTTACTCATATAAAAGAACACCTTTTGCAGAAGTTTATAAAATATATTATATATTATATTTACTAATTTAGATATGCTTAGATATTATATTAATTATAATATCTAGGAGTTACTTCCTTGTTTATGGTACAGTGAATTTCTTAACCAAAGACTCTTGTTATATATTAAATATAATTCAGTTGTAACTTGAGGAACTAGTCAAATTAATTTGACTTCTGTTTTGTGAAATTCTGAATACATCTGCTCAGAAAATTCATAATGTTGATCTGTCTCTAACTTGATGATTTGTTAAAGTTTACAACCAGTTTCTTTCTATAGAATCAGGGTCCTGGCTTTGTTGGGCAGAGGGCCACAATTTTAGGGCTCTATTCTTTTACTCTGTCTCATAGTGGAAAAAGCCTTTTGTCACTAGGTTTTTTGTGAAGTTTGTCACATATAAAGTAATTTTCCAGGGTCAGGGAGAGCTTCTTCTCAAAGTCAAGATGAAATTTTTATATGTCTGCTAAAATCCATACACATTTGCCCTACCGTCAGACCACAACTAACCAAAACATCTCTGGCTGTTTAAACACAATGTCCAAACACACTTTCAAACTTGTAAACAATTCTGTAAACCCAATAAAAATAATGTATAAATAGAACACATGTAGGAAGGCTTTCTGACATTTTAAAAAAATCAATCCATGTCATTGAGCAAAGTTTCCATTAAATGTAGAGAGAGTCAAGTAAGTGGATAGAAAGGTTTCCAAGTCCTAGCATCCCTGAAGTAAAAGAAGAGTAATTCAACATCCTTATTATTAGTTTGACTGTACAACTGGCTGCAATTTTTGAACACCACTTCTAGAAAAATTCAGTTTCAAATAGCATCAGTAAGACTCATATCAAGATTTTTTAAAGTTGGATAGTCTGTTAACCAAATTGCTCTGTCAATTCACTCCATAATATGCTTCTGTGTAGTAGTCCTTTGTTACTACAAGTTCAGTGAGAGTCCTTACTTTTTTATTATACACCCTTTGATTACTGGAGTTATGGAAATGAATATGACAAATTTAGTTACCCGTGATTTGCTAATACAATAGAAGTCTCTTCAGGTAGTGCAAGAGGGCCCATAATCTGGTTTACGTAGGGGGTCATGGAAAATCCTATGCAGTCAGGAGTTATTTAATACTTAGTATACCAGATAGCCTGCTAAGGACTGGGAAAATGTATTAGGTGCCAGAAAGTTTGAAGTTGACCTAATTTGATATTTTAATAACATGCTTTGGTAAACTATTAGTTGATATGGAAGTGTGCCAAACAGTATGCTTATGACAGGAAATATCTTAATTTTATACTGAAAATATAATTTTAAGATAAAAAGATTTAGTATATTTAACAGTAGTTTACTAATGTTAGTATATAACTTATAACTTTCCAAAAATGGTAAGCCTTCTAAACAACTTTTTGCTTGTGTTATTCTCCCAGTGGCACTCTGATTGTTAAAATTCAGACTGAGGATATTCATATATAATTTATATATATTGCATGTGTCTGTGTGTGTGTATTGAGACATATATGATTATATAGTCTAAATCTGAGTTATACAAATGCATATGTACACATATATTGTTATATGTGTGTGTGTGTATAAAACCTTAAAGTATCACTTGTGCTGTTATCATATGATATGGTTTGGGTCTCTGTCCCTGCCCAAATCTCATGTTGAGTTTTAACGCCACTGTTGGAAGAGAGGCCTGATGGGAGGGGATTGGATCTTGAAAGTAGATTTTCCCCATGCTGTTCTTGTAATCATTTACATTTGAAAACGTTATGTTTAGAAAGAGGCCCAAGAGTCAAAGAGAAGTCAGCTGCCTCATTCCCCTTTATAAGCAAATAAAATTCATTTTTAAAGGTTTACTTTTATAGAAGTATTTGGGGATCTGATTCTGCTCAAATCACTTGTAATAGTGAGTTCTCACGAGATCTGGTTGTTTAGAAAAGTGTGTAGCACATCCCGCTTTGCTGTCTCTTCCTCTTGCTCCGGCCACATAAGATGTGACTCCTTTCTCTTAGCCTTCCACTAGGATTATAAGTTTCCAGAGGCCTCCCCAGTCATACTTCCTGTCCGGAGCTGCACGCCCCGGC
The DNA here is from genome assembly GCF_000951045.1 of Mandrillus leucophaeus. Taxonomy (NCBI): domain Eukaryota; kingdom Metazoa; phylum Chordata; class Mammalia; order Primates; family Cercopithecidae; genus Mandrillus; species Mandrillus leucophaeus. The sequence goes on along the minus strand of NW_012106297.1, from coordinate 1,506,007 downwards.
CATAGCAAATAATAATTGACGATTAAAAACGCCTGAGCTTTATTCATTTCCACCTTACACCTCCTCCCTATATTTGCCTTTTCCCCTGTATTAATACCTCATAAAAGATGGCGCTCTTCCTGCTTCTTCTTCACCCATTTTTCCCGCGCCCGCGAAAATTGCTACCTGACGGCGCAGGCGCCACATGACGTTCGACCACGCTACCAATACCTACCTGGCCACACTCTCCGGGATGAGATCATTTTCGCCTTGGCCCAACCCCTTCCCCTCCAAGTGTATATAAGGCACTGCATTACCGCCATTAAAAGGGACTTGATCAGAGCACTGTCTTGTCTCCATTTCTCGTATCTCTTGTTCCCCAAATTCCCACCCCCTCTTCCAGGGCCTGCAGTGACGATCCCGCGGGCCGGGATAACTTCCTCTACAGCCTGTAGAACTGTGAGCCAATTAAACCTCTTCTCTTTGTAAATTACCCAGTTTCAGATAGTTCCTTATAGCAATGCGAGAACAGACTAATATACCATGTGACGTATGCTTGTCGTTTAATCATATCATTTTCTTTATCATTTTGAAATTCAGTGGCAGTCAATATATTCAGCTAGTATTTATCAGAAACTCTGGCAAATAGCTCACCATTAGGACAGCAATCTTATCTGCCAGATGACTGGATGGTAATGATTCTGGAGATTCTGAAGAATTTTCCTCCCATCCCAGCCTTTGAAAGATTTACCTTTACAGACTGAACTGCAATAGCGTCTCCCAGGATATACTCAGAATATTCCCAATCAGAAGGTGATAAATGTACTGTTCTTAGGAAATCTTAGCAGCTTTTTACTTTTTATCATCAAGGCCTTAAGGCCATCAATTTTAAGTGTCATAGAATTGTGGCTAGTATTTGTTTAATTTCTTTTACATCTTTGACTATACAGCCTTCACCATTCTTAATCTTGTATATTTTTATTTTCCTGTTAAACTGCTATTTTCAAAGAAGCAGTTCTGGATTCATGCATTCTTCCTACTAATTCTTAGATTTTTACTTCATTCATTTCAGTGTGTATATTTATTAGCTTTCCTACATTTATGGGGACATTTTGTTGTTCTTTTTCATAGAATGGACATGAGTTTAAATTTATTAGAATGAGCGTTAAGGAACTTTCCTTCTTAATAATGACATTATGTAGCTTTAAGTGCCTCTTTGTTCCTCTGTGAAGAGTCTGCCCTGTGCTTCACAGGTTTTATAGACACACTTTAACGAAAGATTATACAATTTCTGTGGAGTTTTTTAGATGCGATTTTGCCTAAGAATTATCTCCTAATTTCTAAATAAAATTTTATTTTTGACCAACTTTTCATTTTTTTTCTGTTCATTTTTAGATTGTGATTTCAGAATGTGTCCTTTTACATATTACATTTACTGTGCTTATCTTGTCTACTGGCTCCATCCAAATCTTAAAGGGACTCATTGATGTTTCATAGTACATTTGTATTTATCTCATCTATTTCGTCTTGCACACTTTTGCTTTCACAACCAAAAGATTGACTTAAGATATTATTTTCATTGATGTCACAATAATACAAACTGATTTTACATGAGTGAATTTTTTTTGTCCCATTTATTTTGTCATTTTACTATTTTCATATATACACACACATATTGTGACTTGCTCAAAAGCATTTCTTCTCAATTTTATTTTCTCTCGTGCTATGGTCTTTTTCCAGTTGATTTATGACTTGGCTTGAGTATTTGCTCCAGTGTTTTCTTCAAATAGGATTTGTGGGTGATATTTTGTCTCAATCCTGCTGTATCCACAAGCACCTTTCATTTATCTGTACAAGTGAATGACATGTTGGGTTGGTATAAAATAGATATATCCAATTTAGTCTTTCCTCAACTCAAATAAATGTTCTCTGTTGCTTATTCATTGTTTCCTCTCTGCCATTTGTTTCTTTTTCTCCTTCTGTACCTCATAGCATTCAGATTGATCTATCCTAAGACGTTCATGATTTCTATTCTTTTGCATTTTTGCTCTACGATTTTAAAAATGCCTGTTTTCTTAAGCCACCAACTATGCACTGAGTATCCTTTCCTTTTTGTCTCATTTTAAAAACTTGTTCTTATTATTTAAGTTGCTCTGTCTCCTTCATTGGCTCTGTTTGGTTGAATCCTCTTCATATTCTGTTTCTCTTGCTGTCTTCCTTCAGGTGTTCTTTTAAATCTCTGTCTGTTGTTTGAAGTTGAGGTGTAGGCATACATTGTGAGTTTCAGTAGACCTGTGAGTGATGTTAGGAAAAGCATTCTCTGCCACATATGTGGTTTAGTGTAGCTGGCTTTCAGTCTACGATTACACCACCAGCAGAGGGATGCCATTTTCCTATACTCTAACTTTGGAAGTAAGGCAAGTAGCCCACCTTCTTAGCTCCCTTTTGGATGTTTGGGGATCAGAGAAATCAGATGCACTTTAAAGGACTAATGTCAAGCTTCCCACTGAAAGTTCTACAGGTATCAGTGAACTCAGTATTTCCCATAATGCTCTGGGTTCTGATGGACACATTTGGGCAGTCTGACCAGGTGCCCAGCTTCTCTACTTACCAACCAAACAGGAAATTCCATACCTCTCCCTCAGTCTGGTTGCATAGGCACCCCAGAACTCATTCACAGCAAACCACTTGCTGACCTAGTATCTGGCCCAGAGAGGGACATTCGTTGGAGTTAAAAGGGGGGCAAAAACCAAGCCATTTCTCTCTTTAAAGACAAATTTCCACCCCAGCATCTCTTTCAAGTTCATTAGAAATAAAAGTTTCTTAAACAATCACAACTGAAATAACTTTAAAACAAGAAATGCATTAGCATCTTTATTACAAACGTAATTGGTTTTCTTTTATTTTTCTTCATGGAGATAGGGTCACTAGTTAAAATACACCACTGTAAAATCTGCAATTTAAATTTCATTTCATGCTGCATTGTAGAAATAGTTTACATAAATAGCATCCATTAATCATTTAAAACAAAGGTTAAATGTAAATTAGGATCCTGTTATTTATTTCTATGATTATTTATGGGTTTCTAGTAAAGTTTGGTTTTTCTGAGGGTGAAAGAATTAATGTTTTTGAAAGTAAAAGATCTTTAAAGTTGATAACTTACAGAAATAATTTGACCAGGGAAGAATGCTATAACATCACAAACAGCATTTGAAGCTGAAGAGCATGCTAGCTTTCAATCATGATTTTAATTATGTGATGATTTTATTGTGAAATTTCTTTCTTTAAGATTTCTATCCATTGATACTAAATAACTACATTGAACATAATTCTAGGAAAAATGATATCTTTCTGGTTGCTTCACTTTTTTGAAGAGGGTTAGAATCTTGGTTTCATTATCAGTTTATTCATCAAAAGAAGATAGTAAAAAATATACACCAGTATTAGTTAGTGAAGACTAGTGTTAAACTACATTGACAAAGAGAAAATATATCTGGATAAATGCCCTGTTTTAGTGGTTTGTATAAATCATTGTTCATCCCTTTATTAGAAAATATCTGAGTAATTGATCAACTTTTATTGATCATTCTAAACTATTGCTCTTGGATAATTACAGTTAAAGTATTTCTATTCTTCAATTTGTTTCTTATGGTTCACTCTTTTATCACAGCTTGTGACATGATACTAATATCAAGAATGACAGTCTGAACTTTAGGAAAGAAGTAAAATAATTTTACAACTTATCATTTTACTAAAGTTCAGTGTGAAAGCATAAAACATGTTACCTAAATTAAATATATTTAAAAGAAATTAGCATTTTGATGCGTAAGAACCCAGAAATATTTAAGGTCAGAGTCATTTTAAAAAGTGAAGCAGCAAAAGAGAACAATCATGTTTATTTCAGTACTCAGTAGCATCATATTTTATTGTGTTTCATTCTTTATGTAGGCTGTTAGGGCTATATTTAGCAGTGATATTTATGAAATGGTACCTTTTCTGAATACCTAAAATGAAAAATTTTATCTTCTGAGAAGCAATATCATTTGGTTAGGGGTTGCTACCTTTTATTTAGTTTTCTAGATATTTTTGAGCAACAAAGTCCTGAGAAATATTTGGAGTTACAATAGAAAGTGTTATTTATTAATACAAGAACATCTATAATGTTGAATAAAAAATTTTTAATGTATTTATGCTTATTTTAACAAATTATTATAATATCCATTCATAGAAAATTTGGATTACTAGGATGTCAATTTTAAATATCTACAGCAAAGTTCAAGTAATTTTTTCAATAAACTATTTTAATGGCTTCACATTCATATTATTTTAAGATTATGTTATCCAAGATAGGTTATATGCAAATACAACAGTTTGTAGCTCATTGTCTCACTTAAAATCATACTTTAATTGTGCTCTAAACATATTTTGTGTTTCTCTTTGCTAGTCCAAGAAGGGAATTACACTTTAACTGTTCCTTTTTGATTAAATAATAATCAGAATGCATTAACTGGTTTAAAAAGTTAGATTACTCAACCTAGTATCATTTAGAGAGTGGAAATAAATGAGTCAGTTTCCAGAAATAATTATCAGGGCTTGGATAACAGTAAAACTTCTTTTTTTTTTTTTGAGACGGAGTCTCGCTCTGTTGCCCAGGCTGGATTGCAGTGGCCGGATCTCGGCTCACTGCAAGCTCCGCCTCCCGGGTTCACTCCATTCTCCTGCCTCAGCCTCGCGAGTAGCTGGGATTACAGACGCCCGCCACCTCGCCCGGCTAGTTTTTTGTATTTTTTAGTAGAGACGGGGTTTCACCGTGTTAGCCAGGATGGTCTCGATCTCCTGACCTCGTGATCCACCCGTCTCGGCCTCCCAAAGTGCTGGGATTACAGGCTTGAGCCACCGCGCCCGGCACAGTAAAACTTCTTACAATGAAACCAATCAAGATTCAGTTTGAAATGTAGGTCTCCAGGACTACCTCTAAAGGCAGTATGACTCCACAATGATCCTTTACAATTTAATCTTCAAAATGAGCAAGGTCTGTATTTTAATATCTCCTGTGAACATGAAACAATATGTATAGCAAGCACACAAGGGGAAAATTTATAAATACATTTACATTTTAGAACAAATGTCACACAAAGTACATTTTTGATACTATCCTGAAAGGACAAACATCAGCCCTTGAACACCATATGTGGTCTGCATGATGGCCTCTTGGCACCAATCCATAATCTATTTCTAGCAGTCACCATTTCAAAAATTTATGAGGACCTGGAAAGCACAGAAGGGCTAAAAAAGCCACTTGAGTTCTGCTTATTAGCATACTCATTAAGCCTAATCAATAATTGATGAACCATTTGTGGAAAACATATGGATTAAATTACATCTTGGCTTATACCATTCTGAAAAGCCGTAAGTATTTTGCCCCATTGTTTGCTGTGTAAACATGTTGTCAAAACTGATTCCGTAATAGATAACTGAAAAAATCTGGGCTTTCATTTCTACAGGCCAGAACTATAAATTATGCCATATTTTAACAAAATATTTTAAAATAATATAATATAGAAGCTATTGGCATGTAAAATTATTGGGATATGATATAAACTTTAAAAATTTTTTCAAACAATCCTTTAATAGTGCTTGAGAGAGGGAAATAAAGGGCACTCATGAACAAGTCATAGCGAAGATTTAAAACGTTAGGCTACCCCCAATGTTAAAGATACTCTTATGACACTCATCTTGGGGTGATTTTGAGCTAATAAATTCATATATTTTGTGTGTGATTATAAGAATTTAGAATCAGTACATTTAAAAAAAATGTTGATTTTAGAACAGTATTCTATTTACAAAAACACTGCAAACACAGTACAGTTTCCACACACCCTACACCCAATTTCCACTATTATTAACTTCTTAGATTAGTATAGGACATTTGCCATAATTAGTGAACTGATATTAATATATTATCATAAACTAAACTTCATACTTTATTCTGATTTTAATTCTACTTTCTTCTTTCTTTTTCTAAGATTCCTTCCAAGATATCACATTATATTTAGATGTCATGCCTTCTTAGGCGCCTCTTGGTTGTGACAATTTCTCAGACTTTTCTCATTTTAGAAGACCTTGATAGTTTTGAGCAGCATTGCTATTTCATAGAACGATCTTCATTTTAGATTTTTCTCACGATTAGACTGGGTTTGGGGAGGAAGACTAGAGAACTAAAGTGCATTTCTAGTCCCATTATTCTCATCACACTGTATCAAGGGTACATACTATTCACATGACTTGTTACTGTTGGTATTAGCCTTGAGCACCTGATCAAAGTTTTGTATTTTATTGCATGTAGCTTCTGTAGACATTATTACAGAATTATACCTAAGTGTTTTTCTTTGTTGGTGTTATTTTATTTTGGTATTAAAAAAAAATTTTAAATTGCAATTGCTCATTGCAGATATATCAAAAATAAATAAATAAATAAACAACTCTTGCTAATTAATCCTCTGACCTTGCTAGACTAGCTTACAAATTTTAGGATTTTGTTGTTGTTGATTTTTTGAGATTTTCTACATGGACCATCATGTCAGCTATAAATGAAGACAGTTATATTTTTTCTTTTACAATCAATATATCTTTAGTTTTCTTTTCTCGTCTTTTTTTT